>NC_136065.1:2115789621-2116179785 GCF_964261635.1 Lissotriton helveticus
CTCTCCCCTGTCTCCTCTTCACCTTTCACTGTGACGCATCCCCTCTGCTTCCCTACACCTTTTCCTCTCCTCTGTCTCCTCTTCCCCTTTCGCCGTGATGCATCCCCTCTGCTTCCCTTCACCTTTCCCTCTCCTCTGTCTCCTCTTCCCCTTTTGCTGTCATGCATCCCCTCTGCTTCCCTTCACCTTTACCTCTCCTCTGTCTCCTCTTCCCCTTTTGCTGTGACGCATCCCCTCTGCTTCCATTCACCTTTACCTCTCCCCTGTCTCCTCTTCACCTTTCACTGTGACGCATCCCCTCTGCTTCCCTTCACCTTTACCTCTCCCCTGTCTCCTCTTCCCCTTTCGCTGTGACGCATCCCCTCTGCTTCCTTCACCTTTCCCTCTCGTCTGTCTCCTCTTCCCCTTTTGCTGTGACGCATCCCCTGTGCTTCCCTACACCTTTTCCTCTCCTCTGTCTCTTCTTCCCCTTTCGCCGTGATGCATCCCCTCTGCTTCCCTTCACCTTTCCCTCTCCTCTGTCTCCTCTTCCCCTTTTGCTGTCATGCATCCCCTCTGCTTCCCTACACCTTTTCCTCTCCTCTGTCTCCTCTTCCCCTTTTGCTGTCATGCATCCCCTCTGCTTCCCTTCACCTTTACCTCTCCCCTGTCTCCTCTTCCCCTTTCGCTGTGACGCATCCCCTCTGCTTCCTTCACCTTTCCCTCTCCTCTGCCTCCTCTTCCCCTTTTGCTGTGACGCATCCCCTCTGCTTTCCTTCACCTTTACCTCTCCCCTGTCTCCTCTTCACCTTTCACTGTGACGCATCCTGAGGTTCCGTGAGAATCGGTATGATGTTTTGGGCATGATCGAATATGGGCAAGTTTGGTATCTATGAACCGTAAATGACGAGTTTAGTAAGTGTACGCGTTTTCGTTACACTACTTGGAAGGGTTCGCCTTATTTACGCGTTTCTTCATCTGAACCCTCGGGTTCCATTTTAGATACGGCATCCATTTTGTTTCTTGCCCTCACGTAGTTAGCTAGCAGGCAACTGTCCGCGTCATGACCCTTAGTTCCCAAGCCTTACGGAAGACGCATATTCCTTATGCGTCTTTTATGACCAGGGGAAAGACACTGCAAAGGCAGATGGCTCCGCTTGAGGGTAATCTTGCTGTGCCGGTCTATTGTTTCAGCCGTGCATGTGCTAGGATCGAATCCTTTGATCCTGTGATCATGCTTCCGATATTACCCTCACACTCTTTTCTCTACTGTTGTCTGTCTTCCTTGCAGCTGTTCTTGTCTCTTTCTTTTGCTCGTTTACAACTAGAGTGGAATGTGCCTAACGGTGAGAAGTTGTGCTTTTACAGTTGGGAACCGGCAATGTTACTGTAATTATGTTTCGGGTTTCAAGAAGCCCTTTTGAAGTTTATTGTGGGAACTGAGTTGTAACCTTTTGTTCATATGTTGTCCAAAGACGAGAATGTGTATAAAAGGAGCGATCCACATTTGCAATTTGAAGCAGACTCTCAGAACCTACACTCTGTTGTACTTCTTGTGACTTTTGCCTCCCTGCAGTAATAAACGCTGATCTTTGACGCCGAAGGAAGTGTCCCGTGTCTCTGTCACTTGTGCGCTGAACAGGTATCCCACGAAGGTTTCAGGTGTTGTTCCCTGGCACCGCTGGACCTTAGAAATAGTCCAGTCCTTCAGTTGGCGCCCAACGTGGGGCGACATCAGCGGTACCGGTCCAAAGCCTGACGATTGTGAGGAACTTCGTGTGAAATCTCCGAGGGAAGGTGCACCCCGCTTCATCGATCCTGTTGTTGAAATAAGTGGTCCGAAGATTTTTCCCGCGAAGATTCCCGCCTCCTGACGGCTGCGACGGACCGATGCCCTGACTGTCGACCTGTTTTGGCGCCTGGCGTAGTCCTTTGTACGGCGAGACGATAAACGGGCCTTCCTGGTGACGCCATTGTACTCTCAGTTAAGTATTTGTGGGTCGCTCCCAGTGTCCTTGGTTGTTGTTGAAACTTAGTTGTTTGCATGGTTCCATTGCATTTGTGGTGCTTAATTGTTGGTTCTTAGTTGTTATTTGACAGTTGCAATTGCCAAAAACCGAGGGTTTTGACTTTCACGAAGATTTAGCGCTTCGATAACCCTTGAAGTTTGATACTTGGTTAGTGAGCAAGATGCCTAGCCGTAGTGGTTTCTTTGGTTTCTTTAAATGTTATAACACTGATTCCCTGTTGGAGGACTCGTGTCCGATACCTCCAGTTTGAACTCCAATTTATGAGCTCTATAGTCGACATGGTGTAGGCCCTATTATATATAATGAATATTGGGTTTGTTATACGAAAAACGATGGTGACCTTAGTTGGCCACCGCATGGAAGTTTTGAAATTACGATTTTAGATAATCTTGAAGCTAAATTGTTTAAAAAGAAAGCTAGACCAGCTATGTTCGATTCCTTTCGGTTATGGCGTAAAGAGGCCAAGCAGAAAGAAATCAAACAGCTTAAGAAGAATAAAAAAGAAGGTATCATTACGATGATGCAAGGTGCAGAACAGTACCAGCGAGATAAAGCAGCAAAAGAAATAGAAGTTTCTACTAGACTGCATCACATGAGGATAGACAAATGTTACCCGGTTTTATCAACCAATCTTGATAAGAAAGAAGAGGACTCGAAGGAGGATCCTCTGTTAGCGTATTTGATGAAATCACCACCTCCTTATGCACAGGGTGCTACAGCCCCTGTAGTTCCTCCTGTAGTTCCTCCTGTCGTTCCAGCCGCTGCTGGTCAGCCTGTTGTTGGTCCAGTAATTGTCCCTTCAACTGCCCCTTTGCCTGTACCTCCTCAGCCTCTTGTTCCTGTTACCTCGACTGTTCTGGCTACCTCTGCTGTCCCTACGTTCGCTTCTAATGTTGTTGCTCCTGCTCTTCTTTCTCCTTCTGTTCGTAGTCGTATCCCTAATACCGTTGCTACCCTTTATTCCCCACTTTCTGGATCGTTATTTCGATCCGATGTCTCTGAAACTCCTCAGAGACGAAGTGCCACGTTGGTAACTATGGCGCGTAGATGGATAAGACACCCTGCTAACTACCCTCCGCGCATGGTTTTTGATACATTCTCTCAGTTTAATGAGCCCACTCAGAGATTCGTGTTTGAAGAAATGTGTAACTTTTTGAGAGAAGAATGGTATAATGATGATTTAGATAATGTACCGCCCGATATGACTGAACTTCAGAGTCAATTTTCGAACGGTATGATTGTAGGTGGAGATATACGACGTGCACTAGAGCGATTGTTATCCTTTAGATCCACGCCTTCTCGTGTGTCATTTGATGATGACACCGATAATACGAAAACGAACTCTGGTCAATATCCTATGAGAGAGGTTCCGCCAGTATGGATGCCAGGTGATGCTAATGCTAATCCTGTGATTCTTCCATACTTCCAAAGAGTTTGGATACACCTCCCATGGAAGCGATCAGAAGTTTTGCAGGTGAAAACAATCCTTGCCTGATCCACGCAAGAATCCGGCAGGTTATTATAAGGAGTTATCCCAACTGGTGGATGCTTCTATTATGAACCTTGCTGACATCGACATGCTGTTTGGAAATGTCGTACCACAACCGATTTGGGCAAAAATTCGCCAAGAGAATCATTTAGTTGAGTTAGGTGGTGACTGGGCTACACTAGTAGCGGCTGATGGACGACAAATTGGTGGGGCTAAGCCCGAGCAGTTAATCTTGGATCTACCCCAGAAAATCATTACACTTATGAAAACACTCATGCCAACGATGAGGGTGAATTGGGATAAATTATCGGCTTGCAAGCAAAAGAAAGACGAGAGTGTCTCCGATTTCTTTACTAGATTTGAGGAGGCATTTGTCGATCATAGTGGTCAGGACATGAGCACCGAAGGAGGCCAACGGTTATTTGTTGACAAGTTTGTGTTAAATTTGTTGCCTGAGCTATGCAACAAATTGAAGAATTCGGAAAGTGCATGGGCTGTTTCAACCACTGCACAGATATTAGCGACGGCTCAATATTACGAGAATAGGGAAAAGGAAGAAAGTGATCGTTCAGACAAGAAAACGAAGGAGCTCAAAACAAAGGTTTTGTTGCAGCAGGCATATCCTCCACGTTCAAATCACAATGATTTACAACAGCAGTATCGACCACGAGCCCAGTCCGCTAGGATGCAGTTGCGCTCTGACTCCTCTGACTTTAGATCCACGCTTGGGTATAATCAGTGTGCATATTGTAGGAGAGAGTGCCATATAAAATTCGATTGTCCCGCTTTACGTGATCGTTATAATAATGTTTCGGCTCAGGGAGGTCGTGGTGGTCCTCAACAGGCCTCTCGAGGTAGAGGTCGAGGTTTCGTTCAAAATCATGAGCGCTCTACTGTTTCATCGGACGCAAATAATTGTTTCGACCAGCGAAATATGGGGTCCGATAAATCTGCACAGTACCATGTGGACGATTATTATGTTGAGCATGAAATTGTTGCAGACGACCGTTACTAGGACAGCCATCGACAAAGAGAGGGAGTAGTGTCAGTTCTGGTTGATCAGAGAGGGCCTTACGTCGCGGTTGCCACATCTGGCGTAGTTGAGCCTTTTCTGTTGGACACTGGTGCAGCAAAAAGTTCCATCATGCATTCAAAACTCCCTGGCGCACCTTTGTCTGGCTTAACGAATGTTTCCATTGGATTCTCTGGCGCCCCTGTTAGCAATCCTGTCTCTAGCCCTTTGTCCCTTGCGATTGGTCCTCGTGAGCTGGAGGCTCCATTGATTCTATCCACTGGGTGTGGTGAGAATCTTTTGGGTCTGGATTTGTTGAAACGGTTATATGCGACTTTGTACTGCTCTCCTGCGGGAGTGGAGCTTACATTGGGTCAGAGAGTAATATCTCCTATGTACTTATCAGTCGATAAGTTCCCACCGGAATTGAGTTCTCTTCCTGCGTCTTTATGGGCAACAGGTCCCAATGATGTGGGCCTGTTAAACATTCCACCCTATGTGGTCCAATTGAAAACGAATGCTCGATTACCGCGTATACCTCAGTATCGTATCTCTCTTGATGGTGAGCGAGCGCTATTAGCGATCGTTTATGACCTGATTAAAAAGGATGTCATTGAAGAAACTCGGGGAAATGTGTGTAATAGTCCTGTGTTACCCATTTTGAAACGAAGTGATCCATCTAAGCCTCCTGTGTACCGTTTTATAATGGATTTGAGAGAAGTGAATAAAATCGTGATCCCACAGTTTCCTGTGGTGCCTGATATCATGGCCTTGCTGACCCTGATTCCAGCTTCTGCCTCCTGGTTCACGGTGATCGACCTAAAGAATGCTTTCTTTAGTATTCCGATCGCTGAGGAAAGCAGAGACCTATTCGGATTCTCATTAGGTGGTCGCAGTTTTAGGTTTAAACGCGCACCTCAAGGCTACTGTGAGAGTCCGTCGATCTACAGTCAAGCCCTTAAAAGTCAACTTGACGCATTCGTGTTACCGACGGGTGCGGCTTTGATTCAGTATGTTGACGACCTGTTGGTAGCTGCTGATACAGAAATTATTTGCAGAACTGCTACGGTATCGTTGTTGCAACATCTATGTGACTTACATCACAAGGTGTCACCTTCTAAGTTGCAATATTGTTGTCAAGAAGTAACCTACTTAGGTCACTTATTGTCAAAAGAGGGGAGAAGGTTGACCCCAGAAAGAATCGCAGCGATTGCTCGAATGACTGTGCCGAAAACCCAGAGAGATGTACGTGCCTTTTTAGGTATTACGTCATACTGCAGACAATGGATTCCAAATTTTTCATTATTGGCGAAACCATTGTTAGCTCTTACGTGCAAGGATGTTCCGACTCCTTTGCCTTGGACTGAAGAGTGTCAGAAAGGTTTTTCTGAATTATGTGATGCGTTGTGTTCGGCTCCTGTGTTAGGTACTCCTGACTACAGTAAGCCGTTTACACTATACGTTCACGAGAGGGATGGTTGTGCGTTGAGTGTCTTGACGCAACAATTTGGCGACAAACAACGTCCATGTGCATATTTTTCTTCGACCTTAGACCCAGTAGCTAGAGCATTGCCGAGTTGTTTAAGAGCAACAGCGGCAGCTGCGGTGTCTATTCGACAGTCCGCAGGTCTGGTCATGGATAATATGCTCACGGTGATGGTCCCGCATGCAGTTGACACTCTTTTGAATCGAACAAAAACTCAACACCTGACAAGCGCAAGATTGTCGGGTTATGAGTTGACACTTTTGGCAAGTCATATACGAATAAAACGTTGTAATGTGTTGAACCCAGCAACATTGTTGCCGGTCAGCATGGAATCAGGTGATGTAGCACCACATGATTGCTACTTAAGAACTGAAGAAGAGACGAAAGGTCGTATTGACCTGAAAAACACTCCATTGGTAGATCCCGATGGTACTTTGTACGTTGATGGTTCATGCTTTAAGTTGCCGAATGGTGAAGTAACGACTGCGTATGCTGTTGTGACGTTGAGTACGGTTGTGGAGACTGCGAGATTGAGTCAGAATTCGGCCCAGGTGGCCGAATTGATTGCGTTGACGAGAGCGTGTGTGTTGTCTAGAGGAAAGCGGGTGAATGTGTTTACCGATAGTCAGTATGCATTTGGCGTAGCGCATAGTTTTGGTCGATTGTGGAGAGAAAGAGGATTCTTTACGTCGCATGGCACGAAGATTCAGCATGGACAGCTTGTTAATGACCTTTTAGATGCACTTACATTGCCTGAGCAGGTGGCCATAATTAAATGTAGTGCGCATCGGAAAGTGACAGATGATGTTGGTCGTGGTAATGCATTTGCGGATGAGACTGCTAAGAAGACAGCCAGAGATCTGACAAATCGAATGTATGTTACGAGTTCAGTAAGATGGCCAGCGGAGACTAGCATGTGTGAAGACACAATTGAAAGTGTGAAGGAAATACAGAACGAGGCCACTGAGATGGAAAAGACTAAGTGGAAAGAAAGCACGGGGAAGTTAGACGGGAATGGATGTTGGGTTGACTTGTCAGAAAAACAGAGATGGAGGTTACCGGATGCATATGTGCTTGCTGTTGTTACAATGGCCCACGGCACAGCACATATTAGTGCGAAAGGCATATGCAAGTTGTTGTCTCCTGTATGGAAGAATGATGGGATTACTAAGTGTGCGGAGAGAGTGGTTAAGAACTGTATGGTGTGTTTGATGTATAATCCTGGTAAGGGCACCCCCACTCCACCTGGTCACTTTGCTCCCCCTACATGTCCCTTTGAAGTTATCCAATTGGATTTCATCCATATGGAGAGATGCAATAATCTGAAATATGTTCTAGTTGTGGTTTGTGCGTTCTCCAGATGGATTGAAGCTTACCCTCTTAAAGATAATACTGCCCTGTCAACAGCAAAAATCCTGCTCAAAGAATATTTCCCTAGGTATGGAATGCCACGGATTGTATGGTCAGATAACGGAAGTGAGTTTGTGGGAAGTGTGATGAAGAGTGTGTGTCGTGGCCTAGGCATAGTCCAAAAATTTCATAGCGCTAATCATCCTCAGTCGGCAGGTTTGGTGGAACGATATAATGGCACCTTGAAACTGAAACTTGCCAAAATCCAGGCAACGACTGGTTTATCGTGGCCGGATGCTTTGCCTTTAGCTCTTTTATCGACCAGGGCAACCGTGCACTCTCGAGTAGGGCTTAGCCCATATGAGATTGTGTTCGGCCGTCCTGCGAATATTTGGGGAGTTCCGAGGCCTAAGGAGTTTAACAGAATTGAATATCCAATGTTGATTGACTATCTTTATGATCTGACTGCTAAATTGAGTTTGATTCATCAACAGGTCTTTGAAGCTTTACCGGCACAAACTGAGGGACCTGGTCATCGGCTCCAACCAGGTGATTGGGTGCTTACCCGGAACTTTGGACGAAAACGAAATCTTGAGCCAAGGTTCGTGGGTCCCCACCAGGTGTTACTGGCAACGAGGACGGCGGTTCGACTGGAAGGCAGAAAGCATTGGGTGCATGCCACCCACACCAAGAAAGTTCAGTTTCCTTTGCCAGCAGATGCGTGGATCAAGAAAGGAGTCGCCTCGACAGAGACCAGTACGGTCCCGGGTTTTATACCATTCAGTGATGCTCAGCTTATAAAGACCGATTTAGCGCAATCAGACATCCCTGTTGAACCAACCGAAACTTTACCTACGTCATCACTAGTGGAGAGTTCAAGTTCTGGATTATCACCTGAGCAATCGAACACTGCTTTGCCATCTGAACCGTTGTTTGAAGAACAGACTCGACCCGGGAGATGTCGATATTTTCTTCGACCACGCAATAAGGACAAATAAATTCTTATTATTATTTTTGATTTTACATTACCCCCTCATATTTGCCTTGAATATTGTGGACATTTTATATTGTGTACCCTTTTCTTTTCGTACAGCTAAGAGACTTATATTAAATTCAATGCTCAATTCATTTAAAACCTATCATCTGGGTTGGCCGTAGGGCCGTGCGGGTACTTCCTTCTGTTTAGCAGGTTATTGACACTAGGTCGATTTCTTTTGTCGATTTCTGGGAACTCCTGGGAATTGATAAATGCTACTCAGAACGAAGTGCGTCAAGAATGCCACGGACGGTTTTTAGAGGAAGGAATTTACTATGCTGTCGAAAAGAGAGAAAATGTCGGCGCAAAGATCTAAATTGCATAAGGTGTTTCGTACAAAATGTTTTTTGTTTCAGATTTTTATGTTATTCCTAACTGTTTCCATGTTGCTAGTGGGTGGAGTATATTTTGGGATTCAGTTATTATTGCCTTCC
The DNA here is from genome assembly GCF_964261635.1 of Lissotriton helveticus. Classification (NCBI taxonomy): domain Eukaryota; kingdom Metazoa; phylum Chordata; class Amphibia; order Caudata; family Salamandridae; genus Lissotriton; species Lissotriton helveticus. Next base: position 2,115,798,438 of record NC_136065.1, read on the forward strand.
ATTTCGCCTACTCCTCCTTCACATGATTTGAATCTTGCCTCCACTATTTCTCCACATTCCTTTCATCTTTTGCCTCAACATGAACAAGTTAGACGTGCGGAATTTATGAATAATTCCTTTGTTCAACTCCTGCATCAGCATCAGTTGGTGATGAATACTACCAACTGTTGGGTGTGTGGGTTAATGCCGCATACCATGGATAAGGGTATTCCGTATTTAGTTCTTCCTTATAGTTCCCAAGGGTCAGCTCGAGCATTTCAAAGTATGTTCCGTAGTGCACTAGATTCCTACCCCCATCGAGAACCACGCTCAGTAAACCTTGGTCCTGGCCCGTATCACAAGTCTTTGGCGATAGCTATTGCTGATTTAGATAGAGACATTTTTGATGCATCGCTTATCCCAGAGGAGGAGGTGCGAGCATATAAGGATCTGAGTGAGATTGAGTATAGTATATCAGTGGGTGATAGACAGCTTAAGAGCTCGTCTCCGATTTGGATCGTACCTCACCTTGGTCACTTCTGTCTGCAAGGTCTTGGTCAAAATCCGAGAGCTCAGTTTGGGAAGAGTGCTTGTACTGAGACGTATGTCTTACCGATGCTCTCTTCCCCTGTCCTTCTGACTGCCAAGGGTACTTATTTTGTGTGTTACGATCGTGCTTATACATGGTTGCCTCGTGATTTCTCAGGCACCTGTTATATCGCGAATCTTCTACCACCGACTTTCACTGTCGCCTCAGACTATCACAAGACTAGAGTTGTGAGAGGCGTTATTAGTAGAGAGGATACTGCTGGTCAAGAGGCAGGAGACTTCTTTAAGGGTTTCCTACCGTTTTGGGGTCCTATGGTTAATAGTAGGAACTTGAGACAGCTGACTCGTGTGGTTGAATCGACTGCTAATATCACTGCAAGCGCTCTTGGTAACCTGACAGCAGAGCTTCAGGCGGATAGACTTATGACGCTACAGAACCGTATGGTTCTAGACGTTGTACTAGCAGATCGAGGTGGTGTGTGTAAGGTCATCCATTCGAGTTGTTGCATTTTCATACCTGATAATGCTCCAACTGTCTATCAAGCCATCTCAAAGTTGTATAAAATCTCAGAGTCCATACACGTGGACGAGGGAGATTGGACGCTTCTAGGATGGTTCTGGGGCTTGATGTCGACCTGGGGTTGGAAGATTCTGATGATTATAGGGATTGTTGTGACGTTTCTGTTCACGTGTTGTCTTTGTGTACAGTGTGGTCCTGCCTTATGTGGCCTCTGTGCTACTACGTGTATAAGAAGGCCATCTGTTACCAAAGAGGCATTGATGGATAGGATAATGTTCCAGCAACACCTGAATGATCTGATGAATATTGAAATTGATTCTGATTTCGACTAGTGCTTGCCTACATGAGGGCAAAAGGAGCGTCTGAGGTTCCGTGAGAATCGGTATGATGTTTTGGGCATGATCGAATATGGGCAAGTTTGGTATCTATGAACCGTAAATGACGAGTTTAGTAAGTGTACGCGTTTTCGTTACACTACTTGGAAGGGTTCGCCTTATTTACGCGTTTCTTCATCTGAACCCTCGGGTTCCATTTTAGATACGGCATCCATTTTGTTTCTTGCCCTCACGTAGTTAGCTAGCAGGCAACTGTCCGCGTCATGACCCTTAGTTCCCAAGCCTTACGGAAGACGCATATTCCTTATGCGTCTTTTATGACCAGGGGAAAGACACTGCAAAGGCAGATGGCTCCGCTTGAGGGTAATCTTGCTGTGCCGGTCTATTGTTTCAGCCGTGCATGTGCTAGGATCGAATCCTTTGATCCTGTGATCATGCTTCCGATATTACCCTCACACTCTTTTCTCTACTGTTGTCTGTCTTCCTTGCAGCTGTTCTTGTCTCTTTCTTTTGCTCGTTTACAACTAGAGTGGAATGTGCCTAACGGTGAGAAGTTGTGCTTTTACAGTTGGGAACCGGCAATGTTACTGTAATTATGTTTCGGGTTTCAAGAAGCCCTTTTGAAGTTTATTGTGGGAACTGAGTTGTAACCTTTTGTTCATATGTTGTCCAAAGACGAGAATGTGTATAAAAGGAGCGATCCACATTTGCAATTTGAAGCAGACTCTCAGAACCTACACTCTGTTGTACTTCTTGTGACTTTTGCCTCCCTGCAGTAATAAACGCTGATCTTTGACGCCGAAGGAAGTGTCCCGTGTCTCTGTCACTTGTGCGCTGAACAGGTATCCCACGAAGGTTTCAGGTGTTGTTCCCTGGCACCGCTGGACCTTAGAAATAGTCCAGTCCTTCAATCCCCTCTGCTTCCCTTCACCTTTACCTCTCCCCTGTCTCCTCTTCCCCTTTCGCTGTGACGCATCCCCTCTGCTTCCTTCACCTTTCCCTCTCCTCTGTCTCCTTTTCCCCTTTTGCTGTGACGCATCCCCTCTGCTTTCCTTCACCTTTACCTCTCCCCTGTCTCCTCTCCACCTTTCACTGTGACGCATCCCCTCTGCTTCCCTTCACCTTTACCTCTCCCCTGTCTCCTCTTCCCCTTTCGCTGTGACGCATCCCCTCTGCTTCCTTCACCTTTCCCTCTCGTCTGTCTCCTCTTCCCCTTTTGCTGTGACGCATCCCCTCTGCTTCCCTTCACCTTTACCTCTCCCCTGTCTCCTCTTCACCTTTCACTGTGACGCATCCCCTCTGCTTCCCTACACCTTTTCCTCTCCTCTGTCTCCTCTTCCCCTTTTGCTGTCATGCATCCCCTCTGCTTCCCTTCACCTTTATCTCTCCCCTGTCTCCTCTTCCCCTTTCGCTGTGACGCATCCCCTCTGCTTCCCTTCACCTTTACCTCTCCCCTGTCTCCTCTTCCCCTTTCGCTGTGACGCATCCCCTCTGCTTCCCTTCACCTTTACCTCTCCTCTGTCTCCTCTTCCCCTTTTGCTGTGACGCATCCCCTCTGCTTCCCTTCACCTTTACCTCTCCCCTGTCTCCTCTTCCCCTTTCGCTGTGACGCATCCCCTCTGCTTCCCTTCACCTTTACCTCTCCTCTGTCTCCTTTTCCCCTTTCACTGTGATGCCTCGCCTCTACCCCTCCGTTTAGGTTTCTCCCTTTAGGTTTCTCATCCTTTCCATCTCCTTGCACAGATAGCTAACATCAAATGTCATCTCAATTCTGAGATGGTTAAATATTTGATGCTGAATGTTCTTGTTCCTTGTAACAATGTCAGGCCTCTTTGTTATTCACATCTATGGGCCACTGATACCTTACGGATGGCTGTGCTTAGAAATGCAAAAGGGACGTAAAAAATATTTTATGCGATCGGTATATGGTTGTTTGTCTTCTCAATTAGGGGCATATTACCAACAAATAGCCTTGTATTTTGTTGTTTCTGTCATTGCAATGAGATATATAATACAAGGAATATCATACTTACAACAAGTCAGGACTATTGGCTTTGTCAATGGTTGTTAGTTGCATAAGATAAATAAGCAGCAACTATGGCTTGTGTATAATATTGAAAAAGCTTCCACTTAAAGCCCTGGTGACACCACCGCAATGTTGATGCTCCTGAGTTTCAAACAGAGAAGAGAAATCCAGAGAGAAAATGACTCTCTTTACAGGATTTCCCTTCCCCTACAAGGCACACCTGAAATGACGTTATACCATAACTTCTCTGCTAGTGAGAAGTGAGCAGTGTGAGCAGCGCACAACCATGTTCGCAGCCCGGAAAAAAAGAGAGCCCGTTTTGAGGCCCCCTTAAAAAAACTGCCGGCCCACTTAACTCCTTCGACGCTCATGACGAGGTCAGCGCGTCATGAGCCACGGTGCTCGTGTGCTCATGATTCATGACCGTTAGAACACTCGCACGCTGGGCTAATCCCCCTGCTGTGCGAGCGTTCTAAGGAAATGGGTGTGGTCACGACGAGCTGATGTGGTCATGACGAGATCAGCTCGTCATGAGCACGGGGGCGCTGTGTGCGCCCCACCCCCTCCCCCAGCACAGCGGGGGAATGTGCCCCGCACGGAAGGTGTTAAAGCCCTGCCTCTGACCCCTCTTAGCCCCTCACTACAGGTGCTGGGATCTCACCTACAGCGATAGACCTTGACTGCTTACGTTCTGTCTGACTTGCAGCCGCTGTGACCCTTCTTAGGCCCTCACTGTGAGTGCCGGGATCTCACCTGGAGTGACAAATCTTGACTGCTTCTCCCTGACCTGTAGCGCCTTCACCTCTGACCTCTCTTAGTCCCTCACTATGAGGGCTGGGATTTCGCTTGGAAGATAACTCAGAGTGGAATTACACTATCTGCAACTTCTGCAGTGGCAGCTGCCACCGAGTAGCATGGGTGGGGTGCGGGGGAATAGAAATATAAATAAAAAAGAGACTTACCTTGTTGCCGGACAGTCGCTTCGCATCGTCCTTTTCTGTTCCTGCTTGAAGCAGGAAGCACCCCAAGGCACCTCTAAGCCAATTGTAATGCTGCAATGCAGCGTTGTGATTGGTCTGAGCGTTGTGATCGGACTGAGCGCCGTGGTTCGGGGCTAGCCAGGTAGTGGGAGCCAGTGGCGTAACGAAACTTGAGGGGGCCCCCTGCAGGGACTTAATCTAGAGTTCCCCAGCAGAAGTGTGGTGCTGACGGGGCCCCCTGGAGGGTGAGGGCCCCCCTGCACCGCGGCGACTGCAGGGGCCTGTGTTACGCCCCTGGTGGGAGCTGTGCGTGTTCCTCACCAGGATGTGCATTACAGCCTGTACAATTACACATTACGCAACGCCTGCGCCTTTGTCTGCGTCAATATTTTATTGTTTTCCATAAGAAACTCTTTCCCCGGACTCGCACACCTTTTGGGGGTTCACTGCAGCCCCCAACACTGGAGAGGAAGTTATTCCTGCTGTGTTTGAGACCACTCACAAGCTCACTTGTTTGTAGGTCTTGAAATGTCCGCCCCACGCAGCGCACATGGAAAGAGAAAATAAGGAGGAGAAATAACAATATTTCTCCTCGTTAAGATGTAGCATTTTGATGCATTTCCAGGTTTTATAGCTTTAGTAAATTTGGGGATGCCCCAAAATCCATCGATGGATGCGTGGGACTGGGGGTGAATGGTTGAAGAGATTCAACAGTAAGGCCATCATCTTATTTTGTGGTGTTGCTATGTGCTCCCTAACTGGCTAACGGTATGCCCAGACGTGGGTCTCTTGTTCACTGCTCCACCAGGGGCGGCTCCACCATGTGGGAGGAGGAGCGTCGGCCCACTGCTTTCTCACAGTGCAAGAAGCAGAAACATAAAATGAGTTTATAAATACCATTTTATGTTTATCCTTCTCACACTGCAAGAAAGCAGAAAGGTTTGGTTGGTCAGGCCTGCTTGAGGGCAGGGGAGGAGAGGCTAGCCCAATGCTGTGGGCCCTGACTGTTTGGTAGGCCCTCGGGAGGGTCCCTTACTCACTGCGCCACTGGGTTATTTGATATTTGATATTTATGGATATTTGTAGAGCGCGAACTTTCGCTCCGAAAGGAGCATCTTGGCGCTGAGCGTGCGTGTAAGAGATACATGGTGAAAATCTAGATAGCTGCCAGTACAGAGGTGTCTGATTGTTGATACACCCATGTCTTCTAATCAGAGGTGAGGGAGATGGAATATCGATCCATTCATTTTCCAAAGGATATCTTGTAATCAAAGGGGAAAGGATCACTTGTCCTGAACAACCTTAGGTCTGCAGGATGGTTTTCGGGGGGAGTTCTGTCCCAATATAAAGACCCTCATGCACGTGATGGGTATGGTGTTGTCTCAGAGCGGTATATCTTGGTTCTCCGCTTCTATCTCACGTGTGTGCATAATCATCAGGTCTACTTAGGTTATGCAGCCTCCACCAGGAGGATTTTACCCAAAGGTTGGTGCAGTAGTGAGCCAGAGATAAAAAGACCAGAGATCAGAAGGGCAAAGCTTTAATAGGTCTGATTTCGGGTCTGGTAAACTCAATTTCTGTGCATCCGGTTATACTTGTTTAGGAGTTACAGTTGCACTTTGAGTGATGAAGGAGTTAAAAGGTTGGTCGACAGGTTTCTGCCTCTGTTGCCTTGCTAATAGGACTTACGGGCATTCTTCAGGACCGTGAAATAACGTGCAAAATATCATACAGTGTAATAAGTGAAAAGAAAAGGTTATTGACCTGTTTCTAAGTCTTGGAGGTCTTACGGTACCTGTAATGAGTAAACACATAATTGTAACGCACACACACCGGGTCGGGGGGTAGGGAGGGAAAGACACACACCCACAGCGATTTGCGCTGTCATTTTCACAATAAACAACTAAAAAATGGCAATACTTCATAGACCGTTCGTGTCCATTCGAGTGTCAACTCTCACATCCTCTCCATGCTCAGGCACCGTCCTATAGCATGCTGGCAGAGGGGCAGTGCAGGACTATCTTTGTATCGTGAATATATTCGTTTGTGGATTCACGTGACTATAATGGTCGTGAGTTTGTCTGTAGTTATCAGGGCGGGTGATTGAATCAGCCGACACATATTCGTGACATGCAAGTCATACTCTGCGTCTTAGTGAGCTGGGGACGCCGTGATCTTAGCGGCGCCATGTGGCATGCAAATGTCATTTACGCTAGCAGTTACCTCGCGCAGTGCTAATGCACACTTCCTTCAGCCGGTAAGAATATTGGAGCGGGCTAAAGGCGGGAATTAAACAAAAGGAAGCGTTAATGTTAGAGCGGCTGGTTGGTACTTGCGGTTTTTGTGGACCGGGTGAGGGGAATCTCCTTGCTACCTGTTTCGCCTCGTCCTCAGCTCGCTATTGCGCGCGCTGCTCTGCTCTTACCGAACCGGAAGTGGTTCCTGTCTCTTCCGGGTCGCTTTTCTTGGGCCGCCTTGTGGGCGGTGCCGAAGCTCCTTGTGTAATCCTATTGGACCATCAGTGTTTACCAATATTAAACACGGGTAGTGTGCTCTTATCATTCCGCTAATGTCAATGAAAGTTACACGGATCAAAGAATTATAAAAGATGAGTTGATGGACTACTTGCACAATTGGTTTACACCCTGATGATGTTATATGACGAGTAGTATCTTTTTCATTTGGGTGACATTATGATATCTTATTTGTTCTTTCACGGGTGATATTTCAAAGGAGAGGGTGGGGGGCGGGGTTATTCTTGCAATAGTGCCGAAGCTCCTTGTGTAATCCTATTGGACCTTCAGTGTTTACAAATATTAAACACGGGTAGTGTGCTCTTATCATTCCGCTAGTGTCAATGAAAGAATTGTTGATGGACTACTTGCATAATTGGTTTACACCATGATGATGTTATATGACGAGTAGTATCTTTTTCTTTTGGGTGACATTATGATATCTTATTTGCTCTTTCGCGTGTGATATTTCAAAGGAGAGGGTGGGGGGCAGGGTTATTCTTGCAATAGTTATCGTTGTTCGTTGTAATTGCTTTCAAAATGCACACCTGCGTGGTTATTTTTTGGGATCTTTTCCTTTTCTTTAAGGGTCTATGCAATGATGTCGATCTTTATTTATTACTGACGTATATCTTTATTGAACTTTTGGTAGGTTGAGAATTCGTTCTCTCTCATGTGATTCAATATAATTGTCAACATTCAAAAAATTTTCTCTGGGTAACTTTCATTGGGTTGGTTTTACTCATTCATAGAGTGCAGAGTAGGATCTCTATTTTCTTGCCACTGAGAGCCAGGGTATGTTGTCATTCAGCCCCTCTGTGTCTGTCTTCAGTCTATGGACCCACCTCTGCTCCTTTTCAAAAAGGATTCGTTCCGCATTATGGTCTTTGTTTGGTAAAGTTTCCAAGATCACCCATTGTAAATCAAGTGTAGTATGGCCCTTTTCCAAGTAATGGGTGGCCATCTTTGTGGTGCTCTTTTTGCACTTCACGTTGCTCTTGTGCTCGCAGAGTCTCTGTTTTGCTTTTCTGCACGTCATCCCAATGTAGTTCATCTTGCATGGGCATGTAATCATGTAGATCACGTGTGTGGTATTACAGTTCGTATGACTGTTCAGGGTCCATCTGAAATCTGGCAGGAGTTGCAGTTCTTTTGTTGCTGTTGTTAGATTGCAAACTGAGCATGAGCCACATGGATAGTGTCCTTTTACTTGTGGATTCCCCCATGGGTTGAGATTTTCTCTCAGTTTTTTTGGGGGAGGTCTTGTATGGACCAAGATATCCTTCAGGTTCCTGCTCCTTTTATTTGCAAATCGTGGTTTTTGCCAAGTAAGATCGCCCGATGTCAATATGCGCCAATTCTGATTGATTATCTTCTTGAGATTGTTAGTCATTGGGCTGTACGTGGTGACACATGTAAGTATTTCTTCCACGGGTTCTCTTGGTGTAATCTCTAGGAGTGCTTCTCTGTTTTGGTTTCTTGCACGTTTTTTACACTTGTTGATGATCTTATTTGGGTAGTCTCTCCTCTCTAATTTTTTGCAGAGGTCACTTGCTTGTTCTTTATATTCTCTAGGGTTGCTGCAATTGCGCCGAAGCCTGAGGAACTGGCTGTAAGGTAAGTTCTCTCGTAGCGGGCGTGGATGGAAGCTGTTGAAAGATAACAGGCTGTTCTTTGCAGTCGTTTTGAAAAATGTTCGGGTATGGAGAGTGTTTTCTGCAGCATAGACAGTTATATCCAGGAAGTCGATGCTCCTATTGTTGGCACAGTGGGTGAACTGTAGGCATTCGTCCTTTTGATTCAGCCAAGTGTGGAATGATGTTAGAGTCTGGTGGTCTCCTTCCCAGATTACAAAAATGTCATCAATGTATCGTTTCCAAAAACGTATACAATGATGGTAGGGATTGTTGCTTGCATTCAGAATGTGGGTCTCCTCAAAGGAGCTCACGTACAGCCCTGCCACGCTCGGGGCAAAAGTACTGCCCATCGATGTCCCATGACACTGTAGGTATAGTGTCTCTCTGTATTGGAAAAATTTTTCCATTAGGGCCAAACGGCAACATTCTAGAACGAAGTGCCTAGGGGTTTTGTGTGGCCATGTAATGTTGAACAGAGTATCTTCAAGGGTTGCCATGGTCTTCTCTTGGGGGAGGCTAGTATATAGACTTTCAACATCGAAACCCACCAGGAGCATAGTCTCAGGTGAGTATTCGATGTTTTTTAGTTGGTTCAAGAGATCCCTTGTGTCCCGTAAGTAAGTGGGGGTGCTTTGAACCAGTGGCCGCAGGTATTGGTCGGCGAACTGGGAAAGGGGCTCAAGGATCGAACCAATCCCCGATACTATCGGGCGTCCTGGTGGTGGTATTCGTCCTTTGTGTGTCTTTGGAAGGGAATAGAAGTAGGGGGTTCTCGGTGTTGTGGTTCTCAGGTAATCCCCCTCTTTTTTGGAGATCCAGTTGTTGGTCTCCCCTTCTTCTATCATCATGGCTATTGTGGTTTGTAGTCTTGGTGTTGGGTCTGTAGATAGAATTTTGTAGAATTTGTCGTTTGACAGCAGGTCCATACACTGTTGGTTATATCCTGTACTGGTTAGTAGGACTACCCCTCCGCCTTTGTCGGCTGGCTTGATGACTATGTTGTTGTCACTTGTCAATGAATTCAAGGCTACTTGTTCGGATCTAGTAATGTTCTGGAATGGTTTCCTAGTTTTCCGAGCCAGATCGTCAATCCCTTTGAAAATGGCTTGTTCAAAGGTCTGGATTTCGATTGGGACCTGGGAGTTGAGGGGGCAGAAGGTTGATTTCTTTTTTAAGGATGTATCTCCTTCCTCTTTTCTGGGTCCCTCTCCTTTGAAAAAGGCCTTCAATTTCAGTTTTCGGCAGAATTCCGCCATCTCACACTTTGTTTTAAAAACGTCTAGTTTTGGTGTGGGGACATAGCCCAATCCCTTGTTAAGTACGCTTTCTTCATCTTTTGTTAAGGCTCGATCTGTGAGGTTCACGATGAGGGATTCGTTGATGTTCCTGTTTGGGCCTTGGTTACGCTCCTTGTCTGTACCTGCCTCGTCTGGTCGGACCAGGTCACTCCTCTTCTCCGAGTCCTCTCGGACGTGCGGCCATTCCCTAAAAAAGGAATGCGTGGTTGGAAATGTTGTCCCCCATGGGGTTGCATTTGATGATTCATCATCTGTGGGCCTTGGAAGTATGGGTTCATCCAACCTTGAAAATGGGGATTGAACGGCTGGAAGGGCATCCCTTGGTTGTCCATTTGGAAGAAGGGTGGGCGCCAGGAGTTGCCTCCACGGCGGTTACCTCTTTTCCTTTGTCTCGGGTTGTAGTTATGGCCTCCTTGGTCAGAGTTGTTACTTGATGCACTACTGTGTGACCCATTACTGGAGGCATTGTCATCTGCCTTGTAGTCCTTACTGCTGTAGGGATGTACTTTCTCCAAGGAAAATTTTTTGAGTTCCTTTGCCAATTTTTGTAGCTTAGTCTGAACCAGGTACTCATGTGAATCACTCATTTCTTTATTGATTTCATCTAGTTTTGTTTTGTATATGGTGATGTCAACTGTATTGTTCAGATTTGTTTCTAAGAGGCGGATTTTTATTGTTAATTCATCTGCCAATCTTGAAGCTGTTTTTATAATCAGTACCAGGTAATCTCTTGTGCATTTCCATGAAATTGCGGACCAGTCTTTTCTAAAGGCTAGATCTTTCAGGAAAATCCTTGGAGCTGTGGTGACCCAGAGGCCTCTGGGTGCTGCATTCACTCTCAAGTACTCCGTCATGATTATGCCATGTACGGCCGTCCTGACTCTTTCTTTCTTTGTTTCCGTTAATTCATCCCATTCAGTTGAGCTGGACAGGGTTGCTGAGAGGTCACTGTTCGTGAACGGTGGCGGTCTTGCGAGTATTGCATCAATCTCTTCAATGGAATAACTTAATCCTAAGTTCTCTGCCATCTTAGATTGTCTTCGGCAGTCAACAGGATTTTTGATCCAATTTGTGTAGAGACTCCCACAGCTGTGCACTGCTTATAATCTTCTAATCAGAGGTGAGGGAGATGGAATATCGATCCATTCATTTTCCAAAGGATATCTTGTAATCAAAGGGGAAAGGATCACTTGTCCTGAACAACCTTAGGTCTGCAGGATGGTTTTCGGGGGGAGTTCTGTCCCAATATAAAGACCCTCATGCACGTGATGGGTATGGTGTTGTCTCAGAGCGGTATATCTTGGTTCTCCGCTTCTATCTCACGTGTGTGCATAATCATCAGGTCTACTTAGGTTATGCAGCCTCCACCAGGAGGATTTTACCCAAAGGTTGGTGCAGTAGTGAGCCAGAGATAAAAAGACCAGAGATCAGAAGGGCAAAGCTTTAATAGGTCTGATTTCGGGTCTGGTAAACTCAATTTCTGTGCATCCGGTTATACTTGTTTAGGAGTTACAGTTGCACTTTGAGTGATGAAGGAGTTAAAAGGTTGGTCGACATGTTTCTGCCTCTGTTGCCTTGCTAATAGGACTTACGGGCATTCTTCAGGACCGTGAAATAACGTGCAAAATATCATACAGTGTAATAAGTGAAAAGAAAAGGTTATTGACCTGTTTCTAAGTCTTGGAGGTCTTACGGTACCTGTAAGGAGTAAACACATAATTGTAACGCACACACACCGGGTCGGGGGGTAGGGAGGGAAAGACACACACCCACAGCGATTTGCGCTGTCATTTTCACAATAAACAACTAAAAAATGGCAATACTTCATAGACCGTTCGTGTCCATTCGAGTGTCAACTCTCACATCCTCTCCATGCTCAGGCACCGTCCTATAGCATGCTGGCAGAGGGGCAGTGCAGGACTATCTTTGTATCGTGAATATATTCGTTTGTGGATTCACGTGACTATAATGGTCGTGAGTTTGTCTGTAGTTATCAGGGCGGGTGATTGAATCAGCCGACACATATTCGTGACATGCAAGTCATACTCTGCGTCTTAGTGAGCTGGGGACGCCGTGATCTTAGCGGCGCCATGTGGCATGCAAATGTCATTTACGCTAGCAGTTACCTCGCGCATTGCTAATGCACACTTCCTTCAGCCGGTAAGAATATTGGAGCGGGCTAAAGGCGGGAATTAAACAAAAGGAAGCGTTAATGTTAGAGCGGCTGGTTGGTACTTGCGGTTTTTGTGGACCGGGTGAGGGGAATCTCCTTGCTACCTGTTTCGCCTCGTCCTCAGCTCGCTATTGCGCGCGCTGCTCTGCTCTTACCGAACCGGAAGTGGTTCCTGTCTCTTCCGGGTCGCTTTTCTTGGGCCGCCTTGTGGGCGGTGCCGAAGCTCCTTGTGTAATCCTATTGGACCATCAGTGTTTACCAATATTAAACACGGGTAGTGTGCTCTTATCATTCCGCTAATGTCAATGAAAGTTACACGGATCAAAGAATTATAAAAGATGAGTTGATGGACTACTTGCACTGGTCTGGTCTTTTTATCTCTGGCTCACTACTGCACCAACCTTTGGGTAAAATCCTCCTGGTGGAGGCTGCATAACCTAAGTAGACCTGATGATTATGCACACACGTGAGATAGAAGCGGAGAACCAAGATATACCGCTCTGAGACAACACCATACCCATCACGTGCATGAGGGTCTTTATATTGGGACAGAACTCCCCCCGAAAACCATCCTGCAGACCTAAGGTTGTTCAGGACAAGTGATCCTTTCCCCTTTGATTACAAGATACACCCATGTCTTCAAGAGTTTCCTGAAGAGACTCTCCTTTTCAATTAGTCTGAGGTTAACGGGCAAGTTGTTCCACGCCCTTGCTGCCAGGACGGTGAAAGTTTTCCCACCCCTAGTTTCATACTTGAACCTCGGGATCGTGATGAGATTGGTACCTGAGGATCTCAGACATCTTGTGGGGTTGTAGTACGAAAAACGATTAACAAGGTAGTGGGGCCCAGTATTTTTCGTGGATTTAAACACGGTCAGTAAAAGTTTGAAAAGGATTCTTTTATGGAGTGGCAGCCAGTGGAGGGAGTTTAGTGCTGCTGAGGCTGATGACCTTCTAGGGAGTTTCAGTACCAATCTGGCAGCCGCGTGTTGTATACTTTGTAACTTCCTAAGAGTGGACTTCTTCACACCAGCCATTAAACCATTGCAGTAGTCGAGTCGGGAGAGTATTAAAGCTACCGCGACCGATTTTCTAGCTGCAATGGGGAGGAAGTCGAAGAATTTCTTTAGGGATTTAATAAGTCCAAAGCAGCGCCCAGCAGTGATCCTGACGTGGTCATCGAAAGAGAGGGATGAATCAAATTGCACGCCTAGGTTCCGAGCGGAAGCCACTGCACTGGGTGGGGCCTCTGATCCTTTGGGCCACCATTCTTTCGGGCAAAAAGATAGATCTTTACCCAGTGGTATGATTTCGGTCTTCGCACTGTTGCACCTCAAGTGGTTTTTGTTCAACCACTGGAATACATCAGTGAGACAGTTCCGAAATCGCAAGTCTGCGTCCGTACACTTTTTATCGATGGTGACGACAAGTTGGGTGTTGTTGGCGTATGACGTGACGAGGATCCCATGAGACTCTATCACAGCGAGGAGGGGAGCCATATAGATGTTAAAGAAAAGTGGGCTTAATATGGACCCCTGAGGAACTCCAGATGTAATGGGTTTTTCGCTGGATAGGTAGGGACCCAATGACACAGTTTGGGACCTGTTAGACAGGAAAGATTTTACCCATGTCAACACTGTGTCTGTCACGCTAATCTCTCGCATTCTATTAATCAGAATGACATGAGAGATAGTGTCGAACGCTGCTGTTAGGTCAAGCAGGATGAGGACGGCTTGCCTTCCCTCATCCTGCAGGAACTTGATGGAATCGGATAGTTCTATCAAAGCTGTTTCGGTGGAGTGGCCGGAGCGAAACCCCGACTGTTGAGGATGCAGGAGGTTGTGAGTTTCTACAAATGTTTTTAACTCTCCGTGCACTAGCTGTTCCGTGATTTTACCTAGAACAGGTAGTAGTGAAATAGGGCGCATGTTGGTAAGATCAGTTGGAGATTTGTTCTGCTTCTTCATCAGGGGCTTCACAATAGCCTTTTTCCAGTTGCTAGGCACTATCCCTGAAAGAAGAGATTCATTGATGATGGCATTGATGCTGGGATTCACTACCTCAATTAGATGGTGTAAGATGCTAGGAGGACAGGAGTCGGTAGGGGCTCCTGATTTGCAGGCCAGAATTGCACTGCGTGTTAGCTGGAGGGAAACAGGTTTAAAGCTGCAGAGAGGGGGATAGTTATCAGTTACCTCATGAAGAGTGATCGAGGGGGGGGGGGAAGTCTCTCTGAATATTAACAATTTTATCCACAAAGAAATCTGCGATTTGATTACACAGAATTTCGGACGGTGGGATTTCGGGCATGAGAGTTTTGGGGTGGGTAAAAGACTTGACTATTGAGAAGACAGTTTTTTGTTTTTGATGAGCTTCATCTATAGCCTTAGTAAAATAATCCTTTTTAGCGGCTTTTATACTGGAGAGGTATATTTTCCTCTGCTGAACATAGAGTGTTCTTGAGGCCTCATCATAAGTTTTTCTCCACTTCCTTTCCAGTATTCGGCAAAGGAGATGGCTGTCGGTTAAAGTCTGAGTGAACCAGGGTGCATTTAGCTTTCTTTTGTGACATTTCGCATGGTGGCCATTGGGGTCGGAATTTTCCGAGATGATTTGGTCCATCCAGGCATGGAAGTTGCGGGAATCCACTTCGACATCTCCAACTAGTTTGGGGGCCTGGGCTAGAGGTTGGGCAGCCAGCTTGATACGGTCAGTCACTTTTCTCCAGTTGACTGTGAAGGAGGGGTAGGAACGCTTAATGCTGGACAAGGGGTGGGCTTGTATCCTGATGTCAAATGGAATGAGACAATGATCAGTCCAAATTTGAGGAATCGGAGGGGACATGGTCATGGTTGTAAGATTAGAACAAATGCCATCAAGAGTATGGCCTGCACGGTGGGTAGGGGCGGTAACAAGTTGGGATAGTCCAAAAATGTTTAACGAGTGTTGGAAACAGATGGTGTGGGGATCGGCACACGATTCTAAATGTATATTCATATCCCCTAATAAAGTAAAGTTGGGATAATGTAGCATAAGTGCCCCGAGAACATCATCTAAGGAGTCCAGGAAAGAAGTGGCATTGCCAGGAGGGCGGTATATCAGTCCCCCCGAGAAGGAGGTAGAGGCATTAATTTTAATCGAGAAGCCTATGCCCTCGCTTCCTTTAAGGTGGCCTAAGTCAAGGTTCAAGCTAACCTGGCTGATTAGGGGTGCAACTCCAAAACTAGTCCCAGGATGCTTGTTTCTGCAGTGGCGGCTGGCATCTACAGGGACGGGGGACACAAGCTAAAATAATGTATAACAAAAATACACTTACCTGAAGACGAACACGACATCCCTGCGCCAGACATCTTCTATCTTCGACTGCAGCCCAGCCCCCAGGAAACTCCCTTGACCAATCCTGGCGCTGCTCTCATGCAGCATGAGAGCAGTGCCCTGATTGAAGGGAGCGGCCTTACTTGGAACTCCACAGTGCCCTGGAGACCTGCACTTGCTCTAACCCAGCTGTCTTGAGATAGCTGCGCTAGAGATGTTTAGATTGCGCCTGTGTGGCTGGCCACAGCAAGACGGCTGGCCAAAAAGACATGCGCACTTTAAACAGTGCATAACAGACTACACCCCTCCCTGCTGATGTCACTCAGCAGGCTCCGCAGACGTCACTCAGCAGGCTTACCTTGTCCTGATGCTCTGTGCAGGACGGGGGATGAGAAAAAAAATGTTAATGAATTACCATTTTAATTTTCATCTCTGAGACTTTGGGAGTAATTTAAGTGGGGCGACTCTCCTCTGCTCCAACAGAGGAGACGCCCCTGTATTTCTGATCTAGGGAGGACCTGGCTTAACAGTCCAGGTTGGACTGTTCCCATGAGGAGCAGGGTCAAAACTGATTTGCATATGGATGGGTCTTTACTGGGGGGAAATGGCAAGCAAAATAACAATGGACTAAACTCAGATCTGTGACTGGGAGTGAGTGTTTTAAAAGTTTCAACACTCTGTCCATCATATCATTTTGTTATGTTGCTATGTGCACCCTACGTGGCTGAGGTATGTCCAGATGTGGGTCCCCTGCTCGCTGCACCACTGGATTTAAGTTAGCTTGGCTGATGAGGGGAGATACCCTGAAACTGGTCCCAGGATGCTTGTTACTGGTCCAGGGAGGATCATCAGCTTGGCAGCTTGGGCTGGAGTGTTCCCATGAGGCACAGGGTCAAGACTGATTTGCATATGCCTGGGTCTAAACTGTGGTGAAGTGGCGAATAAAATAACGATGGAGTTAACCCAGATCTGTGACTGGGGGTGAGTGTTTGAAAAGTTTCAACACTCTGTACATCATTTTATTTTGTAATGTTGTTGTGCACGCTTTAAGTGGTTAAAGGTATGCCGAGATGTGGGACCCTTGCTAGCTGCACCACTGGATTCAAGTTTGGTTAGCTGATATGGGGTGATACTAAGAAGTAGGTATCAGGATGCTTTTTTTCCGGTCCAGGGAGGACCTGGCTTGACAATTCGGGCTGGACTGTTCCCATGGGGAGCAGGGTGATTTGCATGTGACTGCGTCCAAACTGGGGTGTAGTGTTGAGCAAAATAATGATGGATTAAACCCAGATCTGTGACTGGGGATGAGTGCTTGAAAGATTTCAACCCTCCATCCACCATTTTATTTTGTAATGTTGCAACACCCATGCCCCACCAATGGAACGCCTTTCCCTCACAAGGTAACGCAAGGCAGCGCTATGCACTGTTTTGCGTTACTTTGTATTTACTAAGCCAGGCAAAGTCAAGCAAAGTGTGTTTTTATGGCATAGTCAATATCAAAAATAATTCTGTGTCAGGGCTGCGCTGTAAATGTCACGCAACGCCAGCACAAAATCATAGTAAATCTGCCCCTTTGTATTTCCCACTGTGTAGGACCGGACTGGGATCTAAAAGCAGCCATGGCAAATTTGATGAGACCAGTCCCCATACTGCAGGTAGCGATCGCAGCGAGCAAGCCTGACCACTGCAAGTGGTGGGGGGGTTTCTCTCCCAAGGATTTTTTTTTAAAGGCTTGCAAACATGGTGCATTTTATTTATTTCCTTAATAGCACTATGCCTAGTCATTGAATGGCTGGATGGAGACTGTAGTCAGGGGGCTGCAAGGCTCAATGAATGAATATTTGAATGGAGGGGAGTGGGTGGATGAAATAATTCAAGAATGGATGACTCTTAATAAACACTTTTAGCTAAGTGGAACAGATGGTCTCAATACACTGATCAAGGGTGGGGGCTCTGGTTTTCATCCTAGTTTCGGGATTAAAACATCCTCCCCAAATACTACCACCACCTCTCCTTGGGAAGCCTCCATGGTCCTGATGGATTTAACACACTTCTCTGATTTTGGGCCTAAAAAAATAATTAAGCATAAAGCATTAAACTTTGGTCTAGAACAGGAGAAAGAGAGAGAGTGACCTATTTAGTGGCTCCACTGCCCAACGTGAAACCAGGAAACCTTGCATTAATCCCGGCTTCCACTTGATGACACTGTGTGATCCTAGGAGATTGCTTTTTTCATATTGCCTTCACCATCACAGGAGAGCACCTTGGAATATATCAGTTTGGCATGAGGGCTGCACAAAAGCAAACGGCTGTCATGTTACTCCATCTATAGTAACGTCCTAGGCCATGCGACCAGGGGAGCGAGGGGGGGACAGCTTTCCTCTAGGCGCACTAAAAGCATCCTTGTCATGGTGGGGGGGGGGGGGGGATGAATGTTTCAAAGTTCATGACTAGAATGTGTCACTTGTAACAATTGCCACTCAATACAATAGTATAATTTAAAATATGATAATGAAACCCGTTGCAAGGGTTGCATTATAAAGAAAGACACTTTGGGGCAGATTTATGAGGCCCTTGCGCCACGTTTACGCCGCTGTTGCGTCACGCAAGGCGGCGTAAACGTGGCGCATCCCTACGAACGATTTACAACGTGACGCATCTAGGCAGATGCGTCACGTTGTAAAGCCCTGCGCCGCTTGTGGGCGTTCCGGCGCAGGGGGGGCGTTCCGGGGCAGGTGCGCCTCGCAAAAGTGGCTGAGTGAAATCTATGAGATTTCACTCAGTCACTTTCAGGCCAATGCTGCGTCAAAAGCCTGCGCCTGCTTGAAGCAGGCGTAGGTCTTGACGCAGCATTGTTAAGATGGGCACCCCCGAGCCGTGCTGGAGCTGCGTCGCGCTTGCGACGCAACTCCAGCAATGCGCCACCTTTACGGCACAGATGCGTCACGCATCTGTGCCGTTTTTGCCCCATGGTGCGCCGCATCATAAATGCGGCGCACCATGGGTGGCGGAGCAGTGGCGCACTGTGGCGCATGTTAACTGGCGCATCCCTGGGGATGCGCCAGTTAACATAAATCTGCCCCTTTTTTTTTATTTTTGAATTTTTTTATCATATATGTACTGGTCCTACAAGCCTCCTGGAACATTATGCTATAGCTTGACACCCTTTATTATGCTCTAAAGTTATGCACATGCGCATAGGTAAACAATCCTTCTCCCATCTGGCTCTCAGCGCTGGAACTCTTTTGCACTGATTTTGTACCACATCAACTCATCTGGATGTTGGAGAGAACATGAAGATCTTGCTATTTCCACAATTTTTAACTCTCCTGCGGACTTCTCCCAGATGCATTTAGTGAGGGGTTCCTATGGCCCTCCCACACACTGCCGAAGAGCAAACATGCTGGGACTTTGGGACAAAAGCAGAAAGTGGTGGAGAAAGCAAAGCTGTACACGTGGCACTGGACTGTCCACTCTTCAGTCACACTCTGAGCCGATGTCCAGCAGAGGATGGAGAGACCTCTCACATAGGCATGGGCGGCTGGTGACATTTGACAGTGGTGAGGCGTGAGCTAATTTGCATATTGCACCGTCGATAACAGAATCAGTCTCGAAGGAATGCCTTCACTTTGACTGGAAACAGTTTTTTTTAAATCCAGTGGTTACTTGGACCCTCAACAACGGCCCTTAAGGTGGAAAGGATTATACTGCCCAAGATGACTTGGAGGGTGTTTTTAAACATTTTTGAAGGTTTAAAAACAGAAAATACAACACGAGAAGCCGGCATTTGATACTCGTTACACACATTGGTGGAGAAGTGTGGCTCAATGGTTAGAGCTGATGCAGAGGTCTAGCCCGGGACCAGGGTTCAATTCCCTGCCTCGGCGGGTCTTGGGCTCGAAAATTCCACGGACCTGATAATTCTCGCCTCGGTGTCTATTCCAATCATGGAGTCCCACTCTGCAACTCTGGGCAATAGCTTGCTTAATCTCCACAACGGCCCCCACAACGCTAAGGATGCCTGGCCTCCACCTTGGGGGTGCCCAGGAGTGGACACCTCACAGGGAAAGCAAGGATGGGTTCCACAGCGGTATTCGTACAAGCGCCTTGAGACCCTTGCGGGTGAGTAGTGCGCTATACAAGTATCAATTTACAATTTTACATTTACATTCACCTGCTCAGTCCCACTCTCCCTATTGAGAGTGGGACTGTATGCAGCGCCAGGATTGGCAGGGGGGCACCATGACTGCTCGCCCAGTCGCCCTGTGCAACCCCGAGGGCTGCGGCCCGCCCCCTGGTCCTCTCTCTAAGGGGAAATTCACAGGGAAACAATCTGCGCATGCGCGGGCTAGTTTCTGCCCAAAAATCCACTTGCGCAGCTGCAGCAGGCCCATCCTCCCCCCCCCCCCCCTGCGCACTCTGGAAAAGTCGGGTGTCTCCCGGATTCCCGGCCGGCGGGTAGCGCGATTATTTTAATATTTTTATTTGTATTTTAGTGACGGCGCGGTGGGTCCATGGGGCGTAGGGGCGTAGCCCCACTGGGGCTTAGTGGGGCTACGCCCCTACGCCCCAATGGACGCACCACGCCTGCACATAGGTCCGTCCCACCACAGGTCCCCTTTCCTATGGCTTCCCTCGGGTGTCCTAAGCGACTGACACAAGTAACAACAAGCATTAGGAAAGCAATTAGGTCTGCTACCGGTCTGTTGGCTTTTCCAGTGCTTCTTTTGTTTTGTCTTGGTTCTTGTAAAACATTATTGTTGGGGCATCTGTCTAGTTCTCTATAAGCCAATGTAGTCCCTGTAGTAAGCAGTCCCTGGCACCACTTTGTGTGCGGATGTGCTCCTTGTGAAAGGGTAGAATGCATCACTCACAGTGAAGTTAGCCAATGGCTGACGTGGGCGGAACCATTGCCACTTGCTGTATGCTGTAGTGGTTGGACAAAAAATGAGAATGTCACAGCAACAAACCAATGGATGAAGAGGGATGGCTGAAAGCCTCTCTAAGGACACATCCTCTATATAGCAATTTAGTAAAATCGATATATTTGGGTAACGACAGACCGAAAAATGAGATATACTGTAATGTGTAAAATAATGATTTTTATTGTCAGGCGTGCCTCAGTACTGCTGAGCGCATTTTACTGCCTAGTAAAGGCAGAATCCCAAATGTAATTAATTGTCAGTTTTATGTTTTTGAGATTTGCAGGTGGTTTAAGATGAATGTGTGGTATTGATTAGTTTGTGACAGGTCTGTCTGGGTTTTTTATATCTGTGCCACTCATTTACAGACCTTTTTCTGTAACAGGCGATTGTTCTTTTTAAGTCTGGCCTGACAGCGCAGCTGTCACCCGACCTTATGTGATGATCAAAAATAGTTTTCAGAGTGCTACTGAGAGAGGGGCTTAGACTCCTCCTGCATGTCGTTTCCCCTGTGTGCAGGATTTAATTGGGCTGCGGTTGTGTGCGTCCACTGAAAGGATTTCGGGGCATATTATCAAGGGGGTTTATCTCCGCTTTTTTGCTTTAAAAGCCAAGAAAGCGGAGATAAAATTATCTCCCTATTACCTAGCTGTCGCAAACACCAGTTAGCGACAGCTAGTAGGAGATAGCGACCATCATGGGCCCCGCTTTGCATGTCAGTGATATTTATCACTAATGACATGCAAAGTGGGCGTGCCAAGATGTTAGCGACTGGAAACAGTCGCTAACATTGCTATCTCCTATTACCAACTTTTGGAGATATTCGCGCTATGGGAGGTGGATAACATGGCTAAGAGCATTAGCTCGATAATGCTTCAGCGATATTCATGCATTTCGGCCGATTTTTATCGCTTAGGAGATATACCTTGATAATAGCAAGGTTCCTAAGCGATAAAAATCGTCGCAGCTCGGCGACAAAAATATCGCCGCTAAACCAACATAGCGATAATTATCGCTAGTTGTTGGTAATATGCCCCTCCGTTTTGCACCTTTTGGCTTGTGGCTCAATACATCAGGACCGAGTCGTTATGGTGGCAAGCCAATGATCATAGCTACAGGCGTAATCTGTTAATTTTGAAATGTACACGTGCTATATTTATTGTGGGAACTATGTCAATACAACGCGGTGTTTACACCGCACTACCATTACAACGCTGGTTTTACAACGCAAGTCGTTACCACGACTTGCGCTGTAGGGTACTGGACTTAGGAATAAATAGTAAGATTTACTATTCCAACACCAGCCTACGTACTGGAGGGAAGGTGTTGGAATAGTAAATCTACTATTCCCTAGCCTAGAGCGCCCTCCAGCGCAAGTCGTGGTAACGACTTGCGTTGTAAAGCCAGCGTTGTAATGGTAGAACGGTATAAACACTGCGTCATAATGGATGTTCACCTTTATTGTGCATAGCACACGTTAACATCAATCCATTATATCAGGGGATTTTTATGGCTCTGCATAAAAGCCTTTTGTTACATGGAATCTCACGATTACTGTAGTAGGCAAATGTTTTGGTGTTAGTTACCCCCGTGGCACGTCATGTCTACAGAAGATTTGCTCTTTCAGAATCCTTGTTCGACCCTCAAAGGCAGTGACCGTCAAGCTTCTCAATGCCAGGCCCCCGTGTAAAAAGGCAAAATCATCGCCCTCCCACCCCAATTTTTCACAATTATTCTGTCAAATTTGAAATGTTTATATATGTCCAGTGGCGTCCGGGGCAGGTAAATGTGGAGAGGCGGTGGGGCGGGACGGGGCGGGACGGGGCGAGACGGGGCGGGAGGGGGTTGAAGTCAACAGACCAAGGAATCGGTATAATTAAATAAATAAATAATACCTATTCCGTCGTCTATCAGCTTCCCCCTCTGCCGCGCCCTGCCCCGCCTCACCGCCCTACTGCGCATACCTGTGCCGGCCGCCGCTGAATATGTCTAAACATATTTAAGCATTGCGGTTACGTTTTGGTACCCCTTTTACACATACTCCCAGTCAGGATGTGAATGACAAAAGTTGTTGGTGATGTCCCATTATAAAGTCGCTTACTCCCGTTGTTTTATCACTTAAAACAAAGCATGATGTTTCTCATGCCCAGAGCTTGGAACCTCCTCTGGGATCACTGTAGGGCCCATCCTAGGGGGGCCCATCCCCAGTTTGAAGACTTCTGCTCTAAGGAGAGATAGTATAGTGCTTACTCAGCTGTAATTTTGTGTACCTTTTTAACTTTATGGCTGTGTGACTGGTGGTTGCCTTTTTGGAAACTTAGGGGCCGATTATGATGGCGGACGGACCTGAGTCCTTCTGCCACCCCAGAGTAGGAGGGACCGACCGCAGGGGCAGCGGCGGTCCCTCCGTGCAAATTAGGATGTGACCGCCACCCTGGCGGTCACATCCTGTATTTTTAACATTGCGGCGGGTGCTGCTTGAAGCAGCACCCGCCGCAATGTTAAAAATGAAAGTTGTGCATTTGCAAGCACAAAGCGGCAGGCACCGCGCGGTGCCTGCCGCTTTGTGCATGCAAATGCAGGGGGTACAATAGGTAAACCCATGTGCACCCCCCCCCACGCTCCCTTCACCCCTGGGGGCCCGCAACAGGCCCCCAAACAAAAATCCATATGCCTTTGCACGGCGGAAATGCCGCCGTGTAAAGGCATAGTACTCCAGACATCCTAATATGGCTGGCGGTGTCTGAGAGACACCGCCAGCCATGTTAGTGCTTTTCTGCCGCGGACGGGAGGCAATCGCGGCGCAAAAGCTGCGGACGGAAAAAAGATCCCCCAGCCATCCTAATCTGGCGGGGGGTCTTTTTTCAGTCCGCAGCGGTTTTCCCGCATCCTCCGGGCCGGTATCATAATCGGCCCCATAGAATCGAAACAGTTAGCTTGAGTTGGTTATGGCGACAAGACAAAGGTCTGGTTGGTTATATCCGATACAAAAAGGCTGATATATTTATTATAAAAATGCTGATAAAGGCAGTAGACCTGGTCTATTCATTGTGAAAAGCATTTGTTAAAACCAGAGAGCCTTAATTGTGGAGCTGTTATCACATCTCGGGCCTTATTATCAAGAAAGGGCGATACATTATCGCTGCTTTTATCGGCAGGAAACTGCCGATAAAGCGAGGATAATGGGCTTGATAATATGGCCTTGTGAATTCCCATAGAAGCCCAGGTTAACACCAGAACCTGGGCTTCTATGGGAATTCACAAGGCCATATTATCAAGCCCATTATCGTCGCTTTATTGGCAGTTTCCTGCTGATAAAAGTGGCGATAACGTATCGCCCTTTCTTCATAACATGCCCCTGTGTTCCGATGTATAGACCTGTACTTTGTGACGTGTAAACTCCCAGCTATGCCCACTGTGTTTCGACTGCAGCATGTTCTCTTTCTTACTTTTAGTTTATCTTGTACATGTTGTTGAGTGTGTGCATTTTATTGTGGTTTAGTCGGAGGGTGAATATAAGAATGAGCCAGTAGATGGATGAACAGATGCAGGAGTGTAAAGATGAGTGACAGAGCGCATGTATGATAACATGCATGTATGATGACTTACTGAGTGCCTAAAACAACCAATAACACAAAACACACTTTCATTTATAAATAGGGCTCCCCTTTTTATGGTGTTTATATTTTAGTCAATTCAGTCTGTATTTATCCATATTTTTTTTTTGCTACTTTTACCTGTATTTATCCATATTTATTTTAGGTTTTGTGAAAAAAATTAAGCGGAAATGTGTATATTTCTGCATTTATTTAACCAGTTAATGTGCACTCATGCCTAAACGCCTGACATATTTCAGTGATATAAAAACACGGACAGGGTAAAAATATGCACTTGTAAGAAAATATGTACATTTTAGTATCAAGATTGTGCAAATCTGCTGCTGTTTAAGGCTCTTTATTAAAATTCCTTAATTTTTCCAATTCCCTTCCTTTCAATCCACACAGTGATTGGCCTGGCAGTCGTGACTGACAGCATTTAGAATCCCTCAAAAACAACCCAATTTCCACTTTTATCCACATTTAAAAATAGATACAGAAAGGAAAATAAAAGGTTTTCTGTCTGTATTGATCTGTAAAAATCAGTAAAAACGGAAAACAGGGGGCCCTATTTATAAGCCATACCCATTGGCGTTGTCAATGCTTGTTCTTTGTGCCTGGGCACTGCTCTTCTGGGTATTGGAAACTTCGATATAGGGGCACATTGTACAATAATTTCTAGTCATGTCTCTTTTAATTTATTTGATTGTATACACGGAAACCCTTTGAATAGTTGAGCACTTAAGGCTCGGCGACAGGGGAGCTAGACTGGGATAGCTGATGTCATTAAGGGAACCTACTTAAAGCATGTTGGACATTTTGCAGCTTGCCTGTGCTTTACTCCTCCTAAAACATTTGACTCATGTAACACTGATGAGAACCCAGCAGAGCCAAACATGTCTGTGGTGACTGAACATCTTTGAAAGGAGATGCTGACATTAGAATATACCCGTGGGAGCCCATTACGGGTTATCCCATAACTACAAGGGCAGGGCTCGAGTCAGGGTACCACGCGTGTGGACGGTGTCCCCCCACTTATTTACCGGGAGCGCGATAACTGAAGCAAGTGGAGCGCACATTCACTCTTTGGCCTCTCTGGGGCAAGATTGGAGCCCATTCAGAATGCTGCTCACGCGCTGACTTCTCTGATGCAATCGCATCTAAGGGGTGAGCGAGGGGAGGCAATGAGTCTGATGGTGCAAGCCACCTTTCGTGACGTCACTTCCTGTTGTGACGTCAGCATCCCCCCACTTCTTTTTTTAGGACTTGTGCCCTGTACAAGGGCATATACCGGGCCCAAAGTGAATGATGGTGGCTGGTAACTACACACCAGTTGTGGACCATCACAAGCTCCTGGGCGTGCAATGGAGAGATGGGAGAAAGTGCATTATTTGTTGGGGTGGCTGTGAGTCCTCACCAAGTAATAATGTCACTAATCTGTATCAGGTCAAGTTAGGTTTCTTTAAATTAAGTCCTAGCTCAGTCATGAGTAGCTGTGGCACAGAGAAGTCAGGTTTAACTCAAATGGATATTCAACTATTGGGAGTCAAGAGGGATACAGAAGACTGGATCGCCCTCCACTCAATCAGACACTAATTCAAAAAATGACCCAGTCCTCAAGGCAACGTAAAAGTAAGACCTGCTATAAACAGTTCTAGATCGTCCAAAGCGCTCTCTAGTTATATCCCTATTCATAGAGATTATACCACCGTTTCAGGTTATTGCCAGCGTTAAAAATTAAGCCCATCTCTGATAAACAAAAACCTTTTAACACAATACAGACATTCATTCAAAGGGACAACATTAAGAAAAAAGTGTGAATAGCTAGATGACACCTCACGGGCGCACCACCAATGGGGCCCCTGGTTGGTACTCACCAGGTTAGCCCTGTTCTCATCATCGGTGTCAAATAGCTTAACGCAAAACGTGTCCGAAACCCAAAGTAAGGAACATAACAGTGAATGGTGCAGTGTACAAACAACATATATGTGACGCAAGACTAACCGCATTCAACATATAACATATACTAAACTGCGCAGCAAGCTATTACTCATACTTTATTAATATCTTTTGTTGCATTGCAGTTCAACATGTAATAAAAGGGTGCAGTATGAATACTACCTATCGTTTCATACTCAACCCGCAGCCGACATGTTTCATTGCCTTAGGTATAGTATCAGGCAATTTCTTCAGGGCCAACGTACATTTACGGTGTCACTGCCAGCGGTACTGTGCTTTTAGATGCTGGAAATCAAAAACATAAAACACACATATGTATATATGTGGGCATCTGCCTGTAGCAATACTGCATAATTAATATCTGCCATTGCACCCTGTTATGGACAAAAAACGCTTTTACCTAGCCACGGCAGTTGCTTTCATACCGTTACCGCTCTGGCTCTGTGCAAAGACTTTGTCCCCCTTCCGCTCGGTAAGTAGGGTCCCGCCTCCCTTCCTGTGGTGCCTGGATCAATAACACAGGAAAAACGCCATACGGGCAGACATTAACATCAGCATATCTATTCTCACCAAATCGCCAGTATCCGGTACCGCGTATGCATGCTTACTCGCGGGGGTCCAGCAAACGGCGTTTCTTCAACACCGGAGCGTCATGAGTTGCGCTCGTAGTGTTTTTATCAGAGTCCCTGTGTAGCTGGATTCTGATTGGCCCAAACACCTCACGTGAGTAACAGATCGACGATTGGGCCATGTAACCACGTGACCGCTTACTCGTCTACACTGTTTAGTTTGTTGTATTCAGCCTAGTTTGACCACCTTCACTCATCCGAGTTGGGTCTGTACAGATAGAATTAATATGTAGACAGGTCCACTTATATGACTTTGCACCGATCGCGATGGCGGCCGCCATCTTGGAACGGGCTCTCTCAGTGACTTATCCCTTTCCAACAGTATGACATTATAATAACGTCTCGGCCATCTTGGAATATACAATAATTGGTTCCTAATACAGGCACCCTCTTATTGTCATTTATTTTTACTTCCCTTTAGGATCGTATTCCTACTGGTGTGATATTAGAATATTCTCATGGCATTGTCCCAATTCGCGGACTATTACCTACGTGAATCGGTAGTAACCCAACGATCCTATGTTAAGGACACGGCCGATATTTTAAATGTCCTAGATTCAATGACCTACAATCCGGCCACAGAGTACATAGTGACTATAGACATCGAGTCGCTGTACTCGTGTATCCCCCAGGAAGCGGCCCTATTAGCAACTGCTAAAGCAATCAGCAAACAAGAGTGGTTCTACGATGCTCCACAGAGTTTTATCTTACAGTGCGTGGAGTTAGCCTTAACAAAAAATTTTTTTGGCTACAAAAATGAGCTTTTCCTTCAAGTGACGGGAACGTCGATGGGGGCTACAATGGCACCGAGTGTGGCTTGTATTTATGTGGGGCAATTCGAGGAGCACGTCATCGATACCGACCAAAACCCCTTCAGGGAACATCTACGCCTGTGGAGGCGGTATATCGATGACGTGCTCCTTGTCTGGTCGGGAGAGGAAGATATCCTCCTCCAATTTCTTAATTGGTTGAACACGCAAGACAGGAGTCTACGCTTTACTTGGAACTACCACCGTACGAAGGCAGTGTACCTGGATTTGGATATTGAGGCAGCAGATGGTAAATTTGAGACCAGGGTTCATCAAAAACCAACAGATAGAAATTCTCTCCTCACATACCATTCGTACCATCCTCGGGCCCTCAGGGACAACCTCCCGGTGGGTCAATTTATGAGGTATAGGAGGAACTGCTCAAAAACGGAGACCTATAGAGAACAGGCTATGGATCTGAGCAATAGGCTACAAGCTCGGGATTACCCACGAAAAATAATCCGTCAAGCCAACAAGAGAGCGCTGAATACTCCGAGGACAGCACTCCTAGAGTCTAACAAAAAAGAAAAATCCGAATGCATTCCAGTGGTCATGACCTACGACCCACTAGCCACAAAAATCAGACAGGCCATCAGAAAGCATTGGTCCCTTCTTAACACACAGGACCAGAAGATGCCTCCCCCTCGTTTTGCGTTTCGAAGAGCCTCTAATTTAAAAGACAAACTCGTCCACACTAGGATGATAGAGAAGAAACAACCAGAGACCTCGACGGTACCAAAAGGCCACTACCCGTGTGGCAACTGTTCTGTGTGCCATATCACCAATAAATGCACCACCATTCAATTAAAATCCGGAAAAACTTGGACGCTAAACCAATTTAGCAACTGCAACACTACGAATGTAGTTTACAGGCTGAACTGTGAATGCGGCCTTGAATACATCGGGCTGACGTCACGCAAAATCAAGCTGCGCATCCAAGAGCATCTAAGCACGATACGACAGGGCAAGCTAACGACAAAACTAGTGCAACATTGCCATCGCAATAAACACACCTTCACATGGGTTGTACTGGAGAGAGTCATGGGGGATGCACAATCCATGGAGAAACGATTGGCAACTAAAGAAGCGCGCTGGATTTTCCAAGAAGCTAGTGAACAACAGGGACTCAATGAGTTATTAGAGTGGAATAAACTAAGATGACCCAGTTGTCCCTTGGCTCAATAATTCTGTAACAAACTGAAAAAATAAGAATCGTCTGAGAATCGGCTTTATATTGGTCTGATGGGTAAATAGATCAAGTCTCACTTATCTTTCCAACATAGGTGACCTTACCTATACACATTGTAATATGTCTCTACCCTTTAGGCAATGCCATGAGAATATTCTAATACCACACCAGTAGGAACACGACCCTAAAGGGAAGTAAAAATAACTGACAATAAGAGGGTGCCTGTATTAGAAACCAATTATTGTACATTCCAAGATGGCCGAGACGTTATTATAATGTTATAATGTTGGAAAGGGATAAGTCACCTTACCTATACACATCGTAATATGTCTCTACCCTTTAGGCAATGCCATGAGAATATTCTAATATCACACCAGTAGGAATACGATCCTAAAGGGAAGTAAAAATAAATGACAATAAGAGGGTGCCTGTATTAGGAACCAATTATTGTATATTCCAAGATGGCCGAGACGTTATTATAATGTCATACTGTTGGAAAGGGATAAGTCACTGAGAGAGCCCGTTCCAAGATGGCGGCCGCCATCGCGATCGGTGCAAAGTCATATAAGTGGACCTGTCTACATATTAATTCTATCTGTACAGACCCAACTCGGATGAGTGAAGGTGGTCAAACTAGGCTGAATACAACAAACTAAACAGTGTAGACGAGTAAGCGGTCACGTGGTTACATGGCCCAATCGTCGATCTGTTACTCACGTGAGGTGTTTGGGCCAATCAGAATCCAGCTACACAGGGACTCTGATAAAAACACTACGAGCGCAACTCATGACGCTCCGGTGTTGAAGAAACGCCGTTTGCTGGACCCCCGCGAGTAAGCATGCATACGCGGTACCGGATACTGGCGATTTGGTGAGAATAGATATGCTGATGTTAATGTCTGCCCGTATGGCGTTTTTCCTGTGTTATTGATCCAGGCACCACAGGAAGGGAGGCGGGACCCTACTTACCGAGCGGAAGGGGGACAAAGTCTTTGCACAGAGCCAGAGCGGTAACGGTATGAAAGCAACTGCCGTGGCTAGGTAAAAGCGTTTTTTGTCCATAACAGGGTGCAATGGCAGATATTAATTATGCAGTATTGCTACAGGCAGATGCCCACATATATACATATGTGTGTTTTATGTTTTTGATTTCCAGCATCTAAAAGCACAGTACCGCTGGCAGTGACACCGTAAATGTACGTTGGCCCTGAAGAAATTGCCTGATACTATACCTAAGGCAATGAAACATGTCGGCTGCGGGTTGAGTATGAAACGATAGGTAGTATTCATACTGCACCCTTTTATTACATGTTGAACTGCAATGCAACAAAAGATATTAATAAAGTATGAGTAATAGCTTGCTGCGCAGTTTAGTATATGTTATATGTTGAATGCGGTTAGTCTTGCGTCACATATATGTTGTTTGTACACTGCACCATTCACTGTTATGTTCCTTACTTTGGGTTTCGGACACGTTTTGCGTTAAGCTATTTGACACCGATGATGAGAACAGGGCTAACCTGGTGAGTACCAACCAGGGGCCCCATTGGTGGTGCGCCCGTGAGGTGTCATCTAGCTATTCACACTTTTTTCTTAATGTTGTCCCTTTGAATGAATGTCTGTATTGTGTTAAAAGGTTTTTGTTTATCAGAGATGGGCTTAATTTTTAACGCTGGCAATAACCTGAAACGGTGGTATAATCTCTATGAATAGGGATATAACTAGAGAGCGCTTTGGACGATCTAGAACTGTTTATAGCAGGTCTTACTTTTACGTTGCCTTGAGGACTGGGTCATTTTTTGAATTAGTTAACTCAAATGGAAACAAGTGAAAAGCATTTCTCAGTATCAAAACAGTAAATAAATAAGAAACACAACACATTAAAAACACCACTCCAATTCACCAAAATAGTATATATTTTTAGCTCTGAATGGACACCAAAATGACAAATTCTGATGATGGGAACCAGAGTTATGATTTTTGCAAGGTTTTCATAAATCACTGCAATTAACTCAAAAAAGTTTTGTAATTCAATGCTTTTCACTCTCAGCTGTGGTCTAGGAGCCTCGAACTCAAGAGTCTGGGTGAAAGTGCCCGGTCGGTCCCGATCAACATTGTACCTTCCCATCAACATTGTACCTTCCCTGTATTCACCTTTCTGGTTCTTTTTCTCAGCGACGGGCTTGTGGACAGGTTTCTCTGCAGCTTGAGTCCAGTGTTGGATATGACTTGGGCAGGCAAAATCCAGGTCTGCAGTGAAAGCCTTGGTTCTCTGCGCTTGAGGCCACCTATGTACCAGCAAGCAGCAGTAATCTTTGAGTCCCTGACTCTCTGCCCAAACATTATCTTGTGTTGTATGCTCTCGAGTTGCAGTTTTGCAGGAAGAAAGCACCACCAAGGGTTGAGGTCCTGGGGACTTTTTTAGAAGTGAGGGGAAAGGGGTCCCAATCCCTTACTTGCCAAATAATGAGCGTGAGTTCCTTTTCTTCCTGGTTCTTGCCCTGGACAGGGGGAGGGACCCCTAGCCCCCTAGGGTAAGCAGGATTTTTTCAGGTTTGTCTGGGCTAGATTTGTTATTTCTCAGGTATTCTGGAAAGAATTCCAATTCCGCAATGGTTTTTTATTTGTTGATAGTAGATTTATTTGTACTCTATTCATAAGAGTAGCTGAAAGTGAAACAGCCAAAACATGTTTCGCCCCCTTACATGTCCATCCTGCCTGGGGCTTCCTCAGGGCGGGTGTTAATTAAATAAAGTCTATCAGCGTCATCGGTCAAAAAAAGCCTCGGAGATTCTTAAGTTACAGGCATAATGCCAGGACGGAATGCGGTGGTCTTGTCGCGTCGGACCGAGGTACTGGGGCCAGCCCTAGGGGGCTTTTGTCACAGTTAAAGAGCAGGAGCAGCCCTGCTCTCTCTGAAGTCCTGTCTTGGTTCAGCAGGTGCAGTCTTTCTTGGTGCAGCCTTCCTTTCTGAGGTCTTTCTTCTGATCTGTATGAGTCCAGTAGTGTTTTGAGGCTAGAAGCCAGGTCTGCTACTTTTATGTTAATTAAAATTTTGTGGGTGTGGAGGTCTTAGTGGCGGCCAGCGGCAAATAAAACTGGTGAGACTAATATTTGACCCACTGACAGGCATTGGTAAACACCAGCAGTGTCCTCAGGTTCAACGCCAGAGCTCTCAACCATGGTTTGTTTAAACAGTGTTTATAACGGGCCACGACTGAGAGCTCTGGATTTGAGGCTAGAGGCTAGAGGCACAGTGAGTTTCTCACAGTGCATGTCAGTGAGTTATATCAACTTGGTATGAAAAAATTAAAAGAGTTACTTCCGCAAGGCCTCTGTGTTCGGTGCTCCTCTTTGTCTCTGCAGTCATGGCTCCAGCACCGGCTCCCAGAGCCTCAGCCAGCCCCCCCTTCACCAATCCAGACACTCCTCTCATGCTGCTCAAAAGCATGAGGGATGCACCGGGATTGGCTGGAATGCTGGTTTGACGCACCTTCGGGCACTGGGGTCCTGTGCCTACTCTCCACCCAGCTGTCTCAGACAGCTCATGTTCGAGTGTTTAAAGTGCACGTCAGGCTGTTAGTCGCAAGACAACTGGCCAAAGTGACATGCGCACTTTAAACTGAATTAGAACATTGGAATGTTGGGAGCTCCATTGCAGACAATGGAGTGCTCCCTGCTTCTACGGGCCGGTAAAGGCCCGCAGAGCAACATTCCAATGTTCTACAAAGGCTTCTCGAAGTTCGAGGGGATTTATATCCCCTCGAGCTTCGAGAACCCTTTGTTTAATTTGTTAGAACATTCTGCCCTCTAGTGGCAGAATGTTCTAATAGCCTTATAGCCCTTCGTAGCAGGTCTATACTGGCTATTAAAGTCCCGCTGTTTCGTTAAAGTCCATCGCCTTTGGCTCAGGCCTTTAACAATTCAGCGGGCCTTTAATAGCTGGTATAGCCCGCTACGGCGGGCTATAAGGCTATAGTGTACACTGCTCCTCCCTGCTGCTGAC
The DNA here is from genome assembly GCF_964261635.1 of Lissotriton helveticus. Lineage (NCBI taxonomy): Eukaryota > Metazoa > Chordata > Amphibia > Caudata > Salamandridae > Lissotriton > Lissotriton helveticus. The sequence continues at coordinate 2,115,830,871 of NC_136065.1, forward strand.
AATCAGTCTTGGCTGCCAATAGCAGCATGAAAAATAAAATAGTGATAAATGCGCTTTATTACTATTTTAATTTTCATGTTTGCTGCGCTTGCAGCAGAGGGGCGACGCTCCTCCGCCCTAATGGAGGATCCGCTGCTGGGAGGACTCCCTAACCAATAGAGGCAGACATTCCCATGGAGCAACCCTACTCACTCTTGCATCACTTCCTGTGGGGTTGGCACTAAACAATCCCACGGTGCATCTCTCTGCCCAAACGCTTCTTCCCTGGGTCAGAGCTATGGCTATACCCCTGGTGTGTGTCCAGTGTAACTACCCACCACTCCTTAAATACCGGTTCTCCAATGGGTTTTCCCACTCTGGAGGAGATATCAGCCCATCTAACTACAAAAAGGAACAGGCAAGCTAAGTTATGACTTGTATTTGCCTCTCAGAGGTAGTAGCCTTTTTGAACCTGGCCATCTGTGGCCAAGGCCCTCTAGCCATCCTGTCAGGAGGAGGTCACACCTCCCCCCTCCAGCAGACCTTTTGTTCCCCTTACGTGCAAGCCATTCACACCTCCTGGTAGGTCTCAGGTGACAACTGCTATAGCGAATCAGAAACGGCTACTAGGACTTTGGGGGTAGAAATTGGTCACCTTAATGTTATCAATTAATTTGAATCTGACTTCAGTACAACAGTGGGTTTAATGCAAGAATTAATCTAATACCTCCAAGTACTATATTTGGTGTCCCTAAATGGAAGTTAGCACTTAGCAGTTGGACTGGGGTAACCCCATGTTAGCCAATAGGACTACCAGCCTTGCTACAGTGAAATTGACAAGTTTTCACGTAAGAACGTGTAACATAAAGGAAATATGTCCTTTAAAAAAAAAATTCACCCAGCCATACGGGCTGCTAAGGCCTTTGGTTGTATGACGTTACAATGCATACTTTTACAACGCATACCTTTACAACGCATTTTTACAACGCAACATCCATTACAACGCATTCCATTACAACGCATGCCATTACAACGAATTTTTAAAAACTACCTTTACAAAGCATTCCATTACAACGCATACTACCTTTACAACGCATACCAGTACAATGCATAACATTACATTGCATGTATGGTAAGTATTGGATAGTGTAGGGGTAAAAATTACTATTCTAACTCCAGGGGGTGCAACAGTAGGGTAAGTGTTGGATGGTAATGGTATGCGTTGTAATGGTATGCGTTGTAATGACTGCGTTGTAATGGCATGCGTTGTAATGGTATGCGTTGTAGTGTCATGCGTTGTAATGGTTGCATTGTAATGGCAGGCTATGTAATGGATGTTGCGTTGTAAACGTTTCGTTGTAATGGCATGCGTTGTAATGGTATGCGTTGTAGTGTCATGCGTTGTAATGGTTGCATTGTAATGGCATGCTATGTAATGGATGTTGTGTTGTAAACGTTTCGTTGTAATGGTAGTGCGTTGTAAAAGTTGCGTTGTAAAGGTTGTTTCCCAAGGCCTTCCCTAAGGGTGACTTATAAATATTGAAAAAGGATGGTTTTGCAACAGCAAAAAGCGTTTATTGCGCAATGTCAGGTTGGCTGTTTAAAAGCTGCCTGGCTAGGATGCAGTGGCAGACCTGGAGATATCTTTTCGCTTTGTCCCAGTTGTGGTGGCATAATGAGTGCTGCATTCTACTAGTGGTTTTTAACTTCCCAGCCCTGGGTACACTTTGTATCACATTATAAGTAGGTTAAATATGCCGATCAGGTATTAGCCATGTGCACATACATTCGATGGGTCGGTGCACATGCACTGGGGCCAGATCAGCAGGGCCCAGTGCACTTCAGAGTAAAAAAAACAACAGCATCAGACCAAGATTTGAGGGGGCAAAGGGTGTGATCATACAAAAAGACTTGTTTCCTCACTTGGAAGGAATACACGTGACCCAATATTACCGGATCGATTACTACATGCATTTACCTGATTCCAGGCCCTTTTGCGCTCACATTATTATCGTGGGCCTCATTTATGAGGCCTTGCGTCAATTTTGCGTTTCCGATGCGTCACTTTTTGTGACGCATCGGCGGCGGAAAACATGCCTCCTGTTGCGCACTATTTACAAAGTGACGCATCTAAGCAGATGCGTCACTTTGTAAACCCCTGCGCTACATTATACCTGCGTCAGGTATAATGCATGCAGGGGGGGGCGTTCCCCCGCAAAAAGCCTCGTAATAGTGACGCAGTGAAATCTATGAGATTTCACTGCGTCACTTTTAGGACGCTGTTGCGTCAAAATCTGTAAGACTGATGCAAGCCCTTTCACATGGGGCTTTCCCCATGTGAAAGGTTGCATTGCTGGAGTTGCGTCACTTTTGTGACACACTCCAGCGATGCGTCACTTTTGCGCTTACAGATACGTCAGAAATACTGACATATCTGTAACTCCTTGCGACATGATGCGTCATACTGTAAATATGAGGCATCATTGGTGTCGCAAGGAGGACGCAGTGAAAAGTGACGCATCGCTGTTTTCACGCAGCGATGCGTCACTTTTCATAAATGAGGCCCCGTGTGCCTAGCAGTATGGGTGGGGGGCAGGGTGTTTTCACGCATCTAAGCAGATGCGTCACTTTGTAAACCCCTGCGCTACATTATACCTGCGTCAGGTATAATGTATGCAGGGGGGTGGCATTCTCCCGCAAAAAGCCTCGTAATAGTGACGCAGTGAAATCTATGAGATTTCACTGCGTCACTTTTAGGACGCTGTTGCGTCAAAATCTTGCGCCTGCCTCACAGCAGGCGTGAGACTGATGCAAGCCCTTTCACATGGGGCTTTCCCCATGTGAAAGGTCGCATTGCTGGAGTTGCGTCACTTTTGTGACACACTCCAGCGATGCGTCACTTTTGCGCTTACAGATACGTCAGAAATACTGACGTATCTGTAACTCCTTGCGAGATGATGCGTCATACTGTAAATATGAGGCATCATTGGTGTCGCAAGGAGGACGCAGTGAAAAGTGACGCATCGCTGTTTTCACGCACCGATGCGTCACTTTTCATAAATGAGGCCCCGTGTGCCTAGCAGTATGGGTGGGGGGCAGGGTGTTTTCGGCACCCACAGTGGTCATGACAACAGGGGTTCCATTAACTCCATGAGCGTGGAATTAAATGGGGTCCCATGCCGAGCTTTGTAAATCCCAAGAGTAATGAGGAATATCCAGGTAATTCCAGTGGCGGCTTCTATCAGCAAAATGTGGTGTGGCAGCGCGGGGGACAATAACAAAAATAATAAAAGATACCTTACCCGCCGCCTCAACGCTCTTCTGCTCTGGGTGCACCGGCTCCCAGACTATCCTGTGCCAATCCAGATGCCGCTCTCATGCTGGTAAAACTATTACCCAGCTTGAGGCGGCGTGATTAGTCTGCGCTCTAACAGGGACTGGGAGCCCGCACCTGCTGTTCTCCACCCAGCTGTGCAACACAGCTCAGACTGGAGTCTGGAGAAAACGAAGAGGTATATCAGCAATGAGGCGATAAAAAATTATCTCCGCTTTAGCGTCCGTTTTCCGACGAATAGCGGCGATAATTTTATCCCCTTATCAGCAAGGTCACGCTATCACGTGAAACCTTGTGTTATCACCATTTCCCCTAACGCCCAGCTTTGATCTCTAATGAGAAGCAAAGTGGGTGTTCCTCCCCAGGATAACGGGAGAAATGTCGCTAAGCGACATTTCTCCTTTAATCAAGCCTCACGCAAAGTAGCATAGCGACAAGAAAAGTAGCAATAACCTCTGTAATCGCTACTTTCCTTACGCCTGCTTTGAAACTGACTTAGCCATGATATCCAATGGAAGGTGGATAACATGGCTAAGTATGTGAGGCCCTATCAGCAAGCTATCGCCAAAAGTTGTGTGATTATCGCTGGAGTCCCAGCGATAATTGCACAGTTGGCAATAAGCGTTGCTAATAGCACGCTATCTCCGCAATAAAATTCAGAGTTGGCCGGCGATAATTATCCTCACGCTAAGAGCGCTGAGCGATAATTATCACCAGACCTTGCTGATATGCCCCTAAGTGTGCAAGTCTGTCTGGCCGTCCTAAGTCAGCTGGCCAAACCGACATGCACACTTGCACTGCCCACCACTCCTCCATGCTTGCTGGTGTCCTCAGGGTTTCCCTGCCCGAACACTCGGCTCTGGCTCTGTGATTAAAAATAAAATGATATTAACATTGTTTTATTATGATTTTATTTTTCATGTTTTCATCTCCTGGCTCCAGCAATGGGGCACCCCTCCTCCGCCATAACAGAGGAGATAATTCCACATTCGCTCCAGCTGTTCCCTCCCACTGCTCCCCATGCAACTCCCATTGGCGGTTTCTCCTACTGATCCACGTCATAGGTGAGGTGTGGAACTGTCTTTTGCCGCCCCCACTCGTCTAGCCCTCCAGTGTCCAGTTTCTGCACCCACAGGATGCGCTTTAAGAGAACATCCTCCAGGGGGTGCCGTCCTGGGGCTGTGTTACAGAGAGTGCCCCGGGGGGCGCAATGGGCATGTGAGCCCACTTTGGGCTTCCCAGGGCACTTTGTGTTACAGAAGGGGCTGCAGATGCTTGTGCCGCCCTTTATATAATACTGTTAGCGCTGACGCATGTGTAATGTATCATTAGAAGGCATTCGCTTATTTGCATAGGGGCGTCACCTAATGCAAATGAGGGAATCACTTTGTCTCTGCACCCACGCCGTATTATGGGTGCAGGTTCAGAGGCCTTTTAGGCTCACTGAAAGTGCGCCACAAAGAGGTGGCATACTGAAAGTGCATCTCCTAAAAGCATCCCTCTAGAAGGGAGAAAGGGGGTCCTAGGTGCCCCCAGACATCTTCATGCAGACGGGTGCAGTCACTTACTGCACCGGCATGCAAGGGAATCCCTCTCCCCTCTTTAAAGTCGAGGTGGTTTGCCACCTGCACTGTGAAACACAAATTGGTTTTGAAGCAGCCGCTCCGTATTGCACTTGAATGCGCTGCTCCCACCGCAGGCGACTCCGCAGCTGCCTGAGGTTGGCGCATTCACCATAACGGGGCGCACTTTCCCAGTTTGTGCCCTGCGCACTTGTTTTAAATTGTGCCTCGGTGCAAACAGGGACAGTTCGCTCTTATGGTAATATGCAGTCGTGGCCCGTGCAGGTAAGAGCAGTGGGGCAGTGGGTGGGGATTTCGACGGATGATGACGAGGAAAAATGTATTATTTATTTAATTTCCCATCGTCCATCGAAACCCCCCCTCCCGGCCACACCACTCTACAGAACCTGGTCCGTTCTGGAACCAATAACTGTTCCAGTCACAGTGTCCAGGGGTGAATTTCCATGAGATAATACGCACAAGCCCTGTTAGAAATGGGGATCTCTAGTTGGCAGAGGTAGGTGCCTTTGTCCAAATAGAGACCCTTCTTCCTAGTCAGGATAAGGGAGTTCCACTCCTAAAATAACCCCTGCTCACTACCTTGGTAGCTTGGCACAAGCAGTCAGGCTTATCTTAGAGGCAGTGTGTGAAGCATTTGCACATAACCAACAGTAATACAGTGTAAGCACTACAAAAGGACACACCAGTTTATAAAAATATCCAACATTTTCATATACTTAAGACAAGACAAAAAACGATAAAAATCCACAATACAGTACATAGAAATCTTTAGTTATCAAAATAATCTTGAAATAAAGTTCCTTGAAGTCAATAGCCCCATCCGGGGCTATCACGGCGTCGTGAACAAACAAATCCAGACAGTTCTGGCTGACCGTGGCGTCGCAGGCAAGCTACGGTGTCGGGAGTCCTGCAAAACAGTACCTTTAGAAATGCAAGGCATCGGTGACCTCTAGTTGATCTTCCGAAAGCACGGCGTCCTTAGGCGTCGGTTCCGGAGGTCAGTGCAGGAGTCGTCGAGCCCGCGAAGTCACACGCATTGCAGATCTAACTCCTCGCGGTTGAAGTCAGGAGCGCTGGTGTCGGCGGGCGTCGGGTGCTGTGGTGTGAAGTGCAGCGGTGCAGCATGTGATGCCCTCAGGTCACGGTGCGAGCAGCGGCTCGGTGGCAGCGTCAGATGGTGTTGTTGGTGAGACCAGGGTTGTGGTGCAAAGTGATGCATTGCTCGTTGTAGTGCTGGCAGGTTACGGTGCAAGCAGTGGCATCATCGTTCCTGAAGTGCTGTTGTCGACTGACAAGCTGGAGTCGATTGCTCCGGTGTCGGTAGGGATGAGGGCAGTGTATAGATTAACTTTACGAGTGTTGCCCTCGAACCACAGTGCAAGCAGTGGTGTTGATTTTGGCATGGAGCGACATTGTCGAGGATGCCAATGTGGTGGCACGAGGCGATGCAGAGTGCTGTGTCCACAGGTTGCAGTGCGAGCAGCGGCTTGGTGGCAGCGTCAGATGGCGTCGTTGGTGAGACCAGGGTCATGGTGCAAAGTGGAGCAGTGCTCGTTGTAGTGCTGGCAGGTCAAGGTGCAAGCAGTGGTATCATCGCTGCTGAAGTGCTGTTTTCGACTGACAAACTGGAGTCGATTGTGCCAGTGTCGGTAAGGATGAGGGCGGTGCGTAGAGTAACTTTGCGAGCATTGCCCTCGAACCACGGTGCAAGCACAGGTGTTGATTTCGGGGCGGAGCGACGTTGTCGAGGATTTCATAGCGGCGGCGCGAGGCGATGCATAGTGCTGTGCCCAAAGGTCGCGGTGCAAGCAGGGGCTCGGAGGCGGCATCAGCAGGCAGCATCGGTGAGACCAGGGTTGCGGTACGGCGTGGTGGCGGTGCCTTCAGGACACAGAGTCGGCTGCGGTGTCGTAGATGGTGTTGGGTTGCTTTTTATTCCTTTGCAGCACCAAACACACAGTTCCCTGTGCTGAGGGCAGAAGAACTTGAAGTCTCTGCTGTTCCTGAGACTTCTTGAACAGGGGGTAAGCTCTATATCAAGCCCTTGAAGAAACTCACAAAAGTAGATTGCAGAAAGTTCAGTCCAGTCCTTTCACTGCCCAAGACAGAAGCAGCCACTGCAGGCCAACACAGCAAAGCACTCAGCAAAGTGGTAGTTCCTCCTCACAGCTTCTCCAGCTCTTCTTCTTGGCAGGCTTCTTGGTCCAAAAGAGTTCTAAAGTTCCGGGGTTTGGGTCCTTCTTATTATAGCTCAAATACTTTTGTCCCCTCAGTCCGAGGGTGTTTGTGCTCTGCCAGAACCAGTTCTGCCCTCTCTGGTGTGGCTCTTTAGGTAAAGGTCTATAGCTAAGTCAGTCATACATTTGAAAGAAGCAGTTATAGGTCCAGTAGTTACATGTAAACCGCACTGGGTTAACAAGAGTAACCACACATAGATAAAAACTGTCACACATAAATATTAGAAATGATTGCCATTTTATTAATTGATGTCTTTTTAGGTTATAGACTTGTTGTGAGTCATATATCTCTGTTTAAACCTCACAATATACATATGTGTGCAACTTTGATATCAAAATTAATATTTATATAAACATTCATATATATATTTCAAGAAATATTTTTTACATATTAAAAACATCCAAAATAACCATAGACACGTATTGATGGAGGCAATGCGGTAGATGGGAACTACGCGCGTTTCGGCTTGTGGGCCTTCATCAGGTTACCGTCCATTGCACTGAAACTGAATACAAAAATGCGACATACTTGTTATTAACAGTGTGGGAACATATATTTATATTACATTCATAGTATCCTAGAACAACCTAACATTATTTATCATAGTTGATTACTGCGACCACAAATATACATGTTATACTATATACATCCTAATGAATTACTATGACCACAAAATATACATTTAGTCCTATATACACAACAAAAGACTCGCCAGTATTGCGAGGCTATGAATACAAACCAAACCAAAGACATTGTGTTGCAGCTTAGGGTAAATTACCTTATAGCAATCAAAAATATTGGGAATTACATCATATAGGCAATCGCTAATATATACAATGTATTCATTTCCACATGGGAAAGGGAATAGATAACAGCAACTAATATTTCCAAAACATTCTTCCTTCAACACTGGTAAATGGACCCATATTGTAAGAAGTCCATTGGGGGAAATAATAATAAAAGGGGGAACCCCTTAATACCCTACATGACATATACTATGTTTGAAAAAAACATAACAGGTATATATACACAGAATGGGCATTATTAGATGCGAGCATAAGAAGACTGGGCCAACCTGCTGGTATAATGGACAGACAATAAGAGAGCACATATATATGCTAGATATGGAAAAATGTCAAAACCGTTATAACTTGTACTGGCAAACCATCTATACATGTTGGAGAATAAGTGCGTTGGTCTATATTACCTGGTAGGCGATATAGCAGATTTAAACAGGTAAACATCCTTTACAACGCAACTGTTACAACAAAGTACCTTTACGACGCAACCATTACATAGCAACTTTTACAACGACTTGCGCTGGGGGACGCTCTAGGATAGGGAATAGTTTCCAACACCTTCCCTACTATCCACAGGGCCTGGAGTTGGAATAGTAAATTAAACTATTCACTATCCAGCGCCCCCCAACGCAAGTCGTTGTAAAAGTTGCGTTGTAAAACTTGCGTCGTAAAGGCATGCGTTATAATAGCATGCGTTGTAATGTCATGCATCCATTTAAACAATGTACTCCTAATGAAAATGCATTCCAGATCAAATAGATGCAGATGGTCCACCCAGAGGAATAAATGGAAGTGGGCCAACCGGAGGAAGAGAGGACTAGAATGACATAAAGATGAACAAAATTTCTTAGGTATGGGACATATGTGGGGAGGACAATCTAGCAACAATTAAGACAGCGACTACTGTTCGCAAGTAAGTAAATAGTAAATAACTTACTCTAATACGGGCAAGGGGGTGTCCATATCCATGGTAAAGAGTATGCGAGAGATAATATGATTTTATGCAACGATGAATAGGAAATATTCTAAAATTAAAAAAAGATCAGATATAAGGTGTAAGCTGCTAGTGGGTATGATACGTCGTAAATGACTTATAACAAAAGGTAAAACAGCTTAACACTGATGAATGCCAAAAAGGCGCGATGGACAAATGTCTAGCCAGAATTAACAATCAAATAACTTACTTAACGCCTCAATGGGCGGTGATATAGTTTGCCTGGGTCGAGTAGGGTCCCGAAAACTTGGTAGATACAAAAAAACGCCAATACAAGAAACCCTATGTATAAATGTACAATTGGGTACAATCAGCGGTGATGTTTTGCATGTATTTCTAATAACACTATCTCTATATTCCTACTAGGCGAACAACCTTTACAAGGAAACCCTAACAACGCGGTACCATTACAACGCAGGTTTTAGAACGAAAGTCTTTACAACGACTTTCACTGGAGGGCGCTCTAGGATAGGGAATAGTTTAATTTACTATCCAACACCTTCCCTACTATCCACGGGGACTGGAGTTGGAATAGTAAATTAAACTATTCACTATCTAGCGCCCCCCAACGCAAGTAAGTAGTTGAAAAACCTGCGTTGTAACGGTACACGTGGTAATACCACGTGTTGTACCGTCATATATCCTTCTTACTATGCGTTAGATATAGAGCTGTAAAGAATAGATGGATGTATATACCTGAGGAAAGGGAAGACGACTTTTCCTGGTATGTTTTCTGTTTAGCATGGGCCAGCGCTACTGAAAATACCTGCGCACTGTTTCCCCAAGCCAGGGGAGAGGGTACCTTATAGTCAAACAAAAAGATGAAAAATAAGTTAGACTAAACCGAAAAATATGAAATTCTGATGCTGGCCAATACGAACATAAAAACAACTATCAGATGAAATATCTGAATAATGGGACACCGGCGCAGTAACGGGGATTCTGAATGCGTCTGCCATAAACGACGGGTCGGGTGACCTTCATAGATGAAACAACACGCGTAAGACGGGGTATTTAACTACAACTTGAATCACGCCGTAAACCTGGTGAGAGGACTAGCTTCTGACCATAGCCTCTAGCATAATGGTAAAAGAGACAGGACTAGAAGTCCACAGAGATGTAATTACATATTCTCTATTCGAGGTGATAATAGGGTTGTGTATGAAGTCGATGTTAAGGATACTACACACCCACATAATTGCGGAGAATTGGGGCCAAAAAAGAAAGAATTTTTAAAAATAATTAATGTACCATAATAACGACCCGATCATCTAAGGTAAAACGCAAAGATAGATCATAGCACAGTCCCTGAATTAGGGCATAATATTTAGAATCTGAGTGAAAGCGATGAAAACATACAAATGTATGTATAAATACCTAACTGAGTGGGGGCATAAGATCAGAATAATTATTGCTGAAAAGAGGAGAGTAGGACAATATACAGTCTGTTAACAGCTAGTATGATACGAGCGCCATGTTTGAAAGAATCACAATTCAAGCTGAGACTGAAAAAATTAATAGAGTCACCCAATCCCGAGGAATAAAAAGGGCGATGGTAAGTGTTTACACTGCAGGTTATTTCTATTTTAGAAGATGCGGTATATAAGTGTGCCTAAAGGGTAATGACAACCTAAAACCAGTTTCCCATAAACGTAGTGTTCATATGCTCGCTATGATGTATGACGTTATAACGCATGCTATTACAACGCATGCCTTTACGACGCAAGTTTTATGCCCAGGGTAAGAAAGATACATAAAAATGTATTGAATGAGACATAAAGCATACATGACCAACATTTACAGATGTGCACAGACTAAGTATATGATATATATATTTATACATCAGTACATTTATTTTCCCAACAGTTCTGTTAATTGGTGTAGATGATTGTTTGACTCCTGTAAGAAATATCAACCATTTGCAGCCGCAATGGTGACTGTACAGTATTTATTCAAATTATAGCCTGATCCCAGGGTATATCAGAATTAAGACCTGTGTTAACAGTGTCTAACCAAGGCAGGAAGTGGAAACGGCTTTGTCAGAGGTAGACCAGGCCCATTCAGGTGAAAGGAAATCTCCCCCTACTCTAAATGCAGCCAAGGTCTATTCAGCCCTTTCCTGACCCACGTAGACTATCTGGAGCCACGCTCCTCCTCAGCCCCTGTCATCCAAAACCCAGACAGTCAATCCACAACCCTAGCAGCGGCCTACTGGATGGCTGAGCAAGAAAATACCTACTTTCTAAAAGTGGTATTTTCAAACACAGAATGTAAAAATCACCTTCAATAAAAGATGCATCTTTTGATTCTGAGTACAGGCATACTAAACTTTATTTTTCTACCTGGTTCCCAGGGCCAGTTATGTTTATAAGATGTTATAAACAAACTCCCCATTCTGTCCTATGGGAACAGGTAGCCTTGCAATAGTGAAATACTAAATTGGCAGTAATTCACTATCAGGACATGCCACACACATCAGGGCATGTCCTACCTTTCACATACACTGCACCCTGCCCACAGGGGTACCTTAGGCCTACCTTAGGGGTGACTAACATGTAGAAAAGGGAAGGTTTAAAGCCTGGCAAGTGGGTGCACCTGCCAGGTCGACATGACAGTTACAAACTGCGTGCAGACTCTGTGGTGGCAGGTCTGAATTACCTGCTGGCTACTTCTGTGGGTGGCACAACCCGTGCTGCAAGCCCACTAGTAGCATTGGATTTACAGGCCCTGGTACTCTCAGTACACATTACTAGGGACTAACAAGTAAATCCAATGTGCCAATCATGGAAACACCCATCCATAACTCTGGTCAGCTCACTAGTCCTGTCCGCACTGGACTATTGTAATGCTCTATTCCTAAATGCACAATCCCGGGTGACTAACAAGATGCAGTCAATTCAAAATGCTTCCGCCCGGATGCTGGCGGGACTTCCCAAGTTCGCATCGGTTTCAAACACTATCAGGGAACTCCACTGGCTGCCGATATGCAGCCGCATCAAATTTAAATCATTGTGTATTCTATACAAGGCTCTCAATAACCAAGGTCCTCACTTTCTCAAACACAATCTTTATCACTATATCCCAACCCGTTCCCTTCGTTCCTCTCATCACAATCACCTAGTTGTGCCTCGTACTAGAACAGTCACTTGGGGTGACAGGCGATTTCTGGTTGCCGCCCCCAAACTCTGGAACACCCTTCCTCTTCACATTAGGACTAGCCCTTCCCTCTTTATATTTCGCAAACAACTTAAGACTTGGTTATTTGACCAATAGTTCTACTCCTGTAAGGTCCTTTTAAATACTGATCCATCCCCTAAGTCAGCGCCGAGACGCCTACGGGTATTCGCCGCGCTCAACAAATGTCAATAAATAAATAAATAAATAAATAAATAACACAATTTACAACAGGAGCCCTTGTACTTTAACACTGAACAGCAGTCAGAAAGTGTGCAGAGACACTAAACCAGCAAAAACAGAGTCATAATCAGATGGTCAGAAAGCAAAAAGACAGGGAAAACACGCCAAAAGATGTCAAGTCTGACAAGCCCAAAAAAAGTGGCCTGTTGGACAGGCCACATGAAGGGCTCGCTCCCTCCCCGCAGGACAGGGCCCGGGCCACCGTCAGCACCATTGCCCGGCCCAGCCGCCATCTTGGACACGGCACCACGCGGCCGCGCGGCCTCAGCCCGACCCCAACCCTGGGCCTGGCCAGGCCCCGACATCCCGGCACCACCCTCCACCCAGGAGGTGAACGGCCCACTTGGCAGGTCAATGGGAGTACGAAGTGTCGATGGCTCTCCCCCGCCAGGTGCCGAGCACCCCCAGCCTCCTCGGGCGCTGGCTCCACCCCCCTGCTGGGTGTCTGGACTCCCTCATCCCAGACCTCCCGACCTCCAAGAGCGAGGGTCCGGACATCAAAGGGCGCCAGACCTATAACTGAGGCAGCCCCAGGACAGGAAGGCAGTTGTATCCTGGAGTCGAGAGACACCGCGACGAACTCATCCTTGACGGACTGTTGGCGCTGCCACAGCCCTGCCTTGTGAACTATTGTCCTGCCTGCTGGCGCTGCCGCGGCCCTCTGCAACCTTCATCCTCGTGGGACCTGCTGGCGCTGCCGCGGCCCTCTGCAACCTGCATTCTCGTGGGACCTGCTGGCGCTGCCGCGGCCCGTTGTAACCTTCATCCTCGTGGGACCTGCTGGCGCTGCCGCGGCCCGTTGCAACCTGCATTCTCGTGGGACCTGCTGGCGCTGCCGCGGCCCGTTGTAACCTTCATCCTCGTTGGGACCTGCTGGCACTGCCGCGGCCCGTGCCACCTACGACCTCTTCGGGACCTGCCGGCGCTGCCGCGGTCTGACCCCTCCGAACACCGAGCTCGAGGATTGTGAGCTATCACCGTTACACACCCGTACCCGTGGGTACCAAGACTGTCCCGCTACCCCCTTCCCTTACTAGAGACTAGAATTGAGAGGATCATCGTGTCCTGATCGCCCTGTATCGTACCACTCTACTACCCGAAGGGCCTATAAAAGGTGTTACCATAAGCTTTGTGTGGTGTCCATCTGTGGGGGGGAAGTTACCTGTCTGTGCGATCACTGTGCTCGGCCGACCCTCCAGGTCCCCGTCTAACATTGGTGGCTAGCGGCGCGATCCGAACCAACGCGTACCGTACAGACAGTAACTCACCCTACGACTAAAACCACAATGACGACCAAAGAGAGCGGATCGGCGGAGAAGTTCCAGATGGAAAAGCTGGAAGAATACAACCACCGAGAGCTCAAACAATTTTGCATGGACTTAGGCATTGCTACCACCGGGCTAAGCACAAAAGAAGACTTCAAAAACGCCCTAGAGGCCTGGACAGAGACAAATACCGCAACCCCCCGGGACCCCGCAGCCCCGGAAGTCAACACCACCCGGACGGAGGAACGGAGACCAGGCCCCTCCCACGAAGAGATCCAGGAGCGGGAAAAAAATAGATTACACGAGTTAGACTTGGCACGACTCAGATTAGACGGAGAATTGAAACTGGCGGAACAAAAAATAAACTTAGAACACTTACGGCTCAGAGAAGAGCGAGAGGAAAAACAGAGACAGAGAGACCTCGAAGAAAAAAGACTGGCATACGAGCACGAGTGCAAACTAGCGGAGATAGAAATACGCAAACTGAACAAAAACCTAGGGGTGCCCGAGCAACCGCACTCCCCGGGTCCTACCGAGCAGAAGGTCCACATCCCCAAGGATGTGGTCCGGGAATATCACCGGAACGACGACATACAGCAGTGGTTCAAAGCCTATGAGATTGCCATGACCGCCCACCGGGTCGCTCGAAGTGACTGGGGAGCCGGTCTATGGGGGAGATTCGTCAACGAGGGTCGTGATGCCCTGCTGCAGCTTCCGGACCATCAAATGACGTCCTACGACCATATGAAGGCCGCCCTCCTCAGTCGATATGGACTTACACCCGAAATGTACCGCCAGAGGTTCCGCAACTGCACCCGGATCCCAGGTACGACATGGTTGGAATACGTGAACTATTTCAGATGAGCCTTCGAGGGGTGGATCAAGGGTAACAACGTAACCACTTACGAACAACTCTTCAATCTCATTGTATGGGAGCACCTCTCCGACAACTGCTTTGTCGAGCTCAGGCAGCACCTCCTCGACAGTAAATTGACTGAACCCCGGCAGCTCGCCACCGAGGCTGACCGGTGGGAGAGCACCCGAGTGGCCCGGAGTGGGCCGAATGAGCAGAACAGAACCAACCAAGGTCACCATCTTCCCCGAGGAGGAGGAGGAGGCCCGGGCCGGGGCAGAGACGCCGCCCCGGCCGCACCCACTAACGCCACCCCGGCCCCAGCAGGCCGGGGAAACCCCCCGATGCGCCCCGGGTTCCGAGCTAACGTGACGTGTCATCGATGCCAGCGAGTCGGCCACTATGCCAGTGACCCGACCTGCCCGAAGAACCAGGTCCCCGGGCCCCGCCAGATGGCGGCCGCCGCCCTGGGAGAAGAACAAATCTCCGAAGACACGGAGACCTATGAGTCGGAGCAGTTCGAGTGGGAACCCGCCGCCATGACCCTGGCATGCCTGGGAGGAAGAGACATGGTCCCGCGGACTCCCCTGCCCGCCAACACTCGGAAGTACAGCCAATGGGTGAGCATCAATGGGCGCAAGGCCGAGGCCCTGCGTGACACCGGGGCCAGTGTGACGGCCGTCCGCTGTCACCTGGTGACCCCAGAACAAATCCTACCAAACGTACTTTGCCCCGTCCGATCGGCAGACAACTCGGAGAGCCTGTGTCGGATGGCCTGCGTCCCCTTCGAATGGGGAGGAGTGTCCGGCATGCTGAAAGTAACTGTCCGTGACGATGCCCCCGTAGACTGCCTCCTGGGGAACGATCTCGAGAGCTCCCCGTGGGCCGCTGTAGAAAGAAGAGAGCATCTGGGGATGTTGGGTCTCCCGGACTGGGCATGCGTAACCACCCGGTCCATGGCCACCCGCACCATCCCTAGACCAGAAGAACCAGAATGGGCAGCACCTCCGCCCTCGATCACTCCAGAAGAAGACTTCCTCCAGACCGACCACCCGGACCCCACCCCAGAGGGGTCCACACAGCCCCCCGAGCTTCCCGACCTGGCTCAGTGGCGTCAAGAAGGGGGGCCCACCCAGGAACAATTCCGGCAGGAGCAAAAGACCTGCCCCTCCCTCGAGGGATTCCGACAGCAAGCGCTCGCCCAGAGCCAAGGAGACACCACCGGGGCCCACTGGGTTTATTGGGACAATGATCTCTTGTACAGCGAACAGAAAATCGCAGAACTGGGGGCCGGGCGAGTGCTGGTGGTGCCCCTCCACTTCAGAGACTTCCTGTTGAACCTAGCCCACGATGTCCCCCTGGCCGGGCACCTGGGCCAAGACAAGACCTACCACCGCCTGGTGACTCACTTTTTTTGGCCCAAAATGAGGAACGACGTATCCAACCATTGCCGGTCCTGCCCGACCTGCCAGGCCAGTGGGAAGAGCGGCCGCAAACTCAAGGCACCCCTACAACCATTCCCCGTGGTGACCACCCCGTTCGAAAGGGTGGGAATAGACATTGTGGGGCCCCTGGACCCCCGAACAGCACAGGGACATCGCTTCATCCTGGTCCTGGTGGATCACGCTACCCGCTATCCTGAGGCGGTCCCCCTTCGTACGATAACAGCCCCAGTAGTGGGTCGAGCCTTGATGGGGATCTTCTCTCGAGTGGGCTTCCCCCGAGAAGTCGTCAGCGACAGGGGTACGAACTTTATCTCAAAATACATGAAGTCCCTCTGGCAACAGTGTGGGGTCACCTACCGATTCACGACCCCCTATCACCCTCAAGGGAACGGACTGGTTGAGCGGTTCAACCGCACGCTCAAAGGGATGATTGGGGGGTTGGAAGAGCCCCTCCGTCGCCAGTGGGATGTGCTACTACCGTGCCTTCTCTTTGCCTACCGAGAAGTCCCCCAGAAGTCCCTCGGCTTCAACCCTTTCGAACTCTTGTATGGACACCCGGTGCGAGGCCCGCTCAGCCTAGTCAAAGAAGGCTGGGAAATGCCCCCTCTAAAGAACCCTCCAGATGTTTTCAAGTACCTCCTAACCCTCCGCAACCAGACCAGAAGGTTCAGAGAGATGGCAAAAGCAAACCTGGAGGCCAGTCAGGAGGACATGAAAAGGTGGTACGATAGAAATGCATCCTCCATCGAATTTGAACCCGGTCAACAAGTGTGGGTAATGTCTCCCACCGAACCATGCGCCCTGCAAGACAAATGGACGGGGCCCTTCAAAGTAATCGAGCGCAAGAGCCCTGTCACCTATCTCATCGATATGGAATCTTCCCGAAACCCTCTCCGGGTCCTCCACGCTAATAGACTGAAACCCCACTTTGTACGCTCCGAACTCAGCCTCCTGATGGCAACCGACAATGGAACCGAGGAGGACTCCGAACCCCTCCCTGACCCCCTACGGTCATGGGAGAAGGACGGCTCCATGGACGGGGTCCGACTCTCGGAGGCCCTCACCCTGGAACAGCGCCAAGGCTGCCGAGTCCTCCTGCTACAGTTCTCCACCCTGTTCTCCCTCACCCCAGGGGTCACCCCCTGGTGCTTACACGACGTGGACACGGGAGACAGCCCCCCTATCCGCCATCGGGCCTACCGCGTACCAGATCGGGTACGGGCCTGCATCCAAGAGGAGGTGGCCAAGATGCTCACACTCGGGATCATCGAGCCCTCAGACAGCCCCTGGGCCAGCCCAGTGGTACTGGTCCCCAAAGCGGCCGCCCCCGGCGCCACGCCGGAGCTCCGGTTCTGCGTCGACTACCGGGGCTTGAATGCGGTCACCAGAACAGACGCACACCCCATCCCCCGAGCCGATGAACTAATCGACCGCATGGGAGCTGCCCGCTACCTCAGCATCTTCGACCTGACAGCGGGCTACTGGCAGATCGGTCTCACACCCCGGGCCCAAGAACGATCTGCATTCTCTACCCCGGATGGCCACTATCACTTCAAGGTCATGCCATTCGGCATGAAGAATGCCCCAGCAACCTTTCAGCGGCTAGTAAACCAGGTCCTGGCAGGACTCGAAGGATTCAGCGCCGCCTACCTGGACGATATCGCTGTGTACAGCCACCACTGGTCCGACCACCTCCACCACCTCCGAGAGGTGCTACAGGCCCTCCAACGAGCTGGCCTCACGGTCAAGGCCAGCAAGTGCCAAATTGGCCAGGGGTCCGTGACCTATCTCGGGCACCAGGTGGGAAGCGGTCTGGTGGCCCCTCTGCAACTCAAGATCGCGGCCATCCAGTCGTGGCAGTCCCCCATCACCCAGACCGAGGTCCGCGCCTTCTTGGGACTCACGGGCTACTACCGACGGTTCGTGAGGGACTATGGCAGCATCGTAGGGCACCTCACGGAACTCACCTCCAAAAACCAACCAAAGACGGTCAACTGGACCCCAGACTGTCAAGCGGCCTTCGAGAAGCTGAAGGCCGCCATGTGCTCCGCCCCGGTGCTCCAGGCCCCCGACTACAGTCGGGAATTTATCGTCCAAACAGATGCCTCCGACCATGGCGTTGGGGCAGTCCTTTCCCAGCTGAACCCCGAAGGACTTGACCAGCCAGTGGCTTTCATCAGCAGACGGCTCCTGGCCCGAGAACGACGCTGGAGCACCATCGAGAGGGAGGCCTTCGCCGTGGTGTGGGCCCTCAAAAAGCTCCGGCCTTATCTCTTCGGCACCCACTTCCGGGTCCAGACCGATCATCGACCCCTGCAATGGCTCATGCAGATGCGGGGGGAAAACCCGAAACTACTACGTTGGTCCATCTCCCTGCAGGGGATGGACTTCACTGTGGAACATCGACCCGGCCAAGACCACGCCAACGCGGATGGCCTGTCCCGCTTTTTCCGCCTCGACGAGGAAAGTCCCCAAGAAGATGGGTGACTCTCCCCGCCTTCAGCTGGTGGGGACGCATGTTGGACAGGCCACATGAAGGGCTCGCTCCCTCCCCGCAGGACAGGGCCCGGGCCACCGTCAGCACCATTGCCCGGCCCAGCCGCCATCTTGGACACGGCACCACGCGGCCGCGCGGCCTCAGCCCGACCCCAACCCTGGGCCTGGCCAGGCCCCGACATCCCGGCACCACCCTCCACCCAGGAGGTGAACGGCCCACTTGGCAGGTCAATGGGAGTACGAAGTGTCGATGGCTCTCCCCCGCCAGGTGCCGAGCACCCCCAGCCTCCTCGGGCGCTGGCTCCACCCCCCTGCTGGGTGTCTGGACTCCCTCATCCCAGACCTCCCGACCTCCAAGAGCGAGGGTCCGGACATCAAAGGGCGCCAGACCTATAACTGAGGCAGCCCCAGGACAGGAAGGCAGTTGTATCCTGGAGTCGAGAGACACCGCGACGAACTCATCCTTGACGGACTGTTGGCGCTGCCACAGCCCTGCCTTGTGAACTATTGTCCTGCCTGCTGGCGCTGCCGCGGCCCTCTGCAACCTTCATCCTCGTGGGACCTGCTGGCGCTGCCGTGGCCCTCTGCAACCTGCATTCTCGTGGGACCTGCTGGCGCTGCCGCGGCCCGTTGTAACCTTCATCCTCGTGGGACCTGCTGGCGCTGCCGCGGCCCGTTGCAACCTGCATTCTCGTGGGACCTGCTGGCGCTGCCGCGGCCCGTTGTAACCTTCATCCTCGTTGGGACCTGCTGGCGCTGCCGCGGCCCGTGCCACCTACGACCTCTTCGGGACCTGCCGGCGCTGCCGCGGTCTGACCCCTCCGAACACCGAGCTCGAGGATTGTGAGCTATCACCGTTACACACCCGTACCCGTGGGTACCAAGACTGTCCCGCTACCCCCTTCCCTTACTAGAGACTAGAATTGAGAGGATCATCGTGTCCTGATCGCCCTGTATCGTACCACTCTACTACCCGAAGGGCCTATAAAAGGTGTTACCATAAGCTTTGTGTGGTGTCCATCTGTGGGGGGGAAGTTACCTGTCTGTGCGATCACTGTGCTCGGCCGACCCTCCAGGTCCCCGTCTAACATGGCCCCTCACCATTGTGTGTCTCAACCTGGGCTGCTGCAGCTCGAGCTGCTGTGTGCTCAGCTGGGCAGTGTCTGGAGACTTATCTCCGGCAAGTTCGAGTTTTTCACAGACCTTTAAAGACCATTTGCATATTTACATACCTTTGTAAACTGGTTACGGATGCTTCGTTTTTTTCTGTTTTCAGTACCCCCTGACTCATCACATTTCCTAAATTTGGATTTTACATTTACTGCCCTAGTGTGAGAAAGCATTTCATGAAAAGGAATATAAAAAAGGGTTGCCAAAAAAATGTCAGCCATGTGTTGTTTAAAGAGCCTGCAAATACCTCGTCTTGACAGTAAATAGGGTTATGAATAAAAAAGTATGGATTCGTTTGTAATGTGAATTTTCTGTCTTTGTTCTCTTTGATTATCAGTCAGTGATCATTCAGGCAGCCCTACAGCTCAATTAAAAGTGCTTTTTATTTATATGTGCTGTTCAAATTATGCACAGATAAATGCTGAAAATAAGGGTTTAGGTGAATGCTTTTGTTTTTTACCGTTTGGGACATCAAAATAATGAGCTGGCAACCCTAATAATAAGACTGGAAGTTTCTTGAAGGATTAGCACATTATTTATTTACTCCACCCTCGATTCTTGATTAATGTAATAATAGCAATAGTTTAACTTATATCTGAAACCCTGCACCGCAGTCAATAACAAGCTGAGTTACTTCAAGGAAGGAACTGGAGTAAGATCACAGCACCACCCTCCTCCACAACCCCCCCTCCACCACGACCGACGCCAACTCCGCAGCCAAAGAAGTGCACCGCTAGATCGCCGGCTGCGCTGATAAGCTTGCACCCCTCCACCACCCCGTCAAACAACGCCCCCTGAAGGTCGCCTGGTTCACCACCGACCTCCAAGAAGACAGGTACTCTTGCAGACGCCTCGAGAAACTCAGGCGGAACAGGAAAACCACTGAAGACTGGAACAACTACAGGAACGCCATGAATGAATACCACCAGTGCATAAGAGCCACCAAGCGGACCTTTATCAAGAACAAAATCCACACCAACGCAAGTAACACAAAAGAACTCTTCAACATCATACAGCAGTTCACCAAACCCTCTAGCGAAGCCGCGGACGTCACACCATCTCAGGACCTCTGCAACAAGCTCAGCTCCTTCTTCCATCTGAAAACGACAACTTCAGCGAACAGACTCCAGACACCATCCCACTCTCCACCACTGACAACCACTTGGAAACCTGCCACCACTGAAGACATCACCACGACCATGAGGAACACCCACTAAGGAGTCCCCACGGACCCCTGCCCACCGCACATATACCACAGAGCCACCGCCGCAATGGCACCCGAACTAGGCCAGACCATCAATGTCTCCCTCGAATCCGGCATCTTCCCCGACGGCTAGAAGCAGGCAGAGGTCAAGCCCCTCCTCAAGAAACCCTTGGCCGACCCAACGGACCTGAAAAACTGGCCGGCCCATCTCTCTCCTTCCCTTCGCAGCCAAAGTCATCGAGAGATTCATCAACGCCCAGTTGACCACCTTCATCGAAGACAACGTCATCCTCGACTCCTCACAGTCTGGACTTCGCAGCAGCCACAGTCCTGAGACCGCCCTCCCCGTCGCCACCGATGACATCTGCATGCTACTCGACCAAGGACACACCGCGGCCCTCATCCTACTAGACCTCTACGCAGCCTTTGCCACCGTCTCACACCGCACTCTTGCAGCCAGACTCCACGATGCTGGTGTACGAGGAACCGCCCTTGACTGGATATGCTCCTTTCTCTCTGGCAGAACCCAAAGGATCAGACTCCCTCCTTTCCTCTCTAAACCCCAAGGATCATCGCTCAGCCCCACACTCTTCAACATCTACATTGTCCCCCTCGCTGCCATCGTCAGACAGCATGGGCTCAGCATAGTATCTTATGCTAACGACACCCAGCTCATCCTATCTCTCACGGAGAACCCCAAAGGCACCAAACTCAGCTTCCAAGAAGTAATGAAAGATGTTGCAGCCTGGATGAGCAACAGCTGCCTAAAACTGAACTCGGTGAAGACAGAGTTCCTCGTCCTTGGACCCTCCTCCACTGTGTGGCACAGCTCCTGGTGGCCCCCTGCCATCAGAAACCCACCCACCCCGACAGACCATGCCCGGAAGCACGGCATCCCGCCAGATCAACGCTGACGCCTCCACCTACTTCAAAACCCTCAGCATCCTCTGCAAGACCTTCAAGTGGATCCCCCCAAATGCAGAAAGACCATCACCCATGCACTCATAACCAGCAGACTGGACTACGGTAACGCACTCTACATCGAAGTAAACAAGACCATGCTACACAAGCTCCAAACCATCCAGAACACCGCAGCCAAACTCGTCGTCAGAACCCCACTACACGAACACATGACCCAGCACCTACGAGACCTCCTCTGGCTCCCCTGTCAACAAGAGAGTAACATTCAAGCTACTCACCCACACCTACAAATCCCTCCACAACATCAGACCCAAATACCTCAACAAAAGAGTCTCCTTCCATGTACCCAAAAGGAACCTCCGCTTCGCCGACCTCGCCCTGGCAGAGGCCCCCTGCATCCGCAGAACCAGAGCAGGCGGAAGAGCCTTCTCCTACATCGTGGCTAAGACCTGGAACGAACTCCTGGTCGACATCAGATGCTCTCCCACTCTGCACACTTTCAGCAAGAGCCTCAAGACCTGGCTCTTCGACTGATCCGGAGCAGCACCCCCCCACCCCCCACCTTGAGACCCTCATGGGTGAGTAGCACGCTTTATAAACCCCTTACTGCTTGATTGATTGAAGTGTCTGGGAATGTACCCTGTATTCAGACCACTCACTCCTCATTCTCGCCCTTCACTTTCACGATCAACTTGCAGTCACAGCGATCACAATGCACTCACACTGATCGCCATGCACTCACACTGAACGCCATGCACTCACATTGATCGCCATGCACTCACACCATTCACCTGCTCACCCTGCACTCACTGTAATCACTCTGCACTCACAATGCACTTGTGCTGTTCACCCTGTACCTCACCCTGCAGTCACACAAGCACACTACTCACCCTGCACTCATGGGACACTTCACACACCTAACCCCCTCACTGCTCAATATGCAATCTCACTCAAACAAGGCCATCACTGACCATGCATTCATTCATCCCACTCTGCACTTTTATCCGCAACTAAATTCATATGGTCACCTCACTCCCCCTGCAGTCACTCCTCTTACCCTACTCTCACACTGTTGCATCTCTCACCGTGCACTCACATGGGCACTCCTGTCACCCACACAGCGCAGAGGGTTAATGTGCCTGCTACAAAGAACATGTACCATGCAGATCACATAACTGGGTGTGAGAAAACTATGAGTAGTGCTATGAAAAAATGAAATGTTTGTCAGAAAGAGGCTAGGGAGAGATGAGGTGCATTGTTGGTGAGTGGTAGTGAGGGAATTCATGGAGTAGGAGGAAATGGAGGAGCGGGTGCCACAAAAAGACTGTTGCACCATGTGCGACCAGTGTTAGGGCCAGCCCTGGCTGGGAGTGTTAGACACTAGCCCCCTCACCCCTCACCCCCGCCCCCACAACGCCACACTCCCTTCCGAGGGGGCATATTAACAACGGCCAGCGATAACGTGCTTAGCGATAATTATATTATCACAGGCTATCTCTGGAATTTATCGCCCTGGTAGCGCGTTATTAACAACGCGTTTCTCCAGGGCGATAAAAATTCTAGAGATAGAGAGGTTATCGCCCTTTTGCAGGGAACATCGGTGGTTTTCCAGCGATGTTCCCTGCAAAAGGGCGCTAACCTTTCTGATACGACCCACAGGATCTTATCAGCATAATCCACCCCCTATGTTAGGGATGGCTAAGTCAGGATTTTAGCAGACGTTAGATTTTGGCGAAAACTGCTGTTTTCGCCAAAATCTAACGTGTGCTGTGGGCTGCCTTGTAAATATCCCGATGTAAACATAATCGATATTTGCAAGGTAGTCCATCCGGGGTACGCTCAGTAACGCCCACTTTGCATCTCATTGGGAGGCGTTGGGGAAAAAGGGTGCTAACATGCGATTATGCATGCGAGCACCCTCTTGTAAATAGGGCGCTGGTTTTATCTGTGCTTTTTTGGCTTTGTAAGCCAAAAAAGCGGAGATAAAGCCATGTAAATATGCCCCGAAGTTCGGGTCTAGCTGCGCCCCTGGCTACTGGACAAGTCGTCCGCCAGGACCAGCCGAGCGCTAAGAGCTCTGAGCCACAGTTTCATCTGTTGCCAGGTCCCCGCTCGCTCGCCGCGGCGGTAATTCTTGTAAATTATCCCGGCACCTGCAGGGTGGGAACACGCCCCCGCATCTGCATCAAGGAAAAGCGTTTGTTTAACTTGGTAGACGGTGCAAAATAATTCAATTAACACAAATTACAAATATAAAGCCGTTCACACTCGGAAAAGGAGAGCGGGGCTATAAATAGGCCGCATTTGCTATTTTAAAGCCGCCTTTTGACAGCAATGCGTTTAGAAAGCTTTGCTGCGCGCTCTGAGCAGCACAGGAGCTGAACCCCCCGTGGAAGGGCTCGCTCTGAGCAGCACAGGAGCTGAACCCCCTGGAAGGGCTCGCTCTGAGCAGCACAGGAGCTGAACCCCCCTGGAAGGGCTCGCTCTGAGCAGCACAGGAGCTGAACCCCCCTGGAAGGGCTCGCTCTGAGCAGCATAGGAGGTGAACCCCCCTGGAAGGGCTCGCTCTGAGCAGCACAGAAGCTGAACCCCCTGGAAGGGCTCGCTCTAAGCAGCACAGGAGCTGAACCCCTCTGGAAGGGCTCGCTCTGAGCAGCACAGGAGCTGAACCCCCTTGGAAGGGCTCGCTCTGAGCAGCACAGCAGCTGAACCCCTCTGGAAGGGCTTGCTCTGAGCAGCACAGGAGCTGAACCCCCCTGGAAGGGCTCACTCTGAGCAGCACAGAAGCTGAACCCCCCTGGAAGGGCTCGCTCTGAGCAGCACAGGAGCTGAACCCCCCTGGAAGGGCTCGCTCTGAGCAGCACAGGAGCTGAACCCCCCTGGAAGGGCTCGCTCTAAGCAGCACAGGAGCTGAACCCCTCTGGAAGGGCTTGCTCTGAGCAGCACAGGAGCTGAACCCCCTTGGAAGGGCTCGCTCTGAGCAGCACAGGAGCAGAACCCCTCTGGAAGGGCTTGCTCTGAGCAGCACAGGAGCTGAACCCCCCTGGAAGGGCTCACTCTGAGCAGTACAGGAGCTGAACCCCCTGGAAGGGCTCGCTCTAAGCAGCACAGGAGCTGAACCCCCCTGGAAGGGCTCGCTCTGAGCAGCACATGAGCTGAACCCCTCTGGAAGGGCTCGCTCTGAGCAGCACAGGAGCTAAACCCCCCTGGAAGGGCTCGCTCTGAGCAGCACAGGAGCTGAACCCCCTGAAAGGGCTCGCTCTAAGCAGCACAGGAGCTGAACCCCCCTGGAAGGGCTCGCTCTGAGCAGCACAGGAGCTGAACCCCCCTGGAAGGGCTCGCTCTGAGCAGCACAGGAGCTGAACCCCTCTGGAAGGGCTCGCTCTGAGCAGCACAGGAGCTGAACCCCTCTGGAAGGGCTCGCTCTGAGCAGCACAGGACCTGAACCCCCCTGGAAGGGCTCGCTCTGAGCAGCACAGGAGCTGAACCCCCCTGGAAGGGCTCGCTCTGAGCAGCACAGAAGCTGAACCCCCCTGGAAGGGCTCGCTCTGAGCAGCACAGGAGCTGAACCCCCCTGAAAGGGCTCGCTCTGAGCAGCACAGGAGCTGAACCCCCCTGGAAGGGCTCGCTCTAAGCAGCACAGGAGCTGAACCCCTCTGGAAGGGCTTGCTCTGAGCAGCACAGGAGCTGAACCCCCTTGGAAGGGCTCGCTCTGGGCAGCACAGGAGCTGAACCCCTCTGGAAGGGCTTGCTCTGAGCAGCACAGGAGCTGAACCCCCCTGGAAGGGCTCACTCTGAGCAGTACAGGAGCTGAACCCCCTGGAAGGGCTCGCTCTAAGCAGCACGGGAGCTGAACCCCCCTGGAAGGGCTCGCTCTGAGCAGCACATGAGCTGAACCCCTCTGGAAGGGCTCGCTCTGAGCAGCACAGGAGCTAAACCCCCCTGGAAGGGCTCGCTCTGAGCAGCACAGGAGCTGAACCCCCTGGAAGGGCTCGCTCTAAGCAGCACAGGAGCTGAACCCCCCTGGAAGGGCTCGCTCTGAGCAGCACAGGAGCTGAACCCCCCTGGAAGGGCTCGCTCTGAGCAGCACAGGAGCTGAACCCCTCTGGAAGGGCTCGCTCTGAGCAGCACAGGAGCTGAACCCCTCTGGAAGGGCTCGCTCTGAGCAGCACAGGACCTGAACCCCCCTGGAAGGGCTAGCTCTGAGCAGCACAGGACCTGAACCCCCCTGGAAGGGCTCGCTCTGAGCAGCACAGGAGCTGAACCCCCCTGGAAGGGCTCGCTCTGAGCAGCACAGGAGCTGAACCCCCCTGGAAGGGCTCGCTCTGATCAGCACAGGAGCTGAACCCCCCTGGAAGGGCTCGCTCTGAGCAGCACAGGAGCTGAACCCCCCTGGAAAGGCTCGCTCTGAGCAGCACAGGAGCTGAACACCCCTGGAAGGGCTCGCTCTGAGCAGCACAGGAGCTGAACCCCACTGGAAGGGCTCGCTCTGAGCAGCACAGGAGCTGAACCCCTCTGGAAGGGCTCGCTGGGAGCAGCACAGGAGCTGAACCCTCCTGGAAGGGCTCGCTCTGAGCAGCACAGGAGCTGAACCCCTCTGGAAGGGCTCGCTCTGAGCAGCACAGGAGCTGAACACCCCTGGAAGGGCTCGCTTTGAGCAGCACAGGAGCTGAACCCCCCTGAAGGGCTCGCTCTGAGCAGCACGGGAGCTGAACCCCTCTGGAAGGGCTCGCTCTGAGCAGCACAGGAGCTGAACCCCCCTGGAAGGGCTCGCTCTGAGCAGCACGGGAGCTGAACCCCTCTGGAAGGGCTCGCTCTGAGCAGCACAGGAGCTGAACCCTCTGGAAGGGCTCGCTCTGAGCAGCACAGGAGCTGAACACCCCTGGAAGGGCTCGCTTTGAGCAGCACAGGAGCTGAACCCCTCTGGAAGGGCTCGCTCTGAGCAGCACAGGAGCTGAACCCCCTGGAAGGGCTCGCTCTAAGCAGCACAGGAGCTGAACCCCTCTGGAAGGGCTCGCTCTGAGCAGCACAGGACCTGAACCCCCCTGGAAGGGCTCGCTCTGAGCAGCACAGGACCTGAACCCCCTGGAAGGGCTCGCTCTGAGCAGCACAGGAGCTGAACCCCCTGGAAGGGCTCGCTCTGAGCAGCATAGGAGCTGAACCCCCTGGAAGGGCGCGCTCTGAGCAGCACAGGAGCTGAACCCCCTGGAAGGGCTCGCTCTGAGCAGCACAGGAGCTGAACCCCTCTGGAAGGGCTCGCTCTGAGCAGCACAGGAGCTGAACCCCCTGGAAGGGCTCGCTCTGAGCAGCACAGGACCTGAACCCCCCTGGAAGGGCTCGCTCTGAGCAGCACAGGAGCTGAACCCCTCTGGAAGGGCTCGCTCTGAGCAGCACAGGAGCTGAACCCCTCTGGAAGGGCTCGCTCAGAGCAGCACAGGAGCTGAACCCCTCTGGAAGGGCTCGCTTTGAGCAGCACAGGAGCTGAACCCCTCTGGAAGGGCTCGCTCTGAGCAGCACAGGACCTGAACCCCCCTGGAAGGGCTCGCTCTGAGCAGCACAGGAGCTGAACCCCCTGGAAGGGCTCGCTCTGAGCAGCAGAGGAGCTGAACCCCCCTGGAAGGGCTCGCTCTGAGCAGCACAGGAGCTGGACCCCCCTGGAAGGGCTCGCTCTGAGCAGCACAGGAGCTGAACCCCCTGGAAGGGCTCGCTCTGAGCAGCACAGGAGCTGAACCACCCTGGAAGGGCTCGCTCTGAGCAGCACAGGAGCTGCACCTCCTGGAAGGGCTCGCTCTGAGCAGCACAGGAGCTGAACCCCCCTGTAAGGGCTCGCTGTGACCAGCACAGGACCTGAACCCCCCTGGAAGGGCTCGCTCTGAGCAGCACAGGACCTGAACCCCCCTGGAAGGGCTCGCTCTGAGCAGCACAGGAGCTGAACCCCCTGGAAGGGCTCGCTCTGAGCAACACAGGAGCTGAACCCCCTGGAAGGGCTCGCTTTGAGCAGCACAGGAGCTGAACCCCCCTGGAAGGGCTCGCTCTGAGCAGCACAGGAGCTGAACCCCCCTGGAAGGGCTCGCTCTGAGCAGCACAGGAGCTGAACCCCCCTGGAAGGGCTCGCTCTGAGCAGCACAGGAGCTGAACCCCTCTGGATGGGCTCGCTCCGAGCAGCACAGGAGCTGAACCCCCCTGGAAGGGCTTGCTCTGAGCAGCACAGGAGCTGAACCCCCTGGAAGGGCTCACTCTGAGCAGCACAGAGCAGCATAGGAGCTGAACCCCCTGGAAGGGCTCGCTCTGAGCAGCACAGGAGCTGAACCCCCTGGAAGGGCTCGCTCTGAGCAGCACAGGAGCTGAACCCCCTGGAAGGGCTCGCTTTGAGCAGCACAGGAGCTGAACCCCCCTGGAAGGGCTCGCTCTAAGCAGCACAGGACTTGAACCCCCCTGGAAGGGCTTGCTCTGAGCAGCACAGGAGCTGAACCCCCCTGGAAGGGCTCGCTTTGAGCAGCACAGGAGCTGAACCCCCCTGGAAGGGCTCGCTCTGAGCAGCACAGGAGCTGAACCCCCCTGGAAGGGCTCGCTCTGAGCAGCACAGGAGCTGAACCCCCTGGAAGGGCTCGCTCTGAGCAGCACAGGAGCTGAACCCCCTGGAAGGGCTCGCTCTGAGCAGCACAGGAGCTGAACCCCCCTGGAAGTGCTCGCTCTGAGCAGCACAGGAGCTGCATCCCCCTGGAAGGGCTCGCTCTGAGCAGCACAGGAGCTGAACCCCCTGGAAGGGCTCGCTCTAAGCAGCACAGGAGCTGAACCCCCCTGGAAGGGCTCGCTCTGAGCAGCACAGGAGCTGAACCCCCTGGAAGGGCTCGCTCTAAGCAGCACAGGACCTGCAACCCCCTGGAAGGGCTCGCTCTAAGCAGCACAGGAGCTGAACCCCCCTGGAAGGGCTCGCTTTGAGCTGAACCCCCCTGGAAGGGCTCGCTTTGAGCCGCACAGGAGCTGAACCCCCCTGGAAGGGCTCGCTCTGAGCAGCACAGGAGCTGAACCCCCCTGGAAGGGCTCGCTCTAAGCAGCACAGGAGCTGAACCCCCCTGGAAGGGCTCGCTCTGAGCAGCACAGGAGCTGAACCCCCCCTGGAAGGGCTCGCTCTGAGCAGCACAGGAGCTGAACCCCCCTGGAAGGGCTCGCTCTAAGCAGCACAGGAGCTGAACCCCCCTGGAAGGGCTCGCTTTGAGCAGCACAGGAGCTGAACCCCCCTGGAAGGGCTCGCTCTGAGCAGCACAGGAGCTGAACCCCCCTGGAAGGGCTCGCTCTGAGCAGCACAGGAGCTGAACCCCCTGGAATGGCTCAATCTGAGCAGCACAGGAGCTGAACCCCCTGTAAGGGCTCGCCCTGAGCAGCACAGGAGCTGCACCCCCCTGGAAGGGCTCGCTCTGAGCAGCACAGGAGCTGAACCCCCTGGAAGGGCTCGCTCTAAGCAGCACAGGAGCTGAACCCCCCTGGAAGGGCTCGCTCTGAGCAGCACAGGAGCTGAACCCCCTGGAAGGGCTCGCTCTAAGCAGCACAGGACCTGAACCCCCCTGGAAGGGCTCGCTCTAAGCAGCACAGGAGCTGAACCCCCCTGGAAGGGCTCGCTTTGAGCAGCACAGGAGCTGAACCCCCCTGGAAGGGCTCGCTCTGAGCAGCACAGGAGCTGAACCCCCCTGGAAGGGCTCGCTCTAAGCAGCACAGGAGCTGAACCCCCCCTGGAAGGGCTCGCTCTAAGCCGCACAGGAGCTGAACCCCCCTGG
This sequence comes from Lissotriton helveticus, assembly GCF_964261635.1. Lineage (NCBI taxonomy): Eukaryota > Metazoa > Chordata > Amphibia > Caudata > Salamandridae > Lissotriton > Lissotriton helveticus. The sequence goes on from NC_136065.1 coordinate 2,115,860,345, forward strand.
AAGGGCTCGCTCTGAGCAGCACAGGAGCTGAACCCCCCTGGAAGGGCTCGCTCTGAGCAGCACAGGAGCTGAACCTCCCTGGAAGGGCTCGCTCTGAGAGGACACAGGAGCTGAACCCCCCTGGAAGGGCTCGCTCTAAGCAGCACAGGAGCTGAACCCCCCTGGAAGGGCTCGCTCTGAGCAGCACAGGAGCTGAACCCCCCTGGAAGGGCTCGCTCTGAGCAGCACAGGAGCTGAACCCCCTGGAAGGGCTCGCTCTAAGCAGCACAGGAGCTGAACCCCCTGGAAGGGCTCGCTCTGAGCAGCACAGGAGCTGAACCCCCTGGAAGGGCTCGCTCTGAGCAGCACAGGAGCTGGACCCCCCTGGAAGGGCTCGCTCTGAGCAGCACAGGAGCTGAATCCCCCTGGAAGGGCTCGCTCTGAGCAGCACAGTAGCTGAACCCCTCTGAATCCCCCTGGAAGGGCTCGCTAGGAGCAGATAGAGCGGTATGACCGGGGCTAGGGTCCCCCTCATACCCGGTGGGGGTACAGTACCCAGAAATTCCTGCTGCATTATAAGGGCCAGAAGACAGGGGTAGCTGGACATAGGACACTCCTTCTCTGAATAAAAAAGCAGTCTCAAAAATAAGGTTACAAAATTAAAAAACGCTCCATAAAATGTTAGAATTAACATCATTAGGGAAATAGTAAATAAGATTTTAAACAATCAATGTGGGCAACTCAAGAAATGTCAGTTCAAATGTTCACAACAACCTATGCGGATTAAAAAACCTTATCTTCGGCTTAAAAAATCTAAGTGAGGACACAAATGAGTCTTCTTCAGAAAGAGGCATCTTCCAAAATGCGAGTTAAAACTAAGTTCTATTTTAAGAGTGTTATGCAGGCACAATTTAAAAAAAAAATCCTTTCTGTTCAAAATTCAATGTCGATCATCCTTAGATTCAGGTCATATGTAAATTTATGGAGGTTCTTCAAATGGAAACCAATAACTTTTCAAGTCAATGTCTGCTGGACCTGAACCCTTCAGGCAGCCTTTCCCCAAAGTTTTAGCTTTTTCCTCCTGCAAAAAAAAATATACTATCATTGGATTCGCAGCGACAACCCCTTGCCTGTGGTCAAGGTGGCTTCGTCATGATCTGCGAAGAAATGCCACAGCTGAAAATTGGGAATTTCTATGCTCTAACACTCTGTGTACCTTGGTGCTTGGCTCCAGTCCACACTGGAGGTTGGGGAAGCACATCTGGGCATTCCCAAGTGACAGCTATAAAACACTGGGCATTCAATTGGAACGACCGACCTCTGATATTTGCGGGCTTGGCTGCAGAGATTGTAGGAAGAGGTTTTGACACGGAGCCTCCAGGACCAGATTGTGGCCCCACTAAAGATGAATTAAGATCTGCATTCCATGGTCTCATGGCAGACAAAAAGGAAATTTAGGGGAGATATCTGTGGTTCAAAAGGAGACCCTTCAAACCTCCTCCAATGTCCAAGGCACACTCCAGTCTAACTACTGGAGCCATCCTGCAGCAGAGGGTGAGAAACGCTTGTGGAGATGTGGGACCAGAGAACCTGGAACTGTGTGGTGCACATTGCCAGAGGACTCTGTTGTGCACAAGGAGGATTACTTCAAATATAAGGGTCCGCGTGCCCTTCTTGAATAGTGGCTGGCCTGGGCCAACTATCTGCTGCTGTCTGGCACCCTGAAGGGTGCTCTCCAAGGGCTTGTCAAGTTGTCCCCTGTTCTCTCAAAGGTCTCAGGGACATCAAAGATCTCCCAAGAGGGACCAACACCATCTACCTGACACCTGAAGCACAGTGCCCTCTCAAGTGACCACATCGTCTGCCTGATTCCAGCTGGTAGCACGGTGTGAGCGTGGAACTAAGAATTATGCCTGGAGACCGTACCGCCTTGTGCAGAGCCCAGAAGTCTAGCCTGCATCTAAAGTGTGTGGCCCCAGCATCGTGGGGACCTTGGCATGCATAAGTGTCTAGTTGGAGGTGGGTGGATTCACCGGTTGCAGGACCCAGCGTGGCCCACTTTGTCAATCATGCCGCATCTCTCTTGTGCAACACGCAGTGCGTGCGGTGTCCGATTCACAGGTTGCGACCCTCAAAGGTGCGGGCGTAACCGTAGTAGTGCTTCATTCAACCTTGTGAGGTATTACTGAACTTGCATCTGCGTTTGTGACCAGAACGATCTCGTGCGACCAATATAGAAGTGCACCAGACTTTGTGTTTCATTTCCATTGAGGTACGGAATTTGCAACTCTTCGATTGTGTCAGTGATTGGAGCTGTCTGGTGCGGCCAAAATCGACGTGCACTGGACGTTGTGCTTCATCTCCAAGGAGGTACAGACTTTGCAACACTTCATTTTATGTGACCGTAAAGCTCACAAAGTTGTGCCTGGAGTGCCTTGGTGCAACTCTGATCAGCCTTTACCTGACAGGGTGCCTCCGCCTTCAGAGAGGCCCTCCTGCTTCCTTCTCCATTCATCTTCTATTCCCTTGGCCCTCAGCGCAACTGACCAACTACCCTCTCCTCACCTGACCTTTCCCGACGACACACTGGGCCCGATTCACAGAACTAACTTAAGACAAATTCCTAAACTTACTACTTTTGGTATTCACAGAAGTTAGGATTTTGTCTTAAGTTTGTCTTAAGACAGACTTAAGACAGACCTAAGTTAGGATTTTGTCTTAAGTCTGTCTTAAGACAAAATCCTAACTTCTGTGAATACCAAAAGTAGTAAGTTTAGGATTTTGTCTTAAGTTAGTTCTGTGAATCGAGCCCACTGTGTTGCCAGGTAGAATTGCAGGCTCAAGCATGGGTGGAGAGTGTGACTGACGGGGCTGGAGGTACACCCCAGAGAACTATCGGAAGCAGGTGGTCAGGAGACTGCGTGACTCTCCTGTGCTTCTCAGAACTGGGTTGGTACCAGAAGGCCTTGGAGACCCCTTGGGTGTGACCGTCTATTGCCCTCAGCCCATGTCTGCTCTGCATCCTATGGGTGAACTTCTCGAGTCCCTGCAAAACCTCTTTTGCGGACTGCCTCTTAATTGACCTTGCGGCCTACCCCCACCTGCTTCCTGGTACCCTGACTAAGAGTAACTTCAGCCACTTGTGGTCTATTGCTCGGGGGGAAGACGTGGGTGTCTCCAATCTGTGGGTGTAGGATAGTCAGGGAGAGTTAGAGGGCCGTGGGAAGCTTAGGACCATGAGGTCTGCAGAGTGTAACCTGCTGGGTATTAGTTGCATTGCATTAGGTACTGTGTGGTATTGAATAATAAGAATTGTTAGTGTGGTCTTGGGGTGGACAACGTGTTGCAATACATAAGGGTGCTGGGGTAGTGTAGAATAGGATCTTTACCATGTGTGCATATTGCTAATGTCATTTGAACACGGCTAGGCCTAGCACTGCTAGTAATAATTCCGAAGTGATTTATCCCCAGAACTACATGATTTTCGTGTTGTATTGATTATTATGTGAGTTGAAAACAAAGGTTATTTGCATACATCACGTGTGAAGTCTTTTTTGTGATGATCATGGTATTTATCGTGAGTGCGTGCTGGGCCTTTGCTTTACACATTGCCTCTGTGGTAAGCCTGACTGCTCAGTGCCACGCTACCCCAGGGTGAGCGCAGGTTATACAGTGAGTGCAATCACCCGCCCCTGACAGGAGTGGTAGGTTCTGCCTGGCTGGGGCAATGTCTCTTTGGGAAGCCAGACCTTTGGCCTACTCTGGGTAATTCATTAGGAGAATGAAAAATGAATAGCAAATAAGTTACAATAAACAATTAAAGTTATTTGATAAATCAGCAAACAACAGGCGCAGCTGTTCTGTATGGAGGCAGCAATTTAGTTAAAAAAATCAATTGGTACACATTGTTGATGAAGTTTCGGCCTCTAGAGTTAATTAACGGGGTCTCATCAGGAGGAGAACAAATTAGAACATGTCTGTTTGAATGAAGACAGTTGGCATTTGAAAGAGGGCACCCATGGGGGAAGACAGTTAAAACAGCAAAATTCATGACCTTTTTCCCAATAGTGTGAACAGGTGCACCCAGAAATTGGGAGCAACAAAACTTGTAGGATCTAGTTGTCAGTTGAATCCTGTTGACCGGGCACAATATAAGTCCAGGAAGAGACAATCACAGTCACACCCCGGTAATTCTATTTTTTGTAGCAGGAACTTGGCCCAAATGCATCAGCGAACTGTACATGAGCACCAGATTACATTACACAAGGTTAGATCTTATTTTTTTTGATGCAGGAAGATTAAGGGGCATATTATCAAGAACGGCATTAAAATTATCACCGGTTTAGCAGCAGAAAACTACCGCTAAAGCAGCCATAATGGGCTTGATATTATGCCCTTGAGAATTCCCATAGAAACCCACGTTCTGGTGGGAACATGGGCTTCTATTGGAATTCTCCACGGCCTATTATCAAGGCCATTATGGCCGCTTTAGGGGAAGTTTTCTGCCGCTAAACCAGCGATCATTTTTAACGCAGTTCTTGATAATATGCCCCCAAGTGATTTGCCCAGAATCACAGAATGTTGAGCCGCCACCAGGACTCGAACATTGCTCCCAAGCTCCAAAGTTGACAACGTCGCTGTAAGACCACATCTCCTCCTGTCATGGTGGCATGGCCTGAAAGCTCAGGGTTCAAGCTTCTCGCCACTGTTCACCCGTCTGATGACACACAAGCATCAACATTTCCACAGGTAAACAACCTTTACAACGCAACGTTTACCACGCAGTGCCATTACAACGCAACTTTTACAACGCAAACCATTACAACGCATTGCGCTGGGGGGTGCTCTAGGATAGGGAATAGGTTTAATGTACTATCCAACACCTTCCCTACTATCCACGGGGACTGGAGTTGGAATAGTAAATTAAACAATTCACTAACCAGCGCCTAAAAGCACTATGCGTTGTAATGGTATGCATTGTAAAAACCGCGTTGTAAAAGCATGCGATGTAAAAGCATGCGTTGTAATGTCATACATCCTTTCCACACTCAGACCTTGGCTTTGAATACATTTGCTGGACGGGCTGTGTGCTGTTCCATTCTGTTTTCTCCAGCTCCATTGCTCAGACCATAGTCCTTTGTTTTGCTCTGTACACATTATACACACACATATTGGACGCCTTCCTTCTCTGAGGGATCACTGGGAACTCTGAGCAATCTCCTTGCGTCACTCTGCTGCTTGATTTCATGACTATTTGTACTAATTGATTTCCTTAATTAAATTGCTGTCTGCATATACAGAAGCTAAGCCAGTGGTTTGCTAATTAAGCACATCACATTAATTGTTTATAGCAATGTATTGCTTTTCATTTTTTCCTTCTCCTGAGTGAGTGGTTGGTGAACCATTATCTTACATAGTCATAATTACCTAAGCTCTGCTTGGCACAGAGGGAAGCTCTTGTTTGTGGGTAAGGCCTTTGTCATCTCAGAGACAGCCTCATATAACACCGAATCAGCCAATGGACAGCATGAGCGGCATACGACCACTAACCAAACGGAGGCGGTGCTTAATCTGAGGCGGTGGTTTCCGGTGCTCTGCACCAGCACTTAATTGGCAACACCAGCACTTATGACAGTCTGCCACGTGGTGGCGCTGTTTGACGAGTTTGGAGACTACCACAACAGTTGTTTATTACTTCAACATACATTGAAGGTTACTGATACCTGCTGCCAAAGCCATTCTGATAGCTTTGGGGGCCTGGAATAGCCAGAATTGCCACACTTGTAGGAGTGCTATGGTTAGTAGCTGTGTTGGTGCTGTCATTGGCAGCGCTGGCAGCGGCAATGGGTGGTGCAAGTGGACTCCTGACAAGGGTCCTAGTTCTTCTTTTTTTTACAAATTAAGGACTGAACTGACAACATTAACCGAGTTCCCACCCGACAAGCCTTTAGTGGCACAGTACTAACTGGAAAGCCTGTCAGCGGACCAGCACAGGTTCCTGCCACACAGACCTTTCACAGCCTATCCGAACATCTCCCTTTTCTCCTGCAGCCAGGGATACCCTGGAGAGCAGAGATACCAAAATGGCGCGAAAAAAAAGACAACTCCCTGCGATCCCATGGCAACAGAATGTTTTGAAACAATTCCCCAGTCTAGGAGCCTTTGATGAGACGGGCACATGTCTCCAGCAGACAGTTTTTTGGCAGTGTGTATGGATTTTAAAAAAGTCTTGTATTTTGACAAAAGATGCTGCGGAATAAAGGTTCCCACAGGTGTCTGAGCGCTGGAAGGGCCACGTGGTACCTAGGTTACCTGTGTCTTGGTAACGTGATGCCACAGGTTCTGAATTGTGGGGATGAAAGGGAGCGGGGAGTGACAGATGGAGGAGAGACTGGTGGCGTTGAGATGCCACATGCTTGCTCTCCAATAAACCTGCTACTCACCATCTCCTGCACACATCATCCCTACAAATTGGCGACGAGTGCTGGATCACGACTCCACTGAATCCCTGCAGAGGCTCCACACGCCTACACGGAATGGAATTACAGAGAGCATGTGGAGCGGCATGAATTTACTACTTTTGGTATTTACAGAATAGATTTAGGACTACTAACTTTACGTCCGCACTCGGGCCGGAAATTCCGACCCAGAGGCGGAGCTTCTGGCTTGGGGGCGGAGCTTGCGACCCCAAAGCGGAGCTTGCGGCCCGGAGGCGGAGCTTCCGGCCCAGAGGTGGACATTTCAACCATGGCTAAATCCCCACCTCCGAGCTGGAGGCTCTGCCTCCAGCTGCAAGCTCCACCTCTGGGTCGCAAGCTCCACCCCCGGGCTGGAATTACCGGCCCGAGTGCGGACGTAAAGTTAGTAGTCTTAAATCTATTCTGTGAATACCGAAAGTAGTAAGTTCATTCTGTGAATCCCGAAAGTAGTAAGTTCACTCTGTGAATCCAGAAAGTAGTAAGTGCATTCTGTGAATACCAAATAGTAGTAAGTTTAGGATTTAGTCTTAAGTTCATTCTGTGAATCGGGCCCGTTGTATTTATAATTTAATACGGTGTTGGGCAATACCTATGTCATTGGCAATGAATACACAAAATGTTGGCCTTACTCCACCTGTTTCATTTCTTCCACATGCTGGTGAGCCTCAGATGAAATAGCCAGACTGGAAGGAATATTTTATCAATTACATATCCGCATCAAGGAAGAAAATGGAGAAGATTTCACTTCTTCCAGGAAGAAAAACATTTTGCTACACAGTCTTGGTCCTGAGGGCTTACAAGTATATAGCCAGATGGAAAAAACAAGACCTGCTTCCCATGCAGATGTCTTTGAGGATGCTCTTGAGGATCTGGATGCCCACCACCAACCTACTGATGTGCAGCCATTGACAGATATACTCTTTTTCCAAAGGAAACAAGCGGAAACTGAATCAGTAGAAGACTACATGGCTGCCCTCCAGAAAATAGCAATTTCTCGTACATTTTGTGCCTTGCAATACGATCCTATAAGAGACCAAATCGTCATGCATTCTAACGATACAGGTATCTAAGATAAATTGTGGGTGTTTGGCGATGGCCACCAAATGAAATTGTAGTCACTGTAAAAAAGGCTGACATGCCAAAAAGATGTGCCAAAGCTGCATTGAAAAACGACAGTGTGTAAAGTGTCCAATGTCAAGGAGAGCGACAGAAAGATGGAGAAGCAGAATGGGAAAAGCCCCTTGAGGAAGATAAGAGTAAAAAGGCTGTGAATGACAGGCGGCCCGTATGTTTCTGATGTGCGAATAAGGGCCGTCTGTCCAGAGATAAAAATTGCACTATTAAATGTAAATGTGCATATTGGGGGATTGTTGGCCATTGACCAGGGTCTGCAGGAAAAAGTAAAATAGGATGGACAAGAACTCAATTAAGTGTGTAACGGATAATGATGAGGAAGGACTGGAAGGGGAGAATGAGTCATTGGGTGATGAAGGCATCTTAAGCATTGAGGACGCAGTGTTGGATGTGAATGTATTGGCCGGGAAGAAGCCTATGTCCAACATGACCATTGGCGGGGTAAAAATACAGATTGTGACAGACACTGTTATATCCTAAGGTGGTGTTGGAGATATGGGAGCTGGGTTAAGGGCTGTTACATGGCTGATCCTTGTTTGATACCACTTGACATGGATTAATAAAGAAGACTGTAAGAACTTACAACCTGGCTACTAGTGTCTTCCTACACAAAGTACAACAGACACCCTGTTACTTTTACTGGCGAAAATATTCCAGTGGAGGAGCGTAGAGCTGTCACATTTGAGTTCAAGGGTAGGACAGCCCAGGGGGAACTGTACGTAGCACAAAAAGGCCCTTCGGTGCTTGGGTGGATGGACCAGGGGCAGGGCCGAACTGGCCGTAGCAGGCACTGGATGTTTTCCCAGTAGGCTGGAAGGGTGGGTGCCGGTTTTGGAGCAGTGGGGGTTGTTTTTGTTACTGTGGCCCGGTTTTGTGTAGTGCTGCAATATTGACCCCCGTAACTAAAGCAGCAGAACTGTGAGCCGGTTTAATGAAGCATCAATGCATCACTCTGGCACCCCCTCCTCCATTGTAAAAACAGTTTCAATCGGGTCGGGGACAATCGATATTTGCCCGGCGGTATTGCCTCTGTGACCCTCTAGTTATTTAAATCAATGAAGAGGCAGGCGCTGGAGACTGGAAAGCAGGAAATAAGGTTTTTTATTCTCTCCGGAGGAGAACACAACGAAACGGACAGAAGGTATCGTTCAGAGGTGCTCTAACGTACATTTGAGGCCTGGCCCCTTATATACAGTGTTTTACGGTTTTTATTGCAGTTTACAAATATGTGACAAAGCTTTGATATACGGAAAGACATACCCGGAATCCCCCTTTGGGGCCCGTTCCCACACACATTTACAGTTGAAATCCCCACCCCAATCACAACAGGTGGTGAGCATCGCGCAGCTGGATAATCCGCCGATTCACGGGATGAGGGGAGTCTGATTGGATCTCATGGGGCGGGGGCTTTGATCAACCCGGGGATTTCTTTGATGGGGGAAGCTTTCTATTGTACGGGGAGGGGCGAGGGTGGTATCGGCAGAGCTGGGTGTCGGCTTGGGAACGGGGAGGAAAAAACGGGCACACGGGGAAAAAGGGGGTTTGCATCTAAGGGCCGGAGATCATGAAAGGAAAGCAGGGAGGTGTCGCGCTGGGAACAGGATGAGGGCCGGGGGCAGAGCAGCGCCGAAGAGGGGTTTATGACTCCAGGCAGGTGCAAGCAGGGGGGGTGGTCAGCGGGCAGGCTTAGCGAAGGCAAAGGGCTATGTCAGGGGCCAGCGGCATGCAAAAGGGTTGGTTCTGATCGGGGCATCTTAAAATGGCGGACGCGCGCAACAAAAGTGTGGCATCAGGGGAAGAGGCAAGATGGCGCAGATAATGTTCACCAAAACGCACTAATTTTCCACAGTCCCTCCTTTAACATATTCAAGACATCTTGTTGGTTCATCTTCCACTCGGGTCTATTGTGGTGAGCATGAGAGAGAGAACTGTAGGAAACCCAAGATAAAGAGTTGTAAACAATACATTTTGAGGTTTCTAGTTTTTAGGAGGTGCACCTATTTGATGAACTTTGATAAATTTGTTCAGCAGGAAAGTCATAGGAATGAAATACAAAAACGGCGAGCAGCAAGTACATATCATAACATAAACTGGCAGGTTAATACATATTTCGGATTCGGATTGGAGCAGGATCAATACAATGGTGGCTGGGAGAGAAATGAGGCGTAGAAAAAAACGGTGGTTTGAGGATGCCAAATGTTCGAAGTTTACGAGTTCTCATTGTTCTTTGTGATCTTTCGTTGGCGCTGTTGAGCACCGGCGGTGGAGCTACAAGTCCGGCTCTGTTCTAAGTTCTGCGTTGCAGGGCACGACCCTTTCCTCGCGTTTCTGGTCGGAAAGGTCCTTTTCGCCCCGTGTCCTTTGAGGTGATTGTCAGAAAGTTCCGATGGAAGAAGAGCGTTCAAGACAGTCCATAGGGTAGGTCAGAGGAAAAAGGGGGATGGAGCAAGGCCAAATTAGGAACAAACTAGGGGACCGAGAGACTTCAAATAGGCGGGCGTGTGACGGAATTCGGAGAGCGGGGACTTGTCGACAGGCACTGGACGTCGAGCAGGGGCATCAGGTCGACCCTTTCTTTTCACGCTGTCGGAAACAGTGCCTCGTCCTGCAGCTCTTTTCAGTCGTGGTCTCGCCTTGGCTAATGTCGCAGGTGTCCCTTAGTCTGCAGTCGGGCCTCGTGCTCCCACATCCGGTCCTTCTCTCCTCCAACAGCAGTACCCTTAAACAAGTTTGAAAAGACAGTTTTTTAGAAAATTTTCGGATGAAGATAATCAAAAAAGTCTATTTCTCTCCCAGCTCCAGGCAAAGAATGAAAATGTCCGTCATTTTTAACGTTCACAACTGGCATATGAATGACCGGTGGCGGACCTGCTGGATTTACTATGACTTTCCTTCAGAATCATTTATTACAGGCATGACGGTTCGTCTGATGGTAACCCACCTTCGGGGGACAAGTCTGGCAAAGATATGCCATTCTCTAGAGTTTCACATTTACAAAAGGGTACAGTGAGTCGTCAACATGGTACTACACAGGTATTTTGCTGAGAGACGAACATGGCTAAACATTTCCTTTTTATCGGTGCATCCTGTTTTTCAACTACTGCGGGGTTCATTTTGATGATTTCTTTACCTTGGTCTAGTCTGTTAACCTTGTAAAACATCATTCTGGGTCCTACGTAACCTTTTACAGCCCGGTTACTTAACTAGGAGGGACAGGGGTTTTATGGGAGACAACCAGGGACATAGACAGGGGAGGCAACGGAGGTGATCGTTTTTCTGGTTTCGGTATTGCGACGATTCGGGGAGGGGAGGGTCGCGTATTCTGAGGTCCTTGTTTTATACTATAGGAGCCGTTGACATGTAGTTCCCTTATTTCGGGCCAGATTAGGGAACCTCTGTTGTCTTACCTGTCCTTTCCCTTACGGCCCAACCTGGGTTTATTGACTTCTAGCGGAAAAGGAGAGGTAATGACGCGGCCTCAGGGTGATTGCATTAAAGACAAATGTTTGTGCAAATACTGACGGTATTTGAAGCCAATTAGGTGGTGTGCTAGGGGTGGCGATCTGCCAATTTCGGGGCTAACCACTCGGGAGAGTGGTAGTGCAAAAAAGGGAGAGAGAGAGAGAGAGAGAGAGAGAGAGAGAGAGAGAGAGAGTGTGCAACGGCAGGCTAAATAGTGCACGTGCAACGGAGAGGGCGGCAGTGCATTCAAGAAAGGCTATTTAGTGCATTACACAGTAAAGGGTATTCACGAGTCCACGTTAGAATCTTGTAATCATGCAGTTTGAGCATTAGACAGGGTAGAGGGGACGTGCTTTGGGAAAAGGAAAGAAGAAAAAAGGAGGTACCATTTTGTCGCACTTTCTCGCATTCTCGGTCCTTTGACCAGTTGGGTCAATGTTTCAGTCACACACACACACGCACACACACACTCCCTCACAGTTTCGCATCATACGTGACATGGGTTCATTCTTCCGGTCTGGTTTAAGGGTGGTCATTTTTTATCAGGTTGTGCTAATATTTCGGGCTTGTTCGATACGTGAGTAATTTGCAGGCGTGCTTGGGCACTACCCTGCGGCGCTAGTCCGTTTCGTGTATTTGGACATGGCAAGGTCTCAGATCTTCGCCACACCTCGGCTGTAATTTCTGACGTAACCTGCAGAGGGAGGAAAAGAGGGGGGGGGTGGGGGAGACAGCATTCGCGCGCATTCAAATACATGGATTCATAAGTCCTTTACTTACCTCTTACTCGTCTTTTCCTCCTTGGGGCAGGGTCCCCGGAGATATGGTTTTCGGAGTCGGGGGGTAGTGTGTTCATGTAGGGCGTGTGCGGGGAAACATAAAAAGGAAACCAGAGGTGCCTAGTGCGAGGTATCTAGTCAAAGGATATATCTTACTATCGGGGTCCTTAAACCTCTTTCGACGCCGTGGCGTTCTAAAGTTCTTCGGTTCTTGGGTCCCTGCTACTTCGGAACGTTGTACTTTACAATATTTACATTATTTCATTTCACCCTCCTTTTACATTCCCTCATTTACACCATTCGTTTTACCCATCCTTGGAAGTCACGTTCTTCCTCTACGCGAGGGTTCATGAGTCAGTCGCGTACTTTTAATGCGGAGCGTCGGGTTGTCGATCCGATCCGTCCTCCAAGGCCGGGCAACCATCTTCTTTTAACCTTAAAGAGAGAGCAGAGTAGGGTGCACAGAAAAAGAACTTTCCTACCCATCCCATATTGTTTTAAAATAAAACATGCAATACCCGTCCATAGTTTAAAAGACTTTAATTTGCAAATTCATTTCAGCATATGGATTAGGAGGGTGTGGTCGTATTTGGTCGGTCGTGGCAATGGCTAAAGTGCGTACAGTGGGGGGTGTCGTTTGCAACAGTAAAAACATCGGAAAGTTTTACTCATTCATTTGTAAGAGACTAAAACGTCTATTAATTGGCTGGGGGTTCGGGGGCATATATTTTCATAATTTAGAAACATAATCATAACGGTTGTAATCAGATTTCCTATATACATACCGTACGCATGTATCGTAAATGAGGTCTACATCAGTTATAAAAATATAATACATTGTATATTTGTAATCAACGTTTGTAACGGGGATCTTTTCATACAGTTCGTCGAGTGAGCTCTCCTTGTCTTTTCTAGCCAAGTGTACAAAGGATCACAAAAATCTCAGAACATCAAGTTTATATTAGTGCGAAGGAACACCACGAGGTGTTCGTAAGTTCCGATTGATACCAGCGCCATTTTGGGCGGGGCCGGCACAGTCCGGAAGCAGCATCAGGGGGAAATGTTTCCATTACTGGCAGTTTGGACCAGAGTCCTTTTCGGCAGTTCTAGAATTCACGCTAACAGAAGGTGTGGCAATGTCATGTTTGTTTCGTTGGCGATCGAAGCAGCCGTCCCTTACCGGAAGCCTGCTAAGGCCGAAGGCTCCGCCGGGGACCTTTGCATGATCTTCAAGGCTGCGGAGATGCTGTCGGAGATGGGGGCTCGTGCTCCATGGGACAAATGTTCGAGTTGTATGGCTGGCCAAAGTTACTCTAGTGGCCGGGGCCCGCCTTCCAGCGGATCCAGACGCCATTTTGAGGCCCTACAGGGGCCACTCTCGTCGAGTTTGCAAGAATGGAAGAGACCCTTTGGAGTGAAGGGAAGAGGTCCCTGTTTTGTGAGAGCGGGACGTTCAGCTGGGGTGCAGCTGTGATGCCCCCACCTGGGGGGCGAGGGAGACTCGTTCACATCGTCTCCTTCTCCCGGTGCACTCCATGCCGCTCCTTTTCATCGCCCTGCATGAAGGCCTCTCCACATCCGATGTTCCCCAAGCGTCACCATTGTACGTTCGGTGCTGCGCAAATACTGCGGTGCCACCATTGTGTGTTCGGTGCTGCGCAAGTACTGGGGTGCCACCATGGTGTGTCCGGTGCTGTGGAAGTATGGGCACCATCGCCTGACTGGGGGTGTTCGGTGCCGGGCTGGGGGCTGGGAAACCTCCTACCGGTGGAGGTGGGAGAGGCTCGTCCGCGTCGCCTCTCCCTCCCAGTCCAACTTGGACAAATTGTTGTGGAGGTACGTGCAGGACATCCCGCCGTCCAGGACTGCTGCGGCCGTGACGGAAGAGAAAAGGAAGAGGTGCCTCGTTCTCCTCTTGACATGTGGCGGGACTACCTTAGTCTTTCCAGGCCCGTTGCGGCCGGCCAAAGAGACATGTGGCGGGACTACCTGCAAATGCCCAGGCTGCCGGCTCCCGCCTCTCCTCCGGCTCCCCCATACGTTAAGATTTCCTGACCAAGAGTTGGCGGCGGGGCTCGCCTTATATGGGTTGCCGTTGGTTGGGCGTAGCCGTAACCCTACCCTATTTTGGAAGGTTCCAGAATGGGGGGGGGGCGAATGTTCCGTTTGACTTTCATTTTCTACAGTTTATCGTTATTATTCCTTGTTTGTTGTGTTAAATTAAAAGTTCAAGTTTATTAATGTTCTACGGATTTTGTTTTATCATTTCTTTCTTTCCAGGTTGCTTTTATGCTAAGTTTCTGCTAACAGGGGTCGAGTAACACGGAAACACGTGTAAAAGGGATGACGCAGATTTGTACATTACATACACACGAACTCAGACGGGGGACAGTACAAGTACGACATACAAAGACCCAAGACAAATATAAAAACAGTTATCGGTCATAATTATCTCTTTCCGTCTGTAAGTTTTTTAAACGAGGCTGGGTTCCCGTCTTGACATTGCCCGACCTAGGAGAACTTGATCATGCCGCTGAGATTTTCCTGGCGAAATCTGTGCCATCGGGCATAATCAAACGTGGTGGTTCTGTCTGGCCTGTCTATGTAAGTCGGGTTCTTCTCTGTCTCGCGCCTTTTCTCGTACTGTCGGTCTGTCGTTCCTGTCGGTCCTCTGCTCCTACTCACGCTCAGTAGAGTCGGGCATTGGGCTTTCCAGTGTCCGACATACCTACAAAAAGCGCATTGGTCTGACCCTAAGTCTGGTCGTCCTTGGTATAGTGTCGGGGGGTAAGTTGTGGGTAGCGGTGTCCTGGGGTTGTCCTGTCGGTATATTTCCCTACTTGGTTTATCCTCGTCTTTTCTCTGTCGTTGCATAGCCTCTCTGCGCCACATACCGAGACTGTCGAGCATAATTGGCGTTGTCTTATTATTTCGAAGGGCTATTTCTAACGTTTCTATTTTATCAAGGTCGAAGGATCCTGCCAGTGGCCACTGTTTGTCTTGGCTATCTTCGGTATACCTGTGCCATAATTTATTATAAGCTATGGTAACTAACCCATAGTTTATGAACATGTCCTTATTAGGGGTGCCTTCTAGTGGAGCCATATGGTCCACTTCTAACACCCGGTCCGGGCTAAACAGGCTATTTATCAATGGGGAGAAGACAGACATGACGGCTCGTAACGAGGGACTAAAAAGTCAGCACTGCCTATCTTATCACTAGGTGCAAAGACTAGACAGAATATTTCTATTCTACGTTGTTTGCAGGCAGTGAATACCTCATGGATCCCAAAAAAACCAATAGACCAACAAAATAACAATGGGGAGAATGAGTAGGACCGCAAAGATCTGCGTCACCTACCCTTTTCACTATCTGCAAAAAGGATGGTCTCTTCCCTGCTTGCAGACAGAGAATCTCCAGGAAACAATAGTTTGTGAACAACAGTTCAGTTTCAAGCAATTATTGAGTGGGGGAGAAAAAGAACAAGCACGGCTGCTACCCTACTTATCCTCCACTGCTTGCAAAGGGAGAGAGAGCCTGTTGCTTCTCCGTTTGCAGACAGTGAATCTCTAAATAAAAATAAACAAGGCAATACTAGTATTTTTTGACAATCAATCAAGACAAATTCTTTCGCAATTTGTCGTGGCAACACGACCTTACCCGGACCATGTGGACAGTTTCTTGTCTTCCGAATCCAGCGCCCGATCGTCCTCTTTTTCTCGTATTTCTCACGGCACTCCTGATGGTTCCCAGTCAGGACCGTAGATCACTCGAGAGAGGTCTGTTCGGAACTAGTGAAGTTCGGATGATCGGCTGCCAGACGAGGGTCTATTGGGCAAGAGCTCTCCCGATCGTTGCAGTCGTTCACTCTGTCGTCGGGACCTCTCCCACTGGATCCACGAGTCGCTGATGGGCCCCACGCTTGGGACGCCAATTGTAAAAACAGTTTCAATCGGGTCGGGGACAATCGATATTTGCCCGGCGGTATTGCCTCTGTGACCCTCTAGTTATTTAAATCAATGAAGAGGCAGGCGCTGGAGACTGGAAAGCAGGAAACAAGGTTTTTTATTCTCTCCGGAGGAGAACACAACGAAACGGACAGAAGGTATCGTTCAGAGGTGCTCTAACGTACATTTGAGGCCTGGCCCCTTATATACAGTGTTTTACGGTTTTTATTGCAGTTTACAAATATGTGACAAAGCTTTGATATACGGAAAGACATACCCGGAATCCCCCTTTGGGGCCCGTTCCCACACACATTTACAGTTGAAATCCCCACCCCAATCACAACAGGTGGTGAGCATCGCGCAGCTGGATAATCCGCCGATTCACGGGATGAGGGGAGTCTGATTGGATCTCATGGGGCGGGGGCTTTGATCAACCCGGGGATTTCTTTGATGGGGGAAGCTTTCTATTGTACGGGGAGGGGCGAGGGTGGTATCGGCAGAGCTGGGTGTCGGCTTGGGAACGGGGAGGAAAAAACGGGCACACGGGGAAAAAGGGGGTTTGCATCTAAGGGCCGGAGATCATGAAAGGAAAGCAGGGAGGTGTCGCGCTGGGAACAGGATGAGGGCCGGGGGCAGAGCAGCGCCGAAGAGGGGTTTATGACTCCAGGCAGGTGCAAGCAGGGGGGGTGGTCAGCGGGCAGGCTTAGCGAAGGCAAAGGGCTATGTCAGGGGCCAGCGGCATGCAAAAGGGTTGGTTCTGATCGGGGCATCTTAAAATGGCGGACGCGCGCAACAAAAGTGTGGCATCAGGGGAAGAGGCAAGATGGCGCAGATAATGTTCACCAAAACGCACTAATTTTCCACACCATGGGGGCCGGTCCAATAGAATTGCCAGGGCTGCTTTGTGTTTTCAGTCCTGCCCTGACCAGAGGACTTTGGGTATTACTCTTGATCAAAACAGCGGCGACTCAGGTACTGGGTGAACCAGAGTTTCCTATTGAGGAAGGACTCTTAGAACAGATTCCTAGTGTATTTTTGGGCAAAGTCGGGAAATTGAGTGGGCCCGTCTACAAAATCGTGGTGAAGGAGGGAGCTGTGCCTGTAAGTCACAAGATCAGGAACATACTGGTCGGGGTGAAGGACAGTGTGATGGAAGATTTGGAGGCCCTAGTAAGCAAGGGAATCGTAGAACCTGTGGAGACTGCTGAATGGTTGGCCCCTTTAGTTGTGGCTCGGATACCTTATGGCTACAGATTATACATTGACCTCAGAGATTTAAACAAGAATATTGTTGATGCCAAATTTCCCCTACCCGGGATTGGTGAACTCAGGTCACAGTCTAAGGGTGTCTAGTGGTTTTTGACAATATATTTAACCTCGGCCTATCATCAGGTCCAGCTGCATCCATCCAACAGGAGTTTAACATCGTTCATCGCTTTTTGGGGGGTTACTGGTTCATAGGCATGCCTTTTGGACTTGCATCGGCATCTGCAGTGTTCCAGTGCCTGAGAAAAAGGAGAGAAATTGTAGCAAACACTTTATAGTTTTTGTGCCATTTCCTATAGGGTAAATCTTTATAATAAAGCAGTAAATGTGACAAAGTGATAGAGAATCGATAAATAACCAATTTTTATAGAGATGATATTCATTTATTTATATTTTTTTCTTTGATTTGTTTTTTCATATATATTTTTTCATAGTTTTTTTTATAAACACTCAATTCATAAAAAACATTTATATCATTTTAAATCAATTTGACATGTATTGGACAATATTGAGAAACAACAAAACTATACACAAAAACACTTCAAATGACTAGATGTTCAAAAGATCATTGAAGTTGGCAATGCGGTGGGTTGGAACACTATGCGCGTTTCGGCCATTGCCTTCATCAGGAGACCGTCATTTGCAACAAAATATTATAAACATACAAAATCTGTATCGGACAGAGCGTCTGTGTTGAAGACGAGATATTTATAGAAAAACGCTTGATTAACAGGTACTTATTAGTTTAGCACAGGTTCCTTTGTTTATGGCCACAACCTGTGTAGTATTCGAGTATCATTTAAATATTCTTTACTCGTTGAGTTGTTGAATAAAAATGAATTCTCACATAAAGTTCCACATAAAATAATTGATTATACCAATTTTTTTTTCTTTCAGGCATCCAAAGAGAAAGGCTTTTTATTCATGTTTTCTCTCTCTATTCTCTTTCGATAATACTGGCATAAAAGACGAATCAGTTACCAAAACTGGTGTGGATTGTAGATAGTCTTTTTATGCAAGGGTATAGATTCCTGTGAGAAAAAATGAGACGGGCGTATTATCCACTTGAAACCCGTTGGGTTCGATAATGCTTGTGGCTAAGTTCAGATCATACAAGGACAAACCTAAGTCAAACTTAAGACAGACTTAGGACAGACTTAAGACAGACTTAAGACAACCTTAAGACAGACTTAAGACAGACTTAAGACAAAATCCTAACTTAAGTCTGTCTTAAGTCTGTCTTAGGTTTGCCTTAAGTCAAACTTAAGACAAAATCCTAACTTTACTACTACTAAATGCCTTCTGTGAATACCAAAAGTAGTAAGTTTAGGATCTTGTTTTAAGTAAGTTCTGTGTCTCGGGCCCCTAGAAATCGAGCTTACGCTAACATACGTCAATTTCATGCTTTCTTCCATTTTGAATGTGACCTTCTAATGTACCACGTGATCCTCGCTGCCGTAGTTCTCCTGCTGTAATAAAGAATTGTGAGTGTTACACTGAAAGACTAAGACTTTCACAGTCACACAGAGTGCGATGCACTTAATCCAGGACAGCCGGGCTGCCCCAGGCTGAGTCGAATACTCTGTACCAATGTATGTTACCTGTGTAGGCTTTGAGAACATCTGGATCTAATGCAATAGTATTATGGGAGACTCATCAAATGTATTCTGTAGTAAATTGTTTCTTTTTGTTTGTTTCTCATTGATGCATACCCTGAGAACCATGTGCTTGTGTAGTGAGTGTATAAAATCTTTAGTCAAAAGTCCTATATAAAGACTTGCTTTTCACATTTGTATTCGGCCATTTCCCCTTTCATAGAAAGTGAATCAATGCTGGATTTTCTATTGAACTTTACTGAGTTCTTTGTACTTATGATTTATATGCGTATACATTAACCTGATTGATGGTTTAGCTATGTATTTCTGTACCTATATCCCTTGAGCAAAACGTTAAACTCCAGCTCGTGTTTGTCATTCTAAGGGAGAAGTTTTTACTGCTTCATGCACGTGTACAGAATTCACTAAGTAGAGATGGGTCCATCGGGGAGCACCAAAGTCTGTACAGGGAGAACACCGCTCATGGTCTGAGCTGCTGGCACCCATTGGATAAGCAAATAAGAGACAAGTATGTGCATCAAGACAGTTCCCCACAGGACATTCCACCTGAAGGCTTCGGATCACACGCCTGATCAATCCTGGATGGGCTTTGAACTTGCATGTTGTACCATGTCACTGTCTTCCATTAAAATGGGCATTTCCTAGCTTTAGCAGAGAGGATTTCATTGGTTTTGTTAAAGTCAATGAGGTGAGTATAACATCCCCTTCATTCTTCCCAGTGGTGGGCAGTTGGTGAGTTGCAGTCAGTGTGCTGCATGCCTCTGTTTTCAAGCCCTCTTTCATCTTATCCTGTGCTTGCTGTTTTTTTCCTGAAGTTTCAGAACCCTCATGTTCATTCTGACTCCTCCCATTCCGATGTCTCCTACTAGCCAGGCTGAGTCCACCTTGTCTACATCACACTGGATGCTTCTATCTTGTCTGCTTTTCACTGGATGTTTCTAGCTTCTCTGCTTCTCATTGAATGCTTCTACCTTCTCTGCTTCTCATTGAATGCTTCTACCTTCTCTGCTTCTCATTGGGTTCTTGTATCTTATCTGCTTCTCATTGGATGATTCTACCATGTCTGCTGCTTCCCATTGGATGCTTCTACCTTCTCTGCTTCTCATTGGATGCTTCTACCTTCTCTGCTTCTCATTGGATGCTTCTAACGTATCTGCTTCTCATTGGATGCTTCTACATTATCTACCTCTCATTGGATGCTTTTACCTTATCTGCTTCTCATTGGATGCTTCTACCTTATCTGCTTCTCATTGGATGCTTCTACCTTCTCTGCTTCTCATTGGGTTCTTGTATCTTATCTGCTTCTCATTGGATGATTCTACCATGTCTGCTGCTTCCCATTGGATGCTTCTACCTTCTCTGCTTCTCATTGGATGCTTCTACCTTCTCTGCTTCTCATTGGATGCTTCTAACGTATCTGCTTCTCATTGGATGCTTCTACATTATCTACCTGTCATTGGATGCTTTTACCTTATCTGCTTCTCATTGGATGCTTCTACCTTATCTGCTTCTCATTGGATGCTTCTACCTTATCTACTTCTCATTGGATGCTTCTACCTTATCTACTTCTCATTGGATGCTTCTACCTTATCTACTTCTCATTGGATGCTTCTACCTTATCTACCTCTCATTGGATGCTTCTACCTTCTCTGCTTCTCATTGGATGTGTCTTCCTTCTGTGCTTCTCATTGGATGCTTTTACATTATCTGCTTCTCATTGGATGCTTCTACCTTCTCTGCTTCTCACTGGGTTCTTGTATCTCATCTGCTTCTCATTGGATATTTCGAGTTTTAATGCTTTATGCCTGTTGCTCCCTGTGCTTCACCCTGCTCATTGTATGTGTCAAGTTGAATATTTCTTCCCCACAGCTGTCTTCAATCAAGTTCTTGTAAGGACAGCGACATCCAAATGTGTTTACTCATATGTATATCCGTTTGAAGGTTGGTTTGCTTTCCGGAAGGTGAAATAGTGAACTCTATCTTAGAGACTTTAGGGACACCACCATATTCTGTAAAGAGATTGACATGGCTATGTAAGAAGCACACTCAAGGGAGGGGACACTCTGACTCAAGGAAGGTGAGAGCTGTAGTCTAGGAGGAGGCACCTCAGCGATGAGGTCTGTCTGTCCACCTTGTCTACGTGAGCACAGACAACCATGAAGGACATTGGCCATCACGGGTTACCATGATAGGCCGCGTAAATACATCACTTGTTGAGGGGAAATTCATATTTGCTGTTCCCACAATATGACACAGAAAGTCCGACTCGTGCCCCTAGAACAACAAAACACGTTCACTTCATTGGAGAGGTGAGGCACCGCGGCCAGGGCGACTGACTCTAGAATCTGGGGATCACGGTTCGATCCCCGTCTCCGGCGGCAGGCTAGCCCAGCACCATGTGACTCTGGGCAATAGCTCGCTTAATCTTCCCGACGGCCCCCAGCGCGTAGAGACCCTTACGGGTGATTGTTCGCGCTTTACAAATGTAGATTATTATTATTATTATTATTGCATTTATCAACACATATAGCCTGTTAGAATTATCCCATCAAGGGTACTGGAACGTATGTATAATCCTGGAGGGTGAAAACATTAAAATAGGGGGGCTAGAGAGGGATCACTCACACACACATATATTAAATTGCTCATTTATTAAAGTTAATTTAAACAGAGGGGTTGGATGAGATCACCCCATAGTAGGAGAATTAAATTGACTTTATTATAAATAATTTAGGGAAAGAGGGGTGGAATAACTAAGGGGGTATAAAAGAAAGTATTGGTTTTTAAAGTGTAGTTAAGAATGATTTACTATCCAGCATTTTAAAATGCTAGGAGCAGGATGTAAGGGTTATAGAATGGAGAAATATATTAATTCTCAGGGATGAATATTATTACGTTTGTATTATTTTGTAGGTAAAAATAAATATGCATAGTTTCCAAATTATAATAATGAATAGAATACATTTTTTGAAATAAATAAAACACATTTTATGGATGAGATAAAAGAGTTATAAGGAAAAAGAGTGTTTATTCATTCTCAGGTATTAATTTCAATATTTGCATATTATCTTTAAAAAAAAAAAATATGCATTATTTCAAAAATGTATTGTAAAATCAAATTAAAGGAGCAGGAGTAAGGGAAATAGGGGTATTGAATGCAATGATATATTCATAGTCCGAGTTTGCCGATGCCAGTAGATTTAACCAGTACGTTGACCCGCCACAAACTCACGCCAAAGAGCTTGTCACCTCGCATGCCTTGAGGAGTCAAGAAATCTACCTAATTTTAGTCTTGGCAATCTAATTTTTAACTGATGCCAAGAGAAGTATATGTGACTGAAAGTAAATATAGAGGCTCATGTTTTGAAACTCCAGTCACTGAGTGGATTAGGCTATACTGGTCCTGAGGAAGAGCCACTAGATCATTTATGTGACTACTTTAGGCTCGAAACATGTTGACCTACAGCTATTATACATAATTACTTCTAATAGATATCACCACTGATTTTAATAAAGGCAGTAGGACTCAATCATTAAAATTCTTTTGAAGAGGACCCCCTGTCCTATTTTTAGCCAAACAGCTTTTGAAAAGATCTCCGGCAAAGAGCCCCCATTGAGGGTGCCCCCGTTAAGCATTGCAGCGCCAGCCCGACGAGGAACAAAAGCCCAATGATGACGCATGGCACCTATCCAGTTGTGTGAGGGTGTTTGTTCCTACAGAGTAATGCTCACATCATACTCTGTGGAACGTATCTGACCTGTATAGACAAACTATCTTAATTAGGAACTGCATACCAATATGGAATTTGATTAGTTGTTTGGAGAATGTATGCTCAACCTTGAAGTGCTCCAAGTCCCTCTCTTCTAAAACATAAGGTATATTCAGATACAGGCATCACATTTAATATTTGTGCAATAATTGTAAAAAATAATTTAAAATAAGTAATTAAATAAATAATAATTAAAATAAATATATAGTAATATAATATAATAGTTAAGTGTTGCACATCATTTAAAAAATATTATTAGTAAAAACATGTAAATAATAGCTAATGCAAGTAATTCAATCGTTAAGTAAAAATCTAAATAAGGTGTATAGTGTTACTCACTTGGTTCTAGCCTGTTGGAATTTTCCAGCCACTGAGGGGTAGCGTCTGACAAAGCGCCCTACGTGACCGCAATAGATAAATGTAAATCCGTATTTGTAAAGTGCGAACTACTCACCCTTACGGGTCTCAAGGCAATGCTGGGGACCGTCGTGGAAATTAAGTGAGCTATTGCCCAGAGTCACATGGTGCTGAACTGAGCTGCAGCTGTAGCTGTGAATTGAACTGTGAACCCTGTGTTCCAAAGTCAGCTGCCCTGGCCGCTACACCACACCTCGCCGCCTTCGACAGATACAAGGTTGTTTTTTAACTTCTATGCTCATTTTGCTGAAAACGTAGGGGCATATCATCAAGAGGGGGCGATAATTATCGCTAAGCGCACTTAGCGCTAGGATAATTATCGCCACCCAACTCCGAATTTTATCGCAGAGATAGCGTGCTATTAGCAACGCTTATCTTCACAGCGATAAAATTCAGAGTGCAAGCTGCCTAACTGTGTGATTATCGCTGGAAATCCAGCAATAATCACACAACTTTTGGTGATAGCTTGATGATAGTGCCTCACATACTTAGCCATGATATCCACCTTCCATTGGATATCATGGCTAAGTCAGTTTCAAAGCAGGCATAAGGAAAGTAGCGATAGTAGAGGTTATCGCTACTTCTCCTGTCGTTATGCTGCTCTGCGTGAGGCTTGATAATAGGAGAAATGTCGCTTAGCGAAATTTCTCCCGTTATCCTGGGGAGGAAGGCCCACTCTGGGCATTGAGGGAAAGGGCGAAGAAGCATGGATTCACGAGTTAGCGTGTCCTTGCTAATAGGGCATTAGAATTATCACCGCTTTTCGGCCGAAAATTGCCGCAAAAGCGGCGATTATTTTTTAACGCACCCTTGTTGATATGCCCTTAAGTCTTTTTCTAATTGAATTAATTTGCACTGGTTCTTCTGCAGGGCCACCAATGATTGGGGGTGAAGAAAGACGTGCCAATGTTGAAAAATGCAAGAACGCCTTTTAATTCCTAGAGTTAGCCACTTGCTGTTTCATCGGCAAAATCGCATCTACGAGAGCGTTAAATATTGTAGACGTCACATCCTTAAGACCCTTTCTCAAGGCGTGCTACAGAGACGCAGAAGCTGCTTCACCTGCCCATGAAGCCTCTGATAAATATTTATTAAACTGGCAGTATAGGATAATAATTTGTGTGAACCTTGTGTTAATGATGAGGACCCCAGATAGGCCTCTTGTCGTCTCTCAAGAACCCTCCTGAAGCAAGTTACAAAATCCTCCCAAGTCTCTAAGCTAGGATCATTGTTTACGATCAAAGGTGTGGCCCAGGTAAAGGTGCCCTTGCACAAACAAGGAGAGCTTCACTACCTCGACGTGAGAAAAGTGGGTTATGAGTTGTGTGGTTGTGAGACCTCAGCAAGTAATAATGTCACTGTTCCTGGTCAGGTCCAGTTAGGGTTCTCTTTAAATCAAACCGTAGAGCAGTCCTGGGTAGCTGTGGCACCTACCACAAAGGAAAACAAGTGTAAAGCATTCATCATCACCAAAATAGTTAATAAGAAAGAAACACAACGCAATTAAAATCCACATCAATTTATAAATAAGTACATACTTTTATCTTTACATAAACACTAAAATGACAAAAATCAGACAAAGGGAACCAGAGTTATGATTTTTGCAAGGTTTTCATAAATCACTGCTTTTCACGCCAAACAAAGTTTTAAAAGCTTCTAAATCACTGCTTATAACTCTTAGAAATACTTTATGAGCTTTTGGTCCCTGTTAAGATTTTTCTTAGACACTGAGGGGCAGATCTACAAGAAAGTTCTGCAGCGCGGCACCGCAAGCCCTTTGGCTGCGCCACGCTGCGGCACTTCCAGAGCACAGGAATGCGAAATATCTACAATGATATGTCGCATTCCTGTGCTCTCCCCTGTGATGGCGCAGAAACAGCTGCCATGCGCCGGCGCAGGCACCCTTGCACCATGGTGGGAGGATGCCTGAGCCTTGGGGAGATTGCTTTTGTGAAGGAAGGGGCCCCTTCCTGCACACAGCAATCACTGCAGGGGGAAACATCCTTTACAACAAAACTTTTTCCACGCAGTACCTTTACAACGCAGGAATTACAACGCAAGTCATTACAACGACTTGCGCTGGAGGGCGCTGTAGGATAGGGAATAGTTTAATTTACTATCCAAAACCTTCCCTACTATCCACGGGGACTGGAGTTGGAATAGTAAATTAAACTATTCATTATCCAGCGCCCCCCAACGCAAGTCATTGTAACAACTTGCGTTGTAAAACCTGCGTTGTAAAGGCATGCGTGGAAAAAGCATACGTTGTAACGACATACATCCACTGCAGACATTTTCCTCTTTCAATGTGTGCTGTAGATTGCAGCACGCATTGAAAGAGGAAAAAACGAGGAGAAATGAAAACATTTCTCCTCGTTTCGCTTGGCTACGCCGCCCCTACGGTGGCGCAGCAAACTGACGCATTTCCAGGTTTACGATTTCTCATAAATCTGGAAATGCATCAGTGGACATGGGTGTTGCGTGGGAACACCCACAGCAACACCCATGTCTCACCCCTAACACGCAAAGTGCTGCGTGAACAGGGGTGATATTTACAAGCACAGGTTAAGTCACGCAGGGTGACTTTACCTGTGCTTGTAAATATCCCTTAGCAGGCTACGCCACCTGTGCGTCACGCAACATGATGCACCGGCGGCACATGGGGCTTGTAAATCTGCCCCTTAGAAACCTTTCTGGTTCTTTTTCTCATTACGGTCGGCTGGATCTTCTGTAGCTTGAAGCCGACGTTGGGCTTGACATCAATGGACAGGCAGAGTCTGGTGGTCCGGTGAAGATCCATGGTTCTTCACGGCATTCGAGGCTACCCCCAAACTGGCAAGTCTATGAGCCTTGGACTCTCTGCCCCAAAAACATTACCTTTTGCCTTTGACTGGAAAGTTGCAGTTCTGTGGGGAGAAAGAGAACTGTCTAGCATCTGCCAAGGGTTCAGGACCTCGGCGGAACCTCTTGTGGGCTAGGAGTCGATCTCACGGGCCACACCAGTGGAGTTCAGAACAAGTTCAGTGGCTCATGGTCAGCCAGACACTTTGCAGATGCGGGCTTCTTTAGCTTTTGTGTCCCCGAAGCTTAACAGGAGGCTAGCCAACTAGCACTTGACACCTTGGTGTACTATATTTGGTGGCCTCAAGTGGAAGCTAGCACTTAGTGCATGGGCTGGTGTAACTCCATGTGAGTCAATGGGACTACCGGCCTTGCTACAGTGAAGTCGACAATTTCAAGGTTTCACTGTCCAGACATGTAAAACATAAAAGGAACATGACCTTCTTTTTAATATTTAGTTAGCACCTTGCCTTATGGGTGCTAACCCCTTCTCTAGAGGTGACTTATAAATATTAAAAGTTAAGGTTTTGACTTGGTAAAAGGGTTTATTTTGCCATGTCGAGTTGGCAGTAAAAAACTGGGCGACTAGACTGCAGTGACAGACCTGGAGTCAACCCTTCTCTGTGAAGTGGTGGCACAATAACTGCTGTAGTCTACTAGAAATATTTAACTTATCAGAACTGGGTACACTTTGTGCCATATACTAGCGCCTTTTAGGTAGCTAAATATACCAATCAGGGATTAGCCAATTGTATGTCTACTTCTAGGGAACAGAGCCCATGCCCTGCTGCCTGGTAAGCAGGGACCAGTTCAGTTCTGAGTGGAAAAACCAGCAGCAAAAGTCCCAATATTTGGGAGTGACCGAACAAAACGAGGCGCTTTCTTACATGGCCCCCTCCAGATGAAAGGCGATAAGCAATTAACCTATCCCGTGGTAGTTCTTGTCATGTAAGTGGGAAAACCTGGAAAGGCCAAATGCATTGGCACGGTCACTCCCTGATCTGTGTTCCACTGTAGAGTCCATTCCCTGCAGGGAAACGGGCACCTCAGCAGTTTGGGATTTTCCTCTCTCTTATCAGCATTAGCTTCCTAAGAGGGCTGTGGTCAGTTTGAGCTCTGAAGTGAGTCCTAAACAGGTTGGGTCTCATCTTCGTCAGGACCAAACCACTGCAAAGGCTTTCACCTCAACGGCACTCCAAAGCGCCTCTTTGGAAGGAGTCGCCAACTAATAAAGGAAACTGGATCATCTTCACCAGCATCATTTCTCTGTACCAACACTGTGCCAATCTCATGTTCTAAGGCATCTGTCTGGACAACAAACTCTGCTATTGTCAGGTGCTTTAAGGGCAGGTGCTGGGCACGTTGCCTCTTTCAGTGTGCCGAATGCCCTTTGACACCCTTCAGTTCAAAGAAACTTATTTGACTGTAACGTAGAGGTGAATTCTACCAAGAGGGCTACAATAGAGCCATACCTTTTAACAAACCTCCTATAATACCCTAGCAGGCCAAGAAAGGCTCTGGCCTGGATTGTAGTTTAGGAAGTCAACAAGCCAGACATGTATGGATCTTGGCCTGGAGAGGTTGTGCATGACCCAGTCTACAAGGTGGCCGAGGTACACAACAGTCCCTTGCCCTATTTGGCACTTGCTTGCCATAATAGCCAGGTCTGACTTTTGCAGGACCCAAAGCCCTTCCTTCAGGTGCATGAGGTGATCCTGCCAGGAGGAGCAAAATACATCAATCAATCAATCAATCGGGGTCTTGTATAGCACAGCTACTCAACCGTGAGGGTCTCAAGGTGCTGGGGAACCAGGGAGCTCCTGGTGGGACAGGGTGGAGGGTCATTGAAAGAGCCAGGTCCTTCCTGAATTGGGTCACCGACGAGGATTGCCTGAGGTGGAGGTGTTGTGTGTTCCAGGTCTTGGCTGTGAGGTAGGAGAACGACCTTCCTCTGGTTCTGGTCTTGTGGATCCTGGGGATGGAGGCAAGGGCGAGTTGGGAGGATCGGAGTTGTCTGGCGGGTATATAGAATGTGAGGCGGTGGTCAGGTACGCTGGTCCTTCGTTGTGTAGAGCTTTGTAGGCGTCAGTCAGGAGCTTGAAAGTGACTCTCTTGTTGACTGGGAGCCAGTGGAGTTCTCGGAGGTGTTGCGTGATGTGGCTGCGGCAGGGGATGTCGAGTATCAGTCTGGTTGCGGCGTTTTGGATGTTCTGAAGTTTCTTGAGCTGTTTCTGGGTGACGCCGGCATAGAGTGCATTGCTGTATTTGAGTCTGTTGGCGATGAGTGCATGGGTGACCATCCTTCTGGATTCTGTTGGGATCCATCTGAATGTTTTTAGAAGCAGGCGGAGCATGTGGGAACAGGCTGAGGAAACTGCGGTGATTTGGTAGTTCATAGTGAGCGATGTGTCCAGTATGATGCCGAGTTTGTTCGTGGTCCGTCAGGGTATGGGAAGATCCCAGAGCGGCTGACCATCAGTAGTCGTCCCAAGCGGAGGGGGTGGGTCCCAGTATGAGGACTTCGTCTTGCCTGAGTTGAGCTTGAGGCAGCTATCTTTCATCCAGGTAGCAATGGCCTTCATTCTACTGTGGAAGTTGGTTCAGGCAGTTGTCGGTTAAATGGTGAGGGAGAGGATCAGCTGGGTGTCGTCGGCGTATGAGACGATGTTAAGTCCGTGGCTTTTGATGATAGCTCCAAGGGGGGCCATGTAGACGTTGAAGAGGGTGGGGCTCAGGTACAAACTCCACAGCTGATCTCTGTGGGTTCTGAGAGGAACGGTGGTAGTCTGACTTGCTGGGTCTAACCTGTGAGAAAGTAGTGGATCCAGTCCAGAGCCTTGTCGCAGATGTTGGCGTCATGGTGCCTCGTGATTAGGGTGTGGTGGGAAATGGTGTCGAAGGTGGCCGAGAGGTCTAGTAGGATGAGGGCTGCAGTCTCGCCCTGGTCGAGGAGGGAGTGGATGTCGTTGGTGGCGGCGAGGAGTGCCGTCTCCATGCTGTGGTTGCTTCAGAAGCTGGGTTGGGAGGTGTCCAGGATGTGGTTGGGCGTTGATGGCCTTCTCGATGACCTTGGCTAGGAAGGGGAGGAGGGAGATGGGTCTGAAGCTCTTGAGGTCTGTCGGGTCGGAGTATGGCTTCTTCAGTAGGGGGTTGATCTTGCTGTGTTTTCAGGTGTCGGGTAAGGTGGCAGTTTTGATGGAACAGTTGATGGTATGGCTAAGCTGGGGAGCGATGGCGGCCGCTGCTCTGTGGAAGATGTGGTACGGGCAAGGATATGTCAATGCTCCTGTGTGGATGCTCTTCATGGCCTTGAACGTGTCCTCTATTGTGAGTGGGGTCCAGCAGAGCACGATGTTAGGATGCTACTTGGTTGTGTGCGATGGTGGCGGGCTTAGTGGCCGGGTCTAGGATGTCAAAGCTGTTGTAGATCTATCTAATCTTGTGGTGGAATAAAGTGCAGAGTTTGTTGCACAGGTCTTTGGAGGGGGGACTGTCTATGGTCTTGCTGTTGGGCCTGGCGAACTCCTTGATGATGGCGAAGAGTTCTTTGTTTTTGTGTGTGTCGGCGTTTATTCTGTCTTGGTGGGCCATTTTCATTGCTGTTTTCGGGAAGGTGGTGTGCATTAATAGCAGATTTGAAGGTGGCAGGAGTTCCTGGGGTTTTGTTGTTCCTCCATCTCTTCTTGAGTCGTCTGCAGGTGCATCTGGACTCATGGAGGGTGGGAGTGAACCAGCTGGCCTTCTTGGAGTGCTACTTGCCTGGACTTTTCTTGAGGGAGGCCAGGGTGTCGGCGCAATTGGACATCCATCGGTGAAGGTTGCATGCTGCTGTGTTGGCATCCGTTGGCGGAGTGGTTGTGCTGAGGGAGTTGACAAGAAGTTGTTAAGTGTGCCTTGATCCAGCTGTGATGGGGGATGTGGGGACGATGATGATGGTGGTGTACTGTGGTCATGGCGAAGGCGAGATGCATGCAGTGATGGTCAGTCCAGGAGAGTTCGGCGGTGTGGCTGTAGCTGATGTTCTCGCTGGCAGAGAAAAAGTAATCGAGCGTGTTTCCGGCTGTGTAGGTCGGTGCGGCGACTAGCTGCTTGAGTCTGATGTTGTCGACGTTCTCCAGAAGGGAGCCGGTGTTCTGGTCACTGGGGTTATACATGTGGAAGTTGAGGTCTCCGAGTAGGATGTCGTCGGGGGATGCAAGAGCCTGGGGTGCGATGAGGTCTACAATGGCATCTGTAAAAGGGGGTCAGGGGGCCTGTAGACGAGGGTGCCATGGAGGGTGGTGTTGGGGTGGGTCCGGATCGGGAAGTGGTGGTGTTCCATGGTCTTCATTGGGTTGTTAGAGTGGGTGGTCAGTCAGAGTGTGCTTTTGTGGACAATGGCGATGCCTCCTCCTGGGCAGTCGGGCGGGCCTTGTGGGTGATTTTGTAGCCTTTGGGGATGGCGATTTCCGGTCCAGAGCAAGGTTTGGTCAAGGTTTTTGTCAAGATAGCGATGTCAGGAGAGGTGGCATCGAGGAGGTCCCAGATTTCTGTGGCGTGTTTGTAGAGGGACCGCACATTGAGGAGGATGCAGTTGAGCCAGAAGGCTGGGCGGCGAGAGGAGCAGGCATGTTGGCACGGCTGAAGGTGCGGTTGCAGTTCCGGAAGGCGAAGGGTCCAAAGGTCTTCTTGGGTGATGCTAGATGGCAGGTGGCATGGCGTCCTGGGTTGAAGGCAAGGAGGGTGTCGGCATTGTAGCAGTCTTGTCACGGACGGGCGCAGGTGGACTTGCCTTTGGGGCACCTTAGGCGTACCTGCTGCATGGATGCCCAGTAGCTGTCATTAAGTAGTACTGGAAGGGGGGCTGGACAGCTGGGAGGCGGGAAACGCAGGAGTGGGAAGGGACACTGGAGGGGGCAGGGCACGGGGATGGCTGCTGCAGTGGTGAGGATGGAGAAGTCAGGAAAAAAAGAATAGAAAAAAAGCATAGCCAAAAGGCAGAGGGAGAAATACAAAAGAGAAAAACAGAAAGAGGGACAGAAACAGCAGCGAGAGACAGAAGGGCAGTCAAGCAGCAGAGCAGTGACCTCTGCTACTGGACCACCAGGGATGAGGTATAGACAGGAGCCTGCTTGTGGAGAAGGGCCTTGAACTCCTGACCTCCGAGTCAGTAGCAGCAGCAGATGGGGATAGCAGCAGCAGCTACCAGACAACGCTGCACAGTGGAAGGAGCAAGTCCACTAAAGCAGAGCACCATCCCGATGTGCTCCCCTAAAAGCTTCCAGTCCAGACAGAATATCCGTTCACCAACCTTTGGAAAGTGACAGGGGCATTCTTTAAACCAAAATGCCTCATGTCAAAATGAAAGTGGCCCACTGATTTAGAGAATGCAGACCTATCCTTGCCTCCCTCTGTTCACGGCAATCCGCCAGTATGCTGAGGTCTGGTCACATGTGGTCAGGTTTTTGGCAGCCCCAAGTTTATTGATGAGCACATCAGGTCTTGGCATGGTGAGAGCATCCGTCTTGGTCATTGCATTGACTCCCATGTAGTCCACACAAAATCTCAACTCAGGGTACCCACCTTTCAGGTTGTGTTTTGGTACCAGCACCACTAGGCTGACCTAAGGGCTATTGAATGGCTTAATTACCCCCAACATCTACTGAGCCATCCTTGGCATTATGTTACAGGTGGTCCGGGAGGGGGTGAGTTTCCTCTTCCTCCCCTCCATATGTCATCATAAGGGAATGTCTGCCCCGTCATGGTGCGGCTTTAACCTGTTTCCATTGATCACCCTATGAGGGTGTCTGGGGGTTCCCAGGTCTACCCGGTTGGAGACCTCCCGCTTCTATTCCAGTATCTGGCAGGGCCTCGTCCATTTGTCCTAGGGGACCCTGGGAGCCACAGGCCCCAATACCCACACCTGGCCTGGCTGATACTCATCTCATAACACAAAGGAGCCAAGAGGGAAAAGCAAGGTACACAAAGGGATCGCCCTCCACTCAAGTGAATTCAATAACAAAAAATCCCTGTACCATGGATACTGGTTAGCATATGTCACATCACCATGAGTAAACACAGATCTGGATTATTTTACTGTCTAATAGCAGAAACACCCCCTTCCTATTTATGGTGTGGTGTGTGTTCTCTTATAACTTCCAGTCCACATCAAACCAATGTTTGTTACTTAAAACCAGGAGGATACGGGTTAGGTTCAACTCGACAAAGCCAAAGATGTCTGGCCAAGTGAGACAGTACATCCGCCCACATTCAAACAAATAATCAATGGAAAAATGTGTGGTGGAATTGGTAACATCTGCCAAGTTCCCCGAGGGTTGTTCGCCCGTGAGGTGCCTTCCTTTCCACCACACATTTTTCCATTGATTATTTGTTTGAATGTTATTGAATGAACTGGCTGATACTCAGCCATGGCAGCCTTCTTGTCATACCAGTGCTTTACACGCTCCTGGCTGGCCTACAGACTCTTGTCTTGTTCATGTGTCCTGCCATTCATGACCTCAGGCCCACCACATAGAACTGTCTCATTCCAGGCCGCATCCCGGTGCCCCCTGCTGCTCTCCCTCCCCAGGTTCCGGTCTTCCTCCAGACTGCACCCGGGCTCCCAGAGTGTCCCTGAGCCCCCTCCAGCTCTCACTTCCCAGGCTCGTCTCCCTCCAGACTTAGGGTGACCAGATTATCACTACAAACAACCAGGACAGCCAACTTTGATATAGATATAGGACTAGATGTTGGCACTGCTCTGACCAGCACCAACATTTTGTCACATATATATATATATATATATATATATATATATATATATATAGCTGGCGAAGAAGGAGACGGACCACGAAGATCAGGCAAGATGTAACCCAATTTTCAGCAGTGACGCGTTTCGAGAGCCTTTGTTCACACATATACATATATACAGAGAGAGAGAAAAAGTCCTCTCTCTTTTTAGAAGATATACATATAATCCCTCCCCGAAGCTTTGTTTCTGTTGCAAGGGCAGAGGTTTGTGATCCCGGCTTTGGTGATGGGCTCCATGGAGACTGATTTACCCCTCAATAAAATTCTGCTGTGATAATGACTGAGCGGTACAAAAGGGGGGGTGATGGACGGAGCATCTGAACCAATCAAACACTCACAACCAGTCAAGAGATCTGGGTTTAATCCATCACCGTTCTTTAGCCCATTCTGCCACCCCAGTTCAGACATGGCCATATGTAAATGAGTCTCACCCTGTGCCTCATGGGAACAGTCCAGCTCGAACTGCCTTCCCTGGACCGGAAACAAGCGTCCTAGGACCGTTTTCTGGCTATCAGCCGTCTTCAGCCCGGCTTGCTTGAATCCAGTGGCAAAGTGAGCAAGGGACTCAAGTCTGAGCATACCCTGCCAACCTATGGCAAACAAAGCGGTACATAGTGACTGAGGCCAGGCAACACAGACAACAAACTCTGTCCCTGGTGTCATGAGGGGGCTGGTGTGAACATGAGCCTTCAGAGTACAGTGGTAAATGTGCTTGCTCCCCTGAGCCTCTCTCAAAACCAGGACATTTATTTATTTATTTTAAATGTGTTTGGCGCAGGACTGTTCTGGAAAATCCGGGAAACCTGGTCACCCTAACCAGACTACACCCATGACTCACTTAGTGCCACGATCAGGGGCGCAACTAAACCCGAACTTCAGGGGCGGGGGGGCTAAGACTCCCAGCCAGTGCTGGTCGTAACACAGTGCAACAGTCTTTTTTGGTGCCCCTCCTCCATTTCCTTCTTCTCCATGAACTCCTTCACTACCACCCGCCAACAATGCACCTCATCTCTCTATAGCCCTTTTCTGACAAACATTTCATTTTTTTCATAGTACTACTCATAGTTACTCACACTCAATTCTGTGATCTACATGGCACAAGTTCTTTGGAACAGGCACATTAACCCTCTGCGCTGTGTGGGTGACAGGAGTGCCCATGTGAGTGCATGGTGAGCGATACGACAGTGTGAGAGTAGGGTGAGAGGAGTGACTTAGGGTGAGTGAGGTGACCATATGAATTTGGGTGTGGATGTAAGTGCAGAATGGGAGGAATGAATGTATGGTTAGTGATGGGCTTGTTTGAGTGAGACTGCATAGTGAGCAATGAGGGGGACAGGTGAGTGAAGTGTTGTTAGAATTGGGGGTTTCTGGTTGGCACAGGTATGTACTTGTGACAAGCAGGGACCCTCTCCTCTAAGTCAGGGCAAGGGACTTACTCTCAGAAATAACCCCTGGCACGAGCAGAAAAGGCTAAACTCCAGAGTACGCACGGTTAAGCACTTAGTATAACACACACAATAGACCATCAACCCACCACACAGAGACACACAGCTCGTTGTTTTGTAAAAATATACTTCTTTATATATAAAACTTCTCAAGCAGGCTCTAGGTACAGGTTTCAATGACTTAATAAGGTTCCAGTTACTTTTAGAAATGCCACAGTTCTTGAAGGCAGTGTTCAATGCTTACAAAGAGTTCAAAGCTTCTCAAAGCGGTTATTTTGTACTGTAGGCAATGTCTCCAGTGTTGTTGCGCTGTTCGCGTAGGCTTGAGCGCGTCGTAGCGCTCTCGTACGTCTCGTACTATCAATACCCGCCGGGACTCGCCAAACCTCACGCGTCTCGCGTAGCAAGCGTACGGTGCGTTGGAGGCAGCAAGGCGTACGGGGCGTACGGCGGCCGTATGACTCGTACAGCAATGGCGGAGATCAGTTGGCAGTCTCCCTCGTATGGTGCTAACAACAGGGCAAAGCTATCACAGGGGGTGCGCGCCTCATGGATACCGCAGTCCGGAGCGCGACGCACAGGATAACTTTTGGACACAGTACCTTTAGCTCTTGGGGGGTCCGGGGCGGACAATGCAGGGGTCGACTCGATGTCCCACGTCGCGGTGTCTTCCTCCGGTGATGCGAGCTACGGCTCGTCGGCTCTGGAGGGCAACGTTGCGTTGTGGGCCGGGTCTTTCCTGGCTGATGTGCTCCGGTTCTGGAAAGAGGGGGCGGGGCCCCGGGAAGTGGTGCGAGGCGGCGGACAAAGGATCCCACGAGTACGGGGCGTGCTCCTTCTCTCCTTGCGCCGCTGCTGCTCACGAACAGCGGCGGCTAGGGATTTCAGGGCAGTTTACCACGGGACAGACGGGCACCAAGCGAAGTCCTTTCTTGCGGTGCAGACCACAGTTAGGCAGGCGGCAGTCATGGTGCTTGGG
Organism: Lissotriton helveticus; assembly: GCF_964261635.1. Classification (NCBI taxonomy): domain Eukaryota; kingdom Metazoa; phylum Chordata; class Amphibia; order Caudata; family Salamandridae; genus Lissotriton; species Lissotriton helveticus. The sequence goes on from NC_136065.1 coordinate 2,115,895,249, forward strand.
CCAGCGGGGCTGGTCTTTGCGGTGTAAGCTGGGGCTTGTCAGGTAGCAGTTGCTTTGCTCGGCGGGACGAGGGTGCCCATGGCCTTTCAGAGGGCGCTGCGATTTCCCACGGCGCGCTCAGCTTTTCCTCAGTAGAGTTGCGGGGAAGATGCAGCACTCACAGCAGCTTCTCTTACCAGGGGGGGTAGCACCCACTGTTCCAGGGGCGCAGTTCAGGGGGCAAGTTCACAAGCAAGCCCTTGGAGATTGTTCAGATGCACAAGTTGAATTTAAAAGTCTTTCAGTCTTTTCTTCCTCTCTCCTTCTTGCAGCAAGGCACCCACCACAGGCCAGTCTCTCAGGATTAGAGACAGTAGACCTCCATGCAGCTTTCCCAGGTCCTTCTCTTCGGGCAGAGTTTCTTCTTGGCAAAAACAGGATCTAATTTTTTAGGAGCAGGGCTCCTACTTTTATACACCATATGTTTTGTTCTTGCAGGCCAGGGGGGCCTTTGCCTAATCCAGTCAGTCTCTGAGCACTTTGTTTTTCAGGTCCTGGCTTCTTCTTTCAGTGTGCAGGGCAGGGACATCAGACGCTCCGCAGGAGGTGGAGCCAGCATTGTGATGACAAGTACAGTCAGGAGCACTCTGTTGACAGTCTTCCCTCTTTCTGGACCAGGTGCAGGGCAGAGTCATCAGTCACTCCCAGGGGGCGGAGCCAGCCTTGTGGTGGCAGAGCGCAGCCCTATTCAGAGTCAAGGGGCACTCCCCCCACCCATCCTAGTGTAATCTCTCTATTCACCACCTGTCAACCCCAGCCTGTCCCCTGGAATTCCCCAGCTCTGTCACACACGGAAACCAGACAGCAGATACACATCAGAGCAGAGGCGGGCTGAAATGGTTAGGCAAGCAAATACTAACTTTCTAAAAGTAGTATTTGCAAACACAGGATATTAAAATAAACTTTACTAAAAGAAGTATGTTATTATTCTGAGTTCAGGCATACTAAACTTGACTTTCTACCATGTTCCCAGAGCCTGCTGGGATTAAAGAGTGTAATAATTCCAGCAGTCCATTCTGGCCTATGAGAACAGGTAGCCTTACAATAGTGAAAAATGAAAATGGCTGTAATTCACTATTAGGACCTCCCACACACATCAGGGTTTGTCCTACCTTATGCTTACAATGCACCCTGACCTTGGGCCTACCGTAGGGGTGACTAATATGAAGTTAAGGGAAGGTTTAGGAACTGGCAAGTAGATGTACTTGCGCAGTCAGCATGACAGTACCAGACTGCACGCAGGTTCTGCAATGGCAGACCTTAGACACATGTTACCAGGCCGCTTCTGTGGGTGGCACAACCAGTGCTGCAAGCCCATCAGCAGCATTTGCATTTACAAGCCCTGGCACTCCTGGTGCTCTTTACTAGGGACTGACAGTAAATCAAATAAGCCAATCATGGAATCCAATCACATAGCAATTTACAGTAGGGAGAGCATATGCACTTTAGCACTGGTCAGCAGTGATAAAGTGCCCAGAGTCATTAAACCAACAAAAACAGGTCAGAGAGAATATTGGAGGAAGGCAAAAAGTTCAGGTATGACCCTGCCAAGAGGGCCAAGTCCAACACAACCCCCTTCCAGCCAAAACACAGGATAGACCAATCACTACCGTGATGGGCTTCCCTGCTTAGGGCGATATAACTTGGACCTGGCCCGCAACAGCAGGGGCATATTCCAGTTCTACGCCAATCTGAACCCATCTCGAAATCATCTGTCCATATTCTCAGGGTCCACCAAGCCAATCCACGGGGAACCCTTCTCCTCACCTGTGGACACCACCTGTGCAGCACCTAACATTAACTTGCTCACAGGTGTGTCCCAACAGACAGACATCAAGTCATAGGGGCCACTGACAGTAGTCAGGGATGAGACCCAGGCCTTATACCTCTCAGGGCTCTCAAACCTCTGTGGCGTTAGAAAGCGGGGGGCAATAGCCCCAGGTGCTTGCACCCTTTGTCACTCTCCCTCTTGTCAGGTCAGGTATGACATCCTGGCACTGACCCATCAGCCCCAGGCCTGTATCTATTGGCTGGACCAGAGACTGAGGTGGGCTCTTCCACACCCGGTCCTCTTCATTGGGGCTCTGTACCCTCCAACCTGGAGTGGTACCCCCTTCCAGAAATGTCAGGGCACCTGTGGCAGGTGACCTGCACAATTCGCCCACCAGTTCAGGGGTGCTATCCTGCAACTGGGGTGCCAGGTCAGGGGGGACACCCTGCACCTGGTCCTCTAACCAATGGTCTAAACCCTCAAGCTGCACCAGGGTCAGAGGTGAGGACTCCCTCCCTTGGCACCCCCTTCCAGAGTACTGCCCACTCCCAACTTGAGTGGTACCCCTAGAAGTGACATGGGTCAGGACACTGATTACAGTGGTCCCACCCTCCAGGTCAGACAGCCTCTGAACCTGGCTTCCCAACTCAGGGACCCAACCCTGCAGTTGAACACTTGCCTGGAACACCAGGACTTGCTTGGGAGCACGCATGCCCCCCTGAGGGTAACACATATTTCCTGTGTTGTGTGACAGTCTGCCTTGCGCAGATCTCCCGTCCCCTGTCCATCTGACAGTGCGCGGAGATCCCCCAGGACAGAAGTGGTGTCACCATGGTCATTCCCTGGGGACGCAGCCCTGCTGGCTGGCCTCTGACCCACTGGTTCTTCCACTGGGGACTCTCTCCTCCTTTCACCCCTCCACCTGGACTTCTGCACCCTCCCAACTGGAGCGGTACTGCCAGATACCAGAACTACTGGAGCTCTGCTTACAGAGTCTCCACGTTCTCTAGCCACTGGGAGTTCCTCCTCAAATGGCCTACAAGTACAGCCTAGGCCCTCGACCTGATGTTCCCTTAAGAAATCATCCAGGCCCTGAGACTGGGTTTCGGGTACTTTGGGACAGCACCCACACTCACTCCTCCTCCTCTGAGACAGGACGCGAGCCCCTACACCCCTCCCACTACGCTGAGACCTAGCTGGGCTACACTGAACCTCTTCCATCACACAGGACTGGAAGTTACCTGAGCCACTCTTGTTGGACTCACTCCCCAATGCTGCTTCAGACCCTCTGGAGTCCACCAAAGGGTCAGCCTCCAATGTGAGCTCCCTGGGGTCAGAGAACTCACTCTCAAACAGGGGTTGGCATAGCTCTGGAAAACAGACACTTAAAATATGCTCTCCCAGAATTGGATCACACAGCCCCCTACAAGGGTCAACAAAACTGTCCTTCACCTCACCATCCAGTGCCTCACACACATACTACACACCACTCTCCTGAGATTGGCAAGACAGTATCTGACTGTCTCTGTCCCACAACCCACACTCTTCTGGGCGGTCTCCATACTCACATTCCAGGACTTCAACTACGGGGGAATCCCTCCCACTACTAGGACCATGAACCCCTACGCCAGTTACCCTATTCCCTTCAGGGACACTGTGCACCACTGGAGCTACCTCATTCCCTTGAACCTCCTGGTGTATGTTAACCCTCTCCAAGTCAGGTGCCACATCTCTGGGTGTGTGTACTACTCTCCCAGCACTAGATAACTGAATGTTGCTGCCACCATCTGAGCTGGACTCCACCTCCAACTCAGCAAAGCTCAATCTCTGAGCTACACACATTTCGTGTTGCTGGGCTGAGACCCTCATGGCCTCAAGCCCCTCGAGCTCCAAGTCTAGTTTCCTGTTAGAAATTGGATCCCTGGCTGGCCAGGGCTTGCGCCAAAGTCAGTCAGAGACCACCACTTCCACGTCAGGGCAAGAGAGTTACACGCCAAGATAACCCCTGCTCACCCCCTTGGTAACGTAGCACGAGCAGTAAGGCTAAACTCGGAGGCGATGTGAGTTAAGTGTTTGCGCACGCACCCCAGCAACAACACCCAAGGCCCACCACAAAGGAAACTCCACACAAGGTTATATAAAAATAGCCTTTGTATTACACCAAAACACATTAGATAAAAACACACACTTTACAATGCGCCAACAGGCATGGGCAGAATTTACAGGGGATATGTACAAGACAGGGCCACCTGGACCACTGTCAGGAATCAGCACTTTTAGAAGTAACACTTTTAGAAATAGCACTTAGAACATAGAACATAGAATGTAAATCACTGTAGCACCCAACCAGTAACTACTGGTAACCAGGACCTCACTAGCACCACCTGTACTAGGAGAACAACCACCTAAGTATCACAATACCTGTAGGGGTGTCAGCACATAACACATGATGCATAACATACATTCAGAGGTGTAAAGAACAAGGCACATGATGCATAAACAACACATTCAGAGGTGCAGGGAAAGAAAACACATGATGCCTACAAACATTCAGAGGTGTATCAAATAACAATTGCGCAGAAATCACCTTAGCAAGTAAATCACAAGTTGCGCAAAACTCACATTAGTCCCCACCTGTGACTGTCCCTTGGCCCTCTGGCCTTGTTGGGGCTAGGACGCCCTGTGTCACAATGTCAGGGGCCGAAACGTGGCAGCTGCCCACGAAGTGCTGGGCAGCTGTAAGGAGGATGTGGCCAACACGGTGGAGCCTCGCAGGCTCTGGCCAAAGGAAATGCCCCCTAGAGCCTCTCTGGGCTCTCAAAACAAAGATGCAGCCACACTGGGCGGTAGGGTTCCTCACGGGGGACCCGGGAACATTTGGGGCGCCTTGAGCCTCTCTGGCTCGTAACACAAGTGTAGCGCCTGAAGCCTTCTGTGGAGACCCCCCTCTGGGGACTCAAGAGAAACAACTGCTGCTGTGAGCCTCTGCTGGAGTCCCCCTCCTGGGGACTCAAAAAGGCAATGACCCCTTCTCTGATGTTTTAGGCACTATCTTTAGGGCCCAGGCACTGTGTTTTCGAAGTCTGGGCCCTCTGGAACGCCCCTGTGCGCTCCGTACGATTACCGGCAATGGGCCCTACCAAATCTCACGCATCTCGCGTGAGATGCGTACACCGCAGCCGGTCCAGACAAGGGGTACGAGTCGTACTAAGCCTGTGCGACTCATACCTTCAGGCGATGGGCCTAAGAACGTTCACCAATGCCAGCAGGGTGTGCGCACGGCTCGAGGCGTACCAGGGGCCTCAAGTCACACAGGCGGTGCGAGTCGTAGTAATGGAGTGCGACTCGTACCGCGATTCATTACAGTACCTTTGGTTTTCGAAGCGGCGGACGGCACGTTCGGGGCAGGTACGAGCCGTACTTGTACTCCTTAGGTGCGGGCGGCTTCGGGGGCTGAAGTGGGTGCAAATGGCAGCGCAGCCCCTCGAGCGAGCCTCCAAGCTCCGGGGCGCGCTGCTGAAGCCGCGCACTTAGTTTCCCGCCACCAGTACGGGGTGACGGATGCCGGTTGGGCACCAGCCAAAGCGATATGGGACAATGAAGGCCCAAGTGAAAATAAGGCGCTCCCTGCGCTAGATAAGAATGAAGCGCTAGAAGACCATAAAGCGCTCCCTAGCGCTATGGTGATAAGTAAAGCGCTCCCAGGCGCTGGAGGCGAAAATCAAGCACTTCCAGGCGCTATAGGGAAAGTCCAGCAACAAGTCCTTCCAGAGATGCAGCCAGATGGGGGGGGGGGCAAAGGCTGGGCCCTGGTCACTGGTCCCTCCAGGCAGGAAGGTGATCCTAGTGACGGTTCCTCCTGGCGCCCAGCAGCAGCCCCCCCTCAGTACATCAGGAACAGAACAAATTGTAAGGGGACACAACTCCTTCTTATACTAGTAAATCCTTTGTCTGTAGGTGCAGGGTGGGGGAGAAACCAGTCGCAGCTGGTTTTGGAGCACCCTTGATGGCCTCAGCTCCTCACTCTATTCACTGGGCAGGCTAGGGTCGTTAGACGCACCACAGGGGGCGGAGCCAGCATTGTGTGGGGAAAGCCCAGCCCCATTCAGGAACCAAGTGCAGCCCTCCCCTCACATCAGCATGCTAATCTCAGCACTCACCACTGGGCAGACCCATCATGACTCATGGAGCCTGGCATCCCAGCCAGCTCCAGCCAATCACACGCCAGACACATTTTATACTAATATGCCAACTCCTAGAAGTGGCACTTCCACGCACGACACAATCATACCACATACATCATTGCGAAGCATTCAATCACACGAGTCCGCACATACCAGACTCGAGCCTGTACACCCCACACATCAGAAACTACCAGGGACACATACATTCCCCATGCATTCCTATGGGAGGGCAGGCCTATCTCACCCTATGCACTCAAAGTGCGCACGCACTTTCCACTGGGACACAGTGAAAGTGCGCCGAACCCAAGAATCACCATCCCCAGGTCACTATTAAAAGCAAAATGTTTAGGGGTGAACCTGCCAGAAGGGCCAAGTCCAACATTTCCTCATTCTCAAGTCATGTGCAAGCTGCAGTTTCATTTCTTCCAGTGCTAACTTCCTAGTTTCTAGCTCCAGTTGCCCATTTATTTCCAGCTCTGCCAACTTCATTTCATGATCTCGGGTTGCCTGTCTGTCTGCCAGCTCCTCTGGCGACAGACATCGGGCAGAAACACTGCTACCCAACTGGGAGGTTGCACCCCTCCTTTTTGGAGTCAGTGGTCCCTCCAGCTGCTGCTTTGCATCCTCAAATTCACTCTCATTTCCAGGGGCATTCCTTGCCTCGACCCAGGCCCTCAGCCCCTTTTGGAACTGCTCCCTTCTGGAGAGTCCGGTCATGGAAATGTAAAACCTTTTGCAGAAGCTCCTGAGCTGTTTCTTGGTGTAGTTTTCTAGTTTCTCCCAATCACAGTCAGTAGATGAGATGGGTGCTGCCTTTTCCATTCTCACTGAACCAGGCATGACTTTTCACAAAAACATAGATCTCTTCCAGCAAAGCACAAAGTAAGAATGAGTATGTGGCTAAGTTACTGGACTGTAATCATTATGCAATGGTCAACAGCTACTGTATATATTACACAAATGCAAATTTGTGATCCTTTCGCTGCCACCAATGTTAGAATTGGGGGTCTCTGGTTGGCACAGGTATGTACTTGTGACAAGCAGCGACCCTCTCCTCTACGTCAGGGCAAGGGACTTACTCTCAGAAATAACCCCTGCTCACCCTCTAGGTGGCGTGGCGCGAGCAGACAAGGCTAAACTCCAGAGTACGCACGGTTAAGCACTTAGTATAACACACACAATAGACCATCAACCCACCACACAGAGACACAAAGTTGTTGTTTTGTAAAAATATACTTCTTTATATATAAAACTTCTCAAGCAGGCTTTAGGTACAGGTTTCAACGACTTAATAAGGTTCCAGTTACTTTTAGAAATGCCACAGTTCTTGAATGCAGTGTTCAATGCTTACAAAGAGTTAAAAGATTCTCAAAGCGGTTATTTTGTACTGTAGGCAATGTCTCCAGTGTTGTTGCGCTGTTCGCGTAGGCTTGAGCGTGTCGTAGCGCTCTCGTACGTCTCGTACTATCAATACCCACCGGGCCTCACTAAACCTCAGGCGTCTCTCGTAGCAAGCGTACGGCGCGTTTGAGGCAGCAAGGTGTACGGGGTGTACAGCGGCCGTACGACTCGTACACCGAGGGCGGAGATCAGTTGGCAGTCTCACTCGTATGGTGCTAACAACAGGGCAAAGCTATGGCAGTCTCACTCGTACGGTGCTAACAACAGGGCAAAGCTATCACAGGGGGTGCGCGCCTCACGGACACCGCAGTCTGGAGCGCGACGCACAGGATAACTTTTGGACACGGTCCCTTTAGCTCTTGAGAGGGAGTCCGGGGCGGACAATGCAGGGGTCGACTCGATGTCCCACGTCGCGGTGTCTTCCTCTGGTGATGCGAGCTACGGCTCGTCGGCTCTGGAGGGCAACATTGCGTTGTGGGCCGTGTCTTTCCTGGCTGATGTGCTCCGGTTCTGGAAAGAAGGGGCGGGCCCCGGGAAGCGGTGCGAGGTGGCGGACAAAGGCCCCCACGAGTATGGCACATACTCCTTCTCTCCGCGCGCCGCTGCTGTTCATGAACGGCTGCGGATTTCAGGGCAGTTTACCTCGGGGCAGACGCGCATCAAGCGAAGTCCTTTTTGCGGTGCAGACCACAGTTAGGCAGGCGGCAGTCACGGTGCTTGGGCCAGTGGGGCTGGAGGGTGCCCAGGGCCTTTCAGAGGGCGCAGCGATTTCCCACGGCGCGCTCAGCTTTTCCTCGGTAGAGCTGCGGGGAAGATGCAGCACTCACAGCAGCTTCTTTTTCCAGTGGGGGTAGCACCCACTGTTCCTGGGGCGCAGTTCAGGGGGCAAGTTCACAAGCAAGCCCTTGGAGATTGTTCAGATGCACAAGTTGAATTTAAAAGTCTTTCAGTCTTTTCTTCCTCTCTAGTAGTCCTCCATGAAGCTTTCCCAGGTCCTTCTCTTCGGGCAGAGTTTCTTCTTGGCAAAAACAGGATCTAATTTCTTAGGAGCAGGGTTCCTACTTTTATACACCATTCCTTTGTTCTCGCAGGCCAGGGGGGCCCTACCTAATCCAGTCAGTCTCTGAGCACTTTGTTTTGCTTTTCCTGGCTTCTTCTTTCAATGTGCAGGGCAGGGACATCAGACGCTCCGCAGGAGGTGGAGCCAGCATTGTGATGACAAGTACAGTCAGGAGCACTCTGTTGACAGTCTTCCCTCTTCCTGGACCAGGTGCAGGGCAGAGTCATTAGTCGCTCCCCAGGGGGCGGAGCCAGCATTGTGGTGGCAGAGCACAGCCCTATTCAGAGTCAAGGGGCACCCCCCCCCACCCATCCTGGTGTAGTCTCTCTATTCACCACCTGTCAACCCCAGCCTGTCCCTTGGAATTCCCCAGAAACCAGACAGCAGATACACATCAGAGCAGAGGCGGGCTAAAATGGTTAGGCAAGCAAATACTAACTTTCTAAAAGTAGTATTTGCAAACACAGGATATTAAAATAAACTTTACTAAAATAAGTATTTGATTATTCTGAGTTCAGGCATACTAAACTTGACTTTCTACCCTGTTCCCTGAGCCTGCTGGGATTATAGAGTGTAATAATTCCAGCAGCCCATTCTGGCCTATGAGAACAGGTAGCCTTACAATAGTGAAAAACGAAAATGGCTGTAATTCAATATTAGGACATGCCACACACATCAGAGCTTGTCCTACCTTATGCTAACAATGCACCCTGCCCTTGGGGCTACCATAGGGGTGACTAATATGAAGTTAAGGGAAGCTTTAGGAACTGGCAAGTAGGTGTACTTGCGCAGTCAGCATGACAGTACCAGACTGCATGCAGGTTCTGCAATGGCAGACCTTAGACACATGTTACTAGGCCGCTTCTGAGGGTGGCACAACCAGTGCTGCAAGCCCACCAGCAGCATTTGTATTTACAAGCCCTGGCACTCCTGGTGCACTTTACTGGGGACTGACAGTAAATCAAATAAGCCAATCATGGAATCCAATCACATAGCATATTTACAGTAGGGAGAGCATATGCACTTTAGCACTGGTCAGCAGTGGTAAAGTGCCCAGAGTCATTAAACCAACAAAAACAGGTCAGAGAGAATATTGGAGGAAGGCAAAAAGTTCAGGGATGACCCTGTCCAACAAGTGTCCCATGAGTGCAGGGTGAGTAGTGTGCTCGTGTGACTGCAGGGTGAGGTACAGGGTGAACAGCGCAAGTGCATTGTGAGTGCAGAGTGATCACGGTGAGTGCGGAGCGGTGTGCTCATGTGACTGCAGGGCAGGTGGAGGGATAATGGTGTCAGTTCATGGTGAGTGGCATACGTGTGTGTGGTCATTGTGAGTGCGGGGTGAATGGTTTGAGTGCATGGTGATCCGTGTGAGTGCATTGTGATCGCTGTGAGTGCGGGCGGAGTTTGAAAGGGAAGGGTGAGAATGAGGAGTGAGTTGTCTGAGTGCAGGGTGCATTCCCAGACACTTGAAGTAACTCAGCTTGTTATTGACTGCGACGTAGGATTTCAGATATAAGTTAACTATTGCTATTATCGCATTAATCAAGGATCGAGGGTGGAGGAAATAAATAATGTGCTGATCCTGCAAGAAACTTCCAGTCTTGTGATTAGGGTTGCCAGCTCATTATTTTGATGTCCCAGATGGTTAAAAAAGCAGTCACCTAAAGCCTTATTTTCAGCACTTATCTGTGCATACTTGGAACAGCAAATATAAATAAAAAGCATTTTGAATTGTGTTCTACGGCTGCCTGAATGATCCACGACTGATAATGGGAACAAAGACAGAAAAGTCACATTACACAATCAATGTATATATGATTTTACTTATAATTTTATTTAGTGTCAAGACAAGGCCTTTGCAGGCTCTTTAAACAGCACATGGTGGAAACTTTTCTGCTGGCAACCCTAGTTTATATTTCTTTTCATGAAATGCATTCTCATGCTATGGGAGTAAATGTAAAATACAAATGTAAGGAATAGGCAGAGTGGGGGCCCAAGAGTACTTGAACGAGAAAAAAAAAACAAGCCTTGTTAAACAGTTTACAATAGCATGTAAATATGCAAAAGACCTTTCAAGACCTGTGAAAAATTCAGGCTGCTAAAGGTAAGACTCCAAACACTGTCCAGCCAAGTGAGCCCCCAGCAGCCCGGGCTCAGACAGACGCACGACGGATGTGGGGGCTCAAGCCCTTTCAGCCCTATGGGCGTTGCGTGCCTGGCCCCAATAGCCACTCCCACCCCTCTGTCCCCCTCCAGGCTGCACCCCCCCTCTGTCCCCCTCCAGGCCACACCTCCCACCCCTCAGGCTCCCTCCAGGCCGCACTCTCCCCCCCACACCTCTGTCCCCCTCCAGACTGCACCCCCCCTCCCGCCTCTCAGGCTCCCTCCAGGCTACACCCCCCGCCCCTCAGTCTCCCTCCAGGCTGCCCCGCCCCTCAGGCTCCCTCCAGGCTGCACCCCCCTCCCACCCCTCAGGCTCCCTCCAGGCTACACCCCCCCGCCCCTCAGGCTCCCTCCAGGCTGCACCCCCCTCACCTGCACCCCCCTCACACCCCTCAGGCTCCCTCCAGGCTCCACCCCCCCCCACCCCTCAGCCTCCCTCCAGGCTGCCCCCCAGCCCCTCAGTCTCCCTCCAGGCTGCACCCCCCTCCCACCCCTCAGGCTCCCTCCAGGCTGCACCCCCCCTCAGTCTCCCTCCAGGCTCCACCCCCCCCCCCCCCCCGCTCAGGCTACCTCCAGGCTGCCCCCCCACCCCTCAGGCTCCCTCCAGGCTGCACCCCCCCCCCGCTCAGGCTCCCTCCAGGCTGCACCCCCCCCCCCTCAGGCTCCCTCCAGGCTGCACCCCCCACCCTCAGGCTCCCTCCAGGCTGCACCCCCTCCCCCCCCACCGCTCAGGCTCCCTCCAGGCTGCCCCCCCACCCCTCAGGCTCCCTCCAGGCTGCCCCCCCCACCCCTCAGGCTCCCTCCAGGCTGCACCCCCACCCCTCAGTCTCCCTCCAGGCCGCACTCTCCCCCCCACACCTCTGTCCCCCTCCAGACTGCACCCCCCCTCCTGCCCCTCAGGCTCCCTCCAGGCTACACCCCCCCGCCCCTCAGGCTCCCTCCAGGCTACACCCCCCCGCCCCTCAGGCTCCCTCCAGGCTGCACCCCCCTCCCACCCCTCAGGCTCCCTCCAGGCTGCACCCCCCCACCGCTCAGGCTCTCTCCAGGCTGCACCCCCCCCCCCTCAGGCTCCCTCCAGGCTGCCCCCCCACCCCTCAGTCTCCCTCCAGGCTACACCCCCCCACCGCTCAGGCTCTCTCCAGGCTGCACCCCCCCCCCTCAGGCTCCCTCCAGGCTGCCCCCCCACCCCTCAGTCTCCCTCCAGGCTACACCCCCCCGCCCCTCAGGCTCCCTCCAGGCTGCACCCCCACCCCTCAGTCTCCCTCCAGGCTGCACCCCCCGCCCCTCAGTCTCCCTTAGGCTCCCTCCAGGCTGCACCCCCTCCCCCCCCCTCAGGCTCCCTCCAGGCTGCACCCCCTCCCCCCCCCTCAGGCTCCCTCCAGGCTGCACCCCCTCCCCCCCCCACCGCTCAGGCTCCCTCCAGGCTGCACCCCCCCTCAGGCTCCCTCCAGGCTGCACCCCCTCCCCCCCTCAGGCTCCCTCCAGGCTGCACCCCCTCCCCCCCCTCAGGCTCCCTCCAGGCTGCCCCCACCCCCACCCCTCAGGCAACCTCCAGGCCGCCTGGGCTCGCACAGTGTCCCGGTGTCCCTCCTGCCCCCCCCCCCCCTCCAGGCCCTCCCTGCCACCACTAGGCACTGCCACCCCCAGGGCCCCCTCCACCCTGCCGCTGCTGGCTCATCCGGCCCGGCCTGGCGGAAGGAACATCTCGGCCTGGCGGGAGGTGGAACGCTGACCGTGCAGGGGGATCAATGCCGCGACCTTGAGAGCATCTCTCGCCTCCTTCCCTCCATCCTCGCCGCGCTCCCCCCTCTCCTCCCCGGGGACTCCAGGCATCCTCCGGAAGGATCTCGGGGCTGACCCCGTGGAAGGCACAGCTCTGCTGCTCTGGCGGGGCTGGGGCTGACAGGAGGAGTGTGAGGGGGCTGACACTACTGTCAGCAGTGTGAGGCGCTGACACTACTGTTAGCAGTGTGAGGCGCTGACACTACCGGTGCTGACACTACTCTCAGCACTGCGAGGCACTGACACTGCCGGTGCTGACACTACTGGGGGCAGTGTGAGGAGCTGACACTACTGTCAGCAGTGTAAGGTGCTGACACTACCGGTGCTGACACTACTGTGGGCAGTGCGAGGCGCTGACACTACTGAGGGCAGTGTGAGGCGCTGACACTACTGTGGGCAGTGCGAGGCGCTGACACTACTGTGGGCAGTGCGAGGCGCTGACACTTCTGTGGGTAGTGTGAGGAGCTGACACTACTGTGGGCAGTGCAAGGAGCTGACACTTCTGTGGGCAGTGTGAGGAGCTGACACTACTGTGGGCAGTGCGAGGAGCTGACACTACTGTGGGGAGTGCGAGGAGCTGACACTTCTGTGGGCAGTGTGAGGAGCTGACACTACTGTGGGCAGTGTGAGGCGCTGACACTACTGTGGGCAGTGCAAGGAGCTGACACTTCTGTGGGCAGTGTGAGGAGCTGACACTACTGTGGGCAGTGCGAGGAGCTGACACTACTGTGGGCAGTGCGAGAAGCTGACACTACTGTGGGCAGTGTGAGGAGCTGACACTACTGTGGGCAGTGTGAGACGCTTTCACTACTGTGGGCAGTGCGAGCAGCTGACACTTCTGTGGGCAGTGTGAGGAGCTGACACTACTGTGGGCAGTGCGAGGCGCTGACACTACTTGGGCAGTGCGAGGCGCTGACACTACTGAGGGCAGTGTGAGACGCTGACACTACTGTGGGCAGTGTGAGGAGCTGACACTACTGTGGGCAGTGCGAGGAGCTGACACTTCTGTGGGCAGTGTGAGGAGCTGACACTACTGTGGGCAGTGAGAGGCGCTGACACTACTGTGGGCAGTGCGAGGAGCTGACACTTCTGTGGGCAGTGTGAGGAGCTGACACTACTGTGGGCAGTGTGAGGAGCTGACACTACTGTGGGCAGTGCGAGGAGCTGACACTTCTGTGGGCAGTGCGAGGTGCTGACACTACTGTGGGCAGTGCGAGGAGCTGACACTACTGTGGGCAGTGCGAGGAGCTGACACTTCTGTGGGCAGTGTGAGGAGCTGACACTACTGTGGGCAGTGCGAGGCGCTGACACTACTGTGGGCAGTGCGAGGAGCTGACACTTCTGTGGGCAGTGTGAGGAGCTGACACTACTGTGGGCAGTGCGAGGAGCTGACACTACTGTGGGCAGTGCGTGGAGCTGACACTTCTGTGGGCAGTGCGAGGAGCTGACACTACTGTGGGGAGTGCGAGGAGCTGACACTTCTGTGGGCAGTGTGAGGAGCTGACACTACTGTGGGCAGTGCGAAGCGCTGACACTACTGTGGGCAGTGCGAGGAGCTGACACTACTGTGGGCAGTGCGAGGAGCTGACACTACTATGGGCAGTGCGAGGAGCTGACACTACTGTGGGCAGTGTGAGGAGCTGACACTACTGTGGGCAGTGCGAGGAGCTGACACTACTGTGGGCAGTGCGAGGAGCTGACACTACTATGGGCAGTGTGAGGCACTGACAGTACTGTGCGAGGCACTACAGGCACTGGTGGGCAGTAAAAGGAATTGGCACTGGTAAGCAGTGAGAGGAGCTCGCACTGGGTGGGCAGTGTGAGGAGCTGGCAGTGGTGGGCAGTGTGATGTGCCGGCACTGGGAGGCAGTGTGAGGAGCTGGCACTGATGGGCAGTGTGAGGAGCTGGCACTGGTGGGCAATATGAGGAGCTGGCATTGGTGGGCAGTGTGAGGATCTGCAGAGCCGCCTTTGCTAAGATAGCGCCCTGGCGCGGGCGGAGAGACAGTTGGTGCCCTCGTTGATGGTGGTGAATTAAATGAGGCAGCAGAGGGGCCCTTTTGTGTTCACTGGTCAGTGCCTGGACGAGCAGGGACTGGACACTGCCCACAAACACCCACAGACCTCCCCCAGCTCACCTGAACCACCAATGGCTGAGCTGCCTCACACAGATGCTGATTTTGTTGTTGTTTGTGTCAGCAGGTGTCAGAGGGTGAAGCTAGGGCAAGGAAGGGGGCTAAAGGGTGTTAAAACACCACCCGCTGTATGATATTGAAGGACTAAAACCACTTTAAACTGGCAAATCAGGCAGAAACGAAGAGGCAGGGACAAGGACAAGGCCGGTGCAGGATGAAGAGGGCGCTGCTGTTGGCATAACCTCAATGCACACAGTTCCATGCACACCTCAGAAAATTGGCGCCCCGGGCCTGCGCACAGCTCGCCCATGCTAAGGGCCTGGCACTCACGCAGTGGGGTAGCGCTGACAGTATGGACGGTTGGCGAGTTTGCAGGCATGAGTTGACACTTGTGGGCATAGTGAGGTGGTGAGAAGATGGGGCCAGCGGACAGCATGTGGACTTGGCACTGCGGGTAGTATCCAGAAACGGCCTTGTGGGAAGTGTCAGGAGCTGCCTTGATGGGCAGCACCGTGCAAAGACCTGGCAACGTAGGCAGTGTGAGGAGCTGCACCGGTGGACAGTTCAAGGCGCTAGAAATGTGAGCAGTGTGAGGGTCTGCCACTGAAGGGCAGCATGAGAGCGTCAGAATCTGGTGCTGTCACTGCCTAAATATCCACCACTGAAATTACTTCATATTTCACCATATTAATTCACCACTAATCCTTTATAGGCTTCCTGAATAGCGTGCGTCAACAAGCGCTATATAAATACAAACCTTTTTCCTCCTCTATCCTTCTGCTATCATTCCAAATCCAAATAACTGACTAACTTATCCACCACTTAAAATGTACTTGCATGTTTCACTATACTAATTCAACACTAATCCTCTGTGGGTCCCGGAGTAGCGTGCTACTCGCCGAAAAAGCGCTATGACAACTCGTCAGGGGTAGTAAGCGCTATACAAATACAAATACAATTACAATACAAAACAATACCATAGCACATTTACAAGAAGTTCTGATCCACACGCTAAGTCCTGTCAAGTGCCTAGAGCTCATGACGCTTCCACAAGGGGGTGATGGGGTGCCCTAAGTGGCTCACTCTTGCAGGCACTTCCAGGATGGAAGCTGGTTGGTGCGAAATTTCCCAAAGGTGATGGGAGAAGAGGGCATCTTTCCCATAATCGCTTCTCACTACCACTGTGATTTTGTTGTCACATACATCGCAGCATGATGAGCAGAGGTTTCCCAAGGAGACACAGAGTGCCTTGAAGTCTATAGATCTGCCTTCTAGCCGCTAAATTGGTAGTGGGGTTCCCAGGATGGACCAGGACCTAACAAGCGAACCCTTGTGTCTGAACAGGGCCTCAAGTAAAGCACGAGGACCGAGCACAGGCAGAATGGCATGCTTTGTCTAAGATCACACAGTGCATTCACACATTCATTCATACTCATGAGTTGGCTCCTCCCCACATAACGACCGTACTCAAACATAAATGTACGGCAAAAGCCCTGTGTATATAAGCTTTTATTTGGATTACATGTATGTATCTAGATATGTCTATTCTTTTGTATAAAAGTGTATAATAATTATCTTTCTAAATATATAGATATTCATTACGTCTGCTTAACAAATCTACATATTACTTATGGTTACATTATTCTATGTTTAACATGTATATAGGTTACTGCATATATAAGTACATTTTTTATCATAACTCTACAACTGTGGCACTATTGAATTATTAAAAGAACAAATGGGGATTTTTTAAATTAGGTTATAGTACAGCAACACATGAAAGACTGAGTTTATTAAAAGCAACTTTAATCTAGATGTATTACCTTCCTTATACATATATACCTTTCATATACTTATGTATCTTTATATTTATTACTTTACTCCTAGTTAGCATCTCCAATGCACTATCCTATATCTCACCCTATACCTCTTGCAATATATCCTCTACCTCCCCTCTCTGACTCATCCCAAACCTCATTTTTCCACTCTCTATTATACGCTACCCTCTATCTCACCATAACCCTCTTGCAATATATCCTTTACCTCCACTCTATAACTCATCACAAACCACAATCTATTATCATGATCCCAAAAATAACCCTTTCTAGACACTTCCCTCCTCTACCCCTCCTTGCTTCATCTCAAACCTCTTTTGCTATTCAGAACTCCCAAACAAGCCTTTCCAGACCCTTCCCTCATGTATCCCTCGAAGACTCATCCGGTACCTCATCTCTCTCCCTAATCAACCTCCAGAGACTCTTCCCTCCTCCATTTCTCCGTTACTAATCCTAAACTTCCTCCTACTGCTATGATCCCGAAATAAACCTCTCCCTCTTCTATCCCTCCACTATCTTTTTCAATCCAGCGAACAGACTCATCGAAATTAATTTAATATTTCCCTATACTAATTTACCACTAATACTTTTTGGGTTCTGGGGTAACATAACACGTGTATTTGTAAAGTCCATGTTCACCTCAACAAGGTCTCTTGGCGCTGAATAACAGACGTGAATTGTTACCCAACTCAATGGTTTTCATTTTATCGACCTCAGATGGATGAAAGGCTGAGTGGTCCTGCTGGGATATGAACCTGCGACCATGAGGTCGAACACAGGCCCCGCAGTGGATGCATTAGTCCACTGAGCCACAAGACCCGGAGTAGCGTACTACTCACTGAAAAGCACTTCAACGCCTCGTCAGGGGTAGTAAGTGCTATAAAAATGCAATTACATTATTTCAAATTGGAAGGCGGCCTAAGCCTGGTCTTTGCCTCCTAAATGGCGCGACCCTGAGTTTGAAGCAGCGACAATGAGAAGATGCCGCACTCATATAGTGCTTACTGCCATATAATGGCAGCCTCGAAGCGCTGTAACTGGAGGTGTTATTGATCCACTTAGATTGTAATGCATACACTGGGAGTCTTTCTTCTATTTCAATGCAGCCCTCACAAACAAACATAACAAGCCTCCATCTGCTCGCAGCCCCCTCCCCCTCCCTGCCAGCACAGACTTCAGCCCCCCCCCCCCCCCCCCCCCCCCCCATACCAGACTTGGTAGCTGGGACTCTGGTGCGAAAGAGCCGCTTGACAGAAGCAGGAGCTGGTCTGCAGTCCGCCTGCACACCATATGCTCGTGTTTATAGATTCATATCAGGGTTTCCTGCCAGAAAACTTCATGTTCGAGTTACTGTCGATAAAATATCTCTGAGGGACGAACCCTCACTTGAGCCCGAGAGCTGATGAGTCCGTGCAGAAGGGAGGCAACTAGAAGCAAACTTTGGGGAGGGCTGACACTTTGAACAATGGGGCAAGAGGCCATATGCAGAACCAGGGTCAAAAGGTCGTGCAGGGGCTCTCCTCACTGTTGTTGGGTGCTGAATAATATGGGGAGCATTTTTCTGGACAATTCCAAGCCATTGGTGCATTTAAAGCATACTTGGCCAATAGGATTGGTCTCAATTTAACAACCTTTACTGGGGTTTAAGGGTTCTCCACAAAGTCATTTTAGCAGTCTGTACGTGAAAAGCTACATTTAAATGCACATTTACCCAGTAGACCAAGTAGGATGTGCAGTTTTGAGCAACAATAAATGGCATTCTAAGAGGCTCTGGGCCAGTTGAGTTGGTCTTAATCTATTGCCACTTAAAAAATAAACAAGATACTAAAGCATGGATCCACAAAGGAGATTTTTCAAACTGTGTTCCAATGGTGCAGTTTAAATGCACTTGTTTTGTCATTTTTCTGTTCATAGCGCATTTCTCAGCACACAATAGGTTTGTGTTAGAATAGGAGGCTATTGGAAGCAGCTCTCTTGCCGTGCCTCAGAAGGATGCCTCATTCCCAGGCACTGTAACTTACGAAACAGTGAATCTACGTTCAGTGGTAGTGCACGGTAATCTTGAGTTCCTTCTCTCACCAAGTATTCGTTGATTTAATACACTTTGGGGCATATCAGCAAGGGACGGCGATGCAATTATCGCCGCTATAGCGTCCGTTTTCGACGAAATGCGGCGATAATTTTATCGCACTATCAGCATGGACACGCTAACGTGTGTTTCCATGTCTCAACACCATTTATCTTAACCCGTTGGCTGCGTCGAATGTTCAGTTCCAGTGCTGAACGTTCGAAAAACGGGTGGGCAGCGTCGGCCAACGGACGTGCGCAGCACTACCAAGGTAGTGCTCGCGATGACCATTGGCCGCCGGCAGCAGCCAACGGGTTAACTCCCAACTTTGCATCTCTAATGAGATGCAAAGTGGGCGTTCCTCCCCAAGATAACGGGAGAAATGTCGCTAACCGACATTTCTCCAATGATCAAGCTGCACGCTATCATGCATAGCGATAAGAAAAGTAGCGCTAACCGCGGTTATCGCTACTTTCCTTACGCCTGCTTTCAGTGTGACTTAGCCATGATACCCAATGGAAGGTGGATATCATGGCTGAGTCTGCCCTGCCCTATCATCAAACTATCGCCAAACGTTGTGCGGTTATCGCTGGATTTCCAGCTATAATCGCACATTCGACAGCTTGCGCCTGGAATTGTATTGCTGTTCAGATAAGCGTTGCTGGTAGCACGCTATCTCAGCGATAAAATTCAGCGTTAGCCGGCGATAATTATCCTCGCGCTGAGCGCTAATTAACGCCGGCCCGTGCTGATATGCCCCTTGGCTTGTGCCATTTCTTGAAATGCATCTATTTGGAAAGAATTTGGTGTTAACAGCAGATGGAGTGCAGAAACTGAGCATGAAGTGTGGGTATCAATGGTGCCTCTAACCGTACAGATGAAACTTAACGAGCATATTAACAGGTGTACCTTGTAAGGCCATTTGCTATCATGGCACTCTCCTGCCAGCTGCTGGTTCTGTGGTTCATCAATAAGGTGGCAAGATCACAAATTGACCCTAGTTCAAATGGCCTTTGGTTCACTCTCCTTTTCTTCCAGCTAGAGGAGTCAATGGAATCTGCTGAGGATCTCACTGTTGGTGAAGGGGTGAGCCGTGAACAGCCATTTGTGGTGAGTGTGCTTGATGTCATTCCACTTTGGTAGTTGAGTCATCCAAGAGATTTTGCCTCCCTCAATCTGTGAACCTACACTGTTTTCATCTCTCATGGTTACTTTTTTGATTGCTTTTTTGTTTTCCATTTTGTTCCGACTATCTGTAAAGCGCTCTGATACCCCCACGGGTCAAGTTCGTGCTATATAAAACTTTATAAATGAATACACGTGAAGTCCTTGGTGCACAGACCCAATACCCAAGCATGTACCACAT
This sequence comes from Lissotriton helveticus, assembly GCF_964261635.1. NCBI lineage: Eukaryota > Metazoa > Chordata > Amphibia > Caudata > Salamandridae > Lissotriton > Lissotriton helveticus. The sequence continues at coordinate 2,115,915,053 of NC_136065.1, forward strand.
ACAGGAATATTATTACCAGGAGAGGTTTGAATAGTAATACTTTCTAGAAATGTGTAGCAACAGTGCATGGAGAAAAAAATGCTACAACTTAAAAACTTCCACCTGTGGAATTATACTCAATGTTTTACACATAGCATGGTGAATATATTTAATTGGAATCCTTTTTTTGAAGCAAAAGGATCATGAAATATGGCGTCTTGAGTTAATGTTCAGTAGGAGCATAAAAATGTATTTATAGAACTATGGTAGACTGGCTTCCAACAGCATTGATGTGTAGAAATTCAGAACATTTGAGAAAACAGTTTTGGATAAACTAGGAAATGATCGCTGCTCCTCCACTTAACCTAACCCAATCACTCACACTCCATAAACAATTGCGAAAAGACTTGGGGGCATATTACCAAGGAGGGCGATAGGCGAATATCGCCGCGTTAGCAGCCGTTTTCGGCCGCTAAACGGTGATAATTCTATTGCCCTATTCACAAGCTGTCGCTAACAGCAGTTAGCGACAGCTTGTAGGCGATAGCGAGCGGTTTGGGGCCCGCTTTGCATGTCAGCGATATTTATGCAAAGTGGGCGTACCCAACCTGTTAGCGACTGAAAGCAGTCGCTAACATCGCTATCGCCTATTAGCAAGGCAGGCGTAGTGATGGAAATATTCGCGCTAAGCGCGAATATCTTCAAATACTAACACTTGCCCAGACCAGTTCTTAGCCATGTTATCCAATGGGAGGTGGATAACATGGCTAAGAGCATTTCATCGCTAATGCGTGAATATAGCTGTATTCTCGGTGATATTCACGCATTTCGCTGCTATCGCCTGGATTTTTATCACTTTTGAGATAAACCTTGCTAATAGCAAGTTATCTCAGCGATAAAAAACGGTGATGCGCGGCGATAAAAATATTGCCGCTAAGCCTACTTAGCGATAAATATCGGTATTTGTTAGTAATATGCCCCCTAATACCTATCCTTCATGCCCTCTCTGCCCTCCTAAGACCCCAGTTATTCCTCCACACCTTACTCCACCTTCAGCAGTGGCCACTCAGCAAAATGTTACTATGAGGAGCACGCGCGTTAGAGTTCAGCTGTAGATATTGCAGAGCGGCTGAGCAGTTTCCTGACTCAATGGACTCTTTTCGGCCTACCTTGACGGCATCGCTATTAGCATCCCATGGTTTACAAAGCACTGGCACTACCTGATTCTTCTCACTGTCACCCCAAAAACCTACTCCCCTCCTATCATCTTTCCTGCCACCATCTGTATCTCCTTTTCCTCTCTCCCTACCTGTTGTACAATGCCTGAGGTTGGTTACCTATACATCACTGTTGCCTCTCCAATAAGATACCAATGTCTTGATCAATACCTGCCTCACCCACAACTATCCTTTCCTTTCGTCTCTCCTTGCCCATGTCTCTTTCCCACTTTGTGCTTTTAGATGACCTTATCAAAGCTCTAAAATAGAGCTATGCAAATAAGCAGTGTAACATTTTAACCCCTTCGCTGTGGGGGTTATTCCCCCGCTCTGCTGGGGGTGAGGGGGGTGTGCACAGCGCCCCCATGCTCATGAGCTACGGCGCTCCGGTGCTCATGACGAGCTGAGCTCGTCACAGGTGTATTGGCTCCCGTGGAACGCTCAGCACAGCAGGGGAATTCTCCCCGCACCTGAGCGTTCGGCGGGCCATGACGAGCTGAGCTCGTCAAAGCACCGGAGCTCCGTCGTGGCTCATGACGAGCTCAGCTCGTCATGAGCGTCGAAGAGGTTAAGACAGAGACAACAACTGTCCCTTCATTCTAAAAGTATAATTTAATGTTTTCTTCACTTTGAACCACTAATATGTTTCTCTTTCTCTTTGTGTCCCTCTGTCCCTCAGAGAATCTTATCAACTTCAAATTTACCTTGGTCTTTGTCACGTTCTCTAGGTCTCTATTTTTAGTTTTTTTTCAGTCTCTCTCTTTCTTGGTCTCAATCTCTCTTCCATTGCCTCCTTCTCTAGATCTCTCTAAAGAACCCCATGATGGCACGTGTATAGCGACAGTATATGGAACAAGGGTGCTTCAGGGGACTTTAAACATCAAAGTGCAAACCCTGCTGCCCTTCTCTCTATCATCCTCCACCAAACAGTCCCTAATTCTCTGCCACAAAGTGCATCGTCCTCTTGTCCCAGAGCAGCAAGCCCTTTCACCTACCTATGAGTCCCTCCTCTGTTCCTCGTCCTACAACCACTTAGCACTTCTTCCCTCCTTATCCATCTCCCTTTAATGATTGGCCTACTCATACTTCCTCCTTCAGATCTACCACAGAGATTTTACCCCATTCTCCGCTTAGCCCTGCTCATCCTTTCGCTGTCCACATCCTTTTATCTTACACGCTTTCCCTCTTCCACCACAGTCCCTTCTACTAGCCGCTCTTCTGACCTTCCGCCAACCTTATTCTCCATTGGAAAATATTTTTGCTTTCTCTATCAATCTCCCATCTGCCTTCTCCTCCAGTCCTCCACCACATTGCATTACAAGGCTTGCTACAAGAAATCTTGTTACAGGGAATACATTGGGTGAGGCACAAGTGGTATTTACATCAAACACAGATCGCACAGTCAGAAACGTAACCACACACCTGTAGGAAATGCTGGACGCTAGATGGTCACCACGCGTGGTGCCGCCAGTCCTTTAGCAGCTGCTCGGCTTTTGGCTGCTGGGACTGTTGGGCCACAAGTTTTTCACTGACGGTATGCAGACATAATATCGATGTCTAAATATCGATATACCATTACATCGATGTTTAAATATCGATATGACAGAATATCGACCATCAAGAATATCGACATGCAGGTAAGAAATATCGTTTTAATTAATATCGATGTTAGTAATATCGTTAGTAAAAATATCGTTGTTAATAATATCGATTTTTTTAAAAGTGTAATTGTATGTTAGTATATGTGTTAAAAGTATAGCTTATTTGTGTAATGTATGTTTGAATTCATTACAAGTAATTCATTTTATGTTAATACATTTTTGCGTATTTTAGTTCCGCAGCGGGTTGTGGGTATACAGGGGAATAGGGTGGGAAGTAATTTAATTATAATATATTTAATAATACATTTTTAGAAGTTATTAATTTAAAAAAAACATAAATATTGTGTTTAAGTTCCGTAGCGGGTTGCGGGTTGTGGGTGTATAGGGGAATAGGGTGGGAAGTAATTTAATTTAAATGAATGAATTAAAAATTGTATTAATTAATATTTTTGTATTTAATAATTTATATTGTTAATTGTGTTACTTAATTTGTTATTAACTATTAATTGGTCATTAATACTTAATTGGTAAATATGTTAATTGTGTAATTTTTTGAAGAGTGGGTTGTGGTTTAATAGGGGAGTACGGTGGGAAGTAATTTAATCATAACGAATTGATTAATAATTTTGTAAAATAATATTTATGTGATTAATATTTTAATTTTATATTTGTAATTGTGTTAAAACGTGTTATTAAGTAGTTATTAATTGGATATTAATTATTCATAAATAATTAGTAAATATGTTAATTGTGTAATTTTTTATGAGTTTTTGTATATATATACTATATTTATTTAAAGTTATTTTATAGTGTTAATTGTGTGAACTAATTTATTGTTGATTGTTTTTAATTTGCCTGGTAATTGTTATGAGTTCATTAAATAATTGTTAAATAATTATGTTAATTGTGTAATATTTCACAATATTGGTGCTGACGTTTACAGGGGAATATAGTGGGAGGTAAATTATTTTTGAAAAATTAATTATTTGTTAATTAATTTTAAATATTTTGCAGGAGTGGGAATACTAAATTATTCCCCTCCACTATCCAACTCTTTCCTTACTGTTACACTTGGTGGAGAGGGAATACTAAATTATTCCCTTTCGCTATCCAACTCTTTCCCTACTCTTGCACTCGCTGGAGTGGGAATAGTAATTTTTACATACCCGCTATCCAACACTTTCCCTACTGTTGCACTCCCTGGAGTGGGAATAGTAATTTTCACCCACCCACTATCCAACACTTTCCCTACTGTTGCATTTTCTGTAGTGGGAACAGTAAATTATTCCCCTACGCTATCCAACATTTCCCTACTTTTACAGTTAATGTAGTGCAAAATATATTTTTTTAATAAATATTAATTTAAATATTTTAATGTAATATATATATATTGTATTTATAAATTTATATTACAGGTTTATGTATATGTATTTATAACTTTTTTATGTTTCTGACATTTTATAATTAAATAAAATAACCATTTATTAATATTATTTAGTTAATATATATAAAAATATTACATATGTATGTTTAATTTTTTTGATATTACATTTATCATTTATCATTTATCATTAACATTTTTAAATCATTCTAACTATGTTTTTATAAAGTATATTTATTTACTTATTTTTATATTATTTTTAAAACATTTAAAAACATGATGTTTTAAATAACTATATTTTAAATAACGATATTTTAAACAACGATATTTTTGTTTCGATATTTTTGTACTTACCAGTGTAGAGATAGGCTGTCGATATTCTGTCCATCGATATTGTAGACTCAATATTCCTGTAGCTCGGTATTCTGTCAGTGATCCGTTTCTGACCTAACTCCCTCTTTGGCACTGCTCTTTTAAAAACATAAGAATTGGAATGTTTTTAAAGTGGCAAAGGGCGTACGTTTTAATGCAGCAGTTTTCAAACATTTTATGCAGAGCCACCCTTATGTACACCATATTTCCCACCCTCCCATGACTTAACCTCCTAAAATGTTTAACAATGAGCATTGATTACTTATGCGATTGGATGCTTCACATTAGAAATGTAGGGTACTTGAAAAAGGCTGGGATGTCACAGCATTTCTAAAAGCACCAGCTAGGCCAGGGTGCAAACTCCAGCGGCATCCATGGAAGCTTTTTTTCATTTCACAGATATATAAGGTTGCTGCTACCGCAGAGTTTGTAGAAAGCAAAACAGTGATGGGTTGAATCCTTGATCAAGGACATTGTTTAATTTAAACGTATTGTTAGCCCAAAAATTGTTCAGTGTTTGGAATTCCTTGATTCATATAACATACTCCTACTAATGATTGGGAGAAATAATCAGTTAAGAGTCTGTTAAAATGTTATGTCTTCCTCTGGTCATTTGGCACCAATTTTAGTGGAAAAGAAGGATACTATGGAAAGATCTGAAATTTAAAGCAGATACATGCTATTGACAAACCAAGCTAACTGCCCAGCTGCTCTTAGCTACTCATATGTCTTTATGGAAGAGAAATAATTCAGTTTGCCACCTCGTCTAGAATATTACTGCAATTAGTGTGGAGCAGTGGTTTTATTTGGACACATCAATTCATTGAATCCTAGAAAGAAATATTAATTTTTGTTTAAGAAAAAACGAGATCACAATTTTATTGTTACTTCATATTTGGCTGCCGGTGCAACATTGTTGATTGTACCTAAACATACTTTGGATCTTTGACTTTGTATTGATTATAGAGAACTGAAGATAATGCCTCAAAATTATTAACATCTATTACCTCTCTAAGTGATATTGAGGAGTCAGAGGTGCCTGAATAGTAGCAAGTTAGATTTACATAGAACCCACCACTTACTCCTAATTATGGAAGATTATGTGTAGATAATTGCCTCGAGGGCATGTCTTAGTCATTATGAATACAGAGTAATGGCCTCTGTAATTATTACACTTAATGGATTCCATTTTCTGATAACCTGAAGTAACATGCTTAGGTATACTTGGATGAGTTTGAGATATTTTCTTCCTCATGTGATCCAAATATAAAACATGTTTCATGAATTTCTTCAATGATTAGTTTGTGGATAAATCTGAAAACTGCAATTTTTAAATGGAAAGTGTGGACTGTTCTGAACTTTTAATAACTTCTCCTGGTTTTCTATAGTTCCTTGTAACACTGCAGGAGTTATTGATTGACCTCTTCAATTACTGTCAAAGAAACTCACACTTTGTGTTTTTTTAGGTTTAATCAGCGATATAGTAAAGACCATTCTCAACATTCTTCTGACAGTCCACGTTTTTGAAGGGTATTGTTGGAGGAGGCTTAATATCTGCTCAGGTTTATCTCCACCCTGGTCCTCCTAAGAGATTCCTTGTTGAGACCAACGCATCTACCCAAGCCATTGGTGCTGCACTCTTACAAGTGCAGAAGGATAAAGACCATGAGCATCCCACACATACTTCTCAAGCACTTTCTGCTTGTGTTGTTTATTGATTCAGAACTGGCAGATGGACTTCTTCAGCTCAATCTTAAACTGCAGTTTGGAGCTTGTAGATCAGTGCTGTCATGCCACTTAAGTGCTGCAATTCAGTGTAGTGCTGCACTTTAGAGTACTGTATATCAGGGTAGTTCTCACTGCTTTTATTAATGCATTTCAGCAGCTTGGAGTAGTCTAATTGCTTAACTGCTGCCGCTTTGAGTGAAGCAGGTCATTGTTCTGCAGCAATTTGGAGCTCTGCAATGAATGCAGCTTTGAAGAGAGTGATTTGATGAATACCAGTGCAGCATTGCTGTGCTGCACATCGGTGAACCTATGTAGCTTAAAGTGCTGTATTCTAGATTGTGCATTCTACCCTACATTGTGCAGTAAGAAGAAGAATAGCAGTGCTCTGGTTTCGAGAATACAGATGACTGGGATGCTGCAGCCCAGAGGACGCTTACCCTTGCAGTACTGCAGTGGTGATATTTGATATTTAATAAAGTACTTTCAGCCCATAGTACAAAACAAGTCGCCTTTTGCACAAACAAGTTAAATACACATACAAATACTTTTAAAAAACAAGACTAAAACACTATGGGCCGGATGTAAGACCATTTTGCGAGTTTCAAAACAGTTACGAATCGATTCCCAACTGCAAAATGGGCCTTGCGCGATGTACGACAGGCAATTGCAAATCAGAAATTTGCGATGCGACCGATTACCGACTCGCAAACATCTGCGGTGTAATTTGCATGTCACAAATAGCGAGTTGCAATTTGCGAGTTGCTAATCGGCATGTACAAATGAGTCGTAACTTGTGAGTTCGCGCAAATTCCCCGTTTGCACTTGCAATTTACTATGAATCCAAAACAGGTGATGATAGGGCCCAACCTATCAAAACAGGCCCAGAATGGATCAGAAATCTTTCAACTATAACTGCCCTGTACTTGATAGTGAAGAGGATGTAAATTATGGATGCTCAGCAGAGGAGGCGGAGACAGGAAAGTATTTTCAGAGTGAGGATAACCTTGTTTGAAAAGACAGAGAAAGAGATATATGAGGGGTGCAGGCTGAGTAGACAAGTGGTTCTAGAGCTAATAGCAACCTTGAAGCCACAACTATAGAGCAGAATCCAGTGCAGCAATACTGTCCCCACCCATGTACAGGTGTTGTGTTGTGCCCCCTCCATCTATTGACCGGCGGTAGTTACCAAGATGCCATTGCAGTGGCTGGATGGTTGTCTCAGAGTGCACTTTTGCATTTCTTTCACAATTTATTAGACGCCATGCTCCACCTCATACACCAACACATCTACCTGCCAAGGGATCATGTGGAACAATAAAATATAAACATTATATTCTGTTATGTTATGTTAGGGGGGATTTATAAAGCCCATGTACACCAACAGGTCTCTTGGAGCTATGTTAGTGGTCACCACTGAATCTGAATCTAGCTATAGGCTTGAGTAAAAAGCCATGTTTTCAATTTTTTTATAAAACACATTTAATTTGCTGTCTGTCTGATTGCAATAGGCATATAGTTCCAGAGCTGGGGTCCTAGCGTGGAAAATCGTGAGCCTCCTATCCTTTTGCATCTGAATCTCTGGACCACCAGGAGACAAAGTAGTCTGGACAAAAGAGAAACAGCAGCTCTCATCCTCCTCGACCTCTCAGCGGCGTCCGACACAGTCTCTCACCGCATCCTAATACGCAGACTCCACGATGCAGGGATCCAAGACAAGGCCCTCAACTGGATCTGCTCCTTCCTCTCCAGCAGAATGCAGCGGGTCAGATTCCCCTCTTTCCTCTGACACTACACCTACCACCTGCGGAGTCCGCCAGGGGTCCTCCCTCAACCCAACACTCTTCAACATCTACATGGCTCCGCTCACCCCCATCGTCAGAACCTACGGACTCAACATTGTGTCATACACAGACGACACCCAACTCATACTCTTCCTATCCATCAAACCCAATACCGCCAGACACAATTTTCGAGAAGGCATGGAAGCCGTCGCCAAATGGATGAAAAACAGCTGTCTTCAACTAAACACAAACAAAGCAGAAGTACTCATCATGGGCCCAAACCACGATGCATGGAACAACACCTGGTGGCCCCCCGCCCTCGGAAGCCCGCCCACCCCCACGGACCACGCACGCAACCTGGGAATCATCCTGGACTCCGAGCTCAAAAAGGACCACCAGATCTACTCTGTCTCGTCCTCCTGCTTCCACACCCTCCGCCTCCTACGTAAGACCTTCAAATGGATCCCCCTCGAACACAGAAAGATCGTCACTCACACCCTGTCACCAGCAGAGCAGACTCGACTACGGCAACGCACTCTATGCCAGAATAAACAAAAAACTCACCCACAAGCTACAGAACATCCAGAACGCCGCCGCAAGACTGGTCCTCGACATGCCAAGACACTGCCACATCTCCCAGCAACTGCGCACACTCCACTGGCTCCCCGTCAAAGCTAGAGTCACCTTCGATGCTCACCCATGCCCACAAGTCCCTCCATGACACCGGACCAGCATACCGGAACAGCCGACTCAAATTCCACATACCCCAGAGGACCTTACGATCTGCCCAGCTCTCCTATGCTGTGATCCCCCGCACCAGAAAGACCAGATCGGGAGGCCGTTCCTTCTCCTTCCTCGCGGCCGGAGCCTGGAACGCCCTGCTGCTCCACCTCAGACAGACAACATCACTCCCCATCATCGCAAGAAATCTCAAAACCTGGCTCTTCGACAGACCCCCCCCCCCCTTGATGGACTGGACCCTGCTAACCCCTCCCCCCCAGCGCCTTGAGACCCTTACGGGTGAGTAGTCGCACTTAACAAACGCCTGCTGGATTGATTTGATTGATTGTAGATTCATTTGCCTAGACTTAAGGTTGCATTTTGGGGAATATCTGTGGATCCTTGTGGATAAGTATTTGGGACCTCTATTGTGGATTTCTTTGAAGTTAATTCATTCTGTTTTAAACATGGATCGCTGTGCTACTGGGAGCCAATGAAGCCCCCTCATCAGCGGCTTTGTGTGGCAATGTCTAGGCTCTTGAAAGATCATTCTAGCAGCTTGATTTTGTATCATGTGAAGTCTGTGATTTCGGTTAATAGGGAGACCCAGGTAAGTAGCATTAGCATAATCAATTCAAGACAGGATCAAGGTAATAACAATGTAAGTGCCTCCCTGGTGAACATTCGTCTGATTTTCCTAAATTTTCCTTAAAGTTGGAAAAAGCAGGACAGCGTAGCCGTGCTTATCTGTATTTTTATGGATAGGACTGTGTCAATTTTGATGCCAAGACTTTTTACCATGCTCTTGGGGTTAGGTGGGGGACCTAACTCTTCTGGCCACTAAGGAGGAGTCCAGTAATTTAATTTTTTTGATGGAGATGATAATCTCTGTTTTTATCAGAGTTGAGTTTTAACTAATTGCTATTTATCCAGCCTCTGATGACTAGCATGGTATTCGTGAAGAGCTGCTTGGAGTACGATGTTCTGCACATCATCCTCATTCTACCAGATAGCAAGATTTCCACACGTCATCGGGTGCATAGATGGGACCCATCTCACCTCAAGTAAATATTCCGGTACGGAAAAAGCACACATTCCTTCAACATTCAAGTTGTCTGCAATGCATACAGCATCATCACGGACATTGTGGCCAAATATCCAGGAAGCACCCATGACTCCTACATTTTTAGGCAAAGTGGCATAAACCAACGACTAGAAAGAGGGGAATTTGATGACGGATACCTACTAGGTAATGTCCACAGTAAAATATAGTGGCACATTCTGTGTCCTCTGTATGTTGTGTCTCCCATATATTTGTTTCACCAGGTGACAGTGCGTATGCCCTGTGGCCATGGATATTCACACCGCACCTGTCTCCTAACAACCCACATGAAAGGTGGCACAACATGGCACATAGGCGCACCAGGTTCATGAGTGAGTGCACATTTGGCCTGCACAAATCACGCTTTTGGTGCTTACACAAGAGTGGCGGAGCCTTGCATTATACGCCTGAGACTGTGTGAAAAACTGTGGCAACCTGTGCCATACTCCACAACATTGCCTGCAGGAGTGGCTCACCCATAGAGGGTCCTGAATCAGACTAGGAGGCTGATGACCCTGATCCACCCGTCCAACTGCAAATCGATCAAAGCACAGCAGCAGAGGGGAGACGGCGCAGGGACCACATAGCCAGACATTATTTTGCAAGGTACGATCAATCCATTGACACACTACCCTCGACAAATGACAAATGCGAAATGTGAATTTCACGATAAAGGTTTCCCTTTATTTTCAGGTTACACAAAAGCCTTGGTGGATTACGCGTTCCTCATCAGCATAACAGAACAAAGTCATACATTTCGTGTGGTTACTCCACCACCTACAAAGTAATAATGTGGGAAACTGTATGGCACATTGCCAGTCAAAAGTTACTTCTCCCCTCTAAATCCAGCAGGGGGGATCTGGCAGGTGGAATGGCAGGCTGGCGGCTGCTGCTCCTATGCTGCATTTGTGTGTCTGCAGCAGAGACACTACTGCGGCTAAAGACCTCACTGTCTGCTGACTCTCCAGCTCCACCAATGGCAAATGTGGCGGTCTGCATCACCTCCACGGCTGCGGTTATTTGTTGTGGCCCTCATGCAACGTCACCACCGTAGTGTCCCATCTCAATCTGCAGGGCCAGGGTGCGCTTTGTGTGTTGGGAGGTTGCCTGTGCCTACCTCCCAATTCCCCTGGGCATTGCCTCCATCCTATGTGCCCGGCCACGCTCCATGCGTAGTTGATGCCCTCCCTCCTCTGACAACTTGGTAGACAGGTGCCCAATAGGGCATCACATTTTTCCTCAACACGTGCCTGGTTATCAGCCATCTGTAGGGTGATGTTATCAAAGCCTTGGCTCATCTTATTGTTAATTGGCCTTATTTGTTTTTGCTGCAGGTGCTGAACCTTCAACATGGCCTGTTCAAGACCACCAACCACCGACTGATTATCTGATCCAGCCTGGGAGAGTGTCCAGCCTTGTTGCAGCCGCCTTCTTGATTGCTGTGTTGGACACAGCAGACAGACCAAGGTGACAGGACTGAGTCTGATTGTGTCTGGCTGGTGGGATGCTGGGGCATGTATCACTGGAGTCTGTGGTGAACTGGATGCAGCACTGGCCTGGACATGGAAACAACTTTGCTGACTCCCGGTAGCCCCATCCTGCCCTGCACCCATCTGGCTTTGCTCCTGGCCTTCGCATGCACCATCAGGCCTTTCCTCTCCTCCCAGAGGTGTATCTATGTGGCAATAAGGGAGATAAATAAAATAAATGTGTGAGACAGACTCTCAGTGGTGGTACTCTGTTGCTCAGCTTATGTCAGATCTTAACTGCACTGTTTATGTCACTGACTATGTTTCCCATAATGCAACAGCTGTGACTTTTGGGTCATGCAAATGGAGCATCTTGGTGTACCCGGATGAGGGTGTGGCATGCATGTGGAGAGCAGGGTTGTGGCTGGACTGCTGACATGGTAGACATTCTGCACTTATCAGGGGGTAGTGGGGGTTGAGATGTGTTGAGGGTTCCAAAGCCAACCACCGCCTTCATCTCCAGGGTTCCCTCCACCATTGCTCCTGCAGCTGAGGGGTCAGTGACGTTGGATGGCCCTTCTCCTGTTCCCGGGACATCACACAGCCTTTCTGCCACCCTGTCCTTGGCCCGTCAGCGCAGGTCATACCACCTTTCCTTTATTTCATCAATGGACCTGTCGGCCACACCAAGAGCATTGACGCTCAGCTGGATCTTCCTCCAGATGTTTCGTTTCTCAGACTCGGGGGCAGTGTGAGATGCATGCCCAAAGGCTGCTCATGGCTGTAGCAGCATTCCCCAGTGAGGCTGTCCAGTTCCCTCCCTTGCTGCCTTCCCACTCTGCTTGTTGAGCCTGCCTGTGGTGTAGGTCTGTGCTGCTTGTAGTTATGTGGAGTTGTGTGGAGAAGTGTGGCTCAATGGTTAGAGTGGCAGACCCTGATGCAGAGGTCTGGCCCGGGACCAGGGTTCAATTCCTGCCTAGGCTGGCCTCGGCTGGTCTCGGCGGATCTTGGGCTCATAATTCCCCCGGACCTGATTTCTCGCCTCGGTGCCTACTCTAAGCATGGGTCCCACGCTGCAACTCTGGGCAATAGCTTGCTTAGTCTCCACAACGGCCCCCTACAGCGCTGGGGATGCCTGGTTGCACCCTGGGGATGCCCAGGAGTGGACATTTCATGGGGAAAAGCCAGGAAGGGTTCCCTAGCGGTATGAGTACAGCGCCAGGACACTTAGTAGTATCAGTGCGCTTTACAAATACGTCTATTTCATTTCATTTCATAATGGGGTTTGCCCGTAACCCTCAGAACCTGGGTCCTAAAGTGATACAAGAATAGTGGTTCTGTCGGGAATGAGGCAATTTCTTTGTGTATCTAAATCAATAGTAAGTCTCTTCATACATTATAGGAGAACATGCTATGCACACATCATAAAGACACAACACTTTTCTTAGATTTTCAGTCATTTTTCTTATTTTGGAGATATTATTACAGTGTATGTTGTGGCTGTCCTAAATAAAAACGGTAAAAAATCGTACATACAGTGAAACGGTTTCAGTGACTGGTAGTGATACGTGAAACTTGGTTTATACAGGGATCCAAACACTTAGCATAAACATTATTAAAGAACATAGAATATCAGATGTCCATATGCGTTACATTGGTCACAACAAAATGTATTCTTTTGCTTAGAGTGTTGTAACTCTTCATGGACGGATTGATGTAAATAACGTCGACGTTTCGACCCTAAAGTGTGGTGCACAGTTAATTGCATCCGAAGCGGGTCTTCATCAGGACAAAAAGAGGCGGACAGCCTGGAAGTAAAGGAAGTTATAGCGTAGACTTGTTGCTTACACGATGGAAGGTGTCAGCCGACACCTATCCTGGATTTCTTTTAGGAGATCTTCCAATGTATGGAAATAAATTAGCTTCACCACCCGGTGAAGTGAAAAGGGGAGCGTCGCAACCGCGATCACTAGATGAGCGATGGAGAAGACGTCCGATTCAGTCCTCTCGTGGTGCTGCTGCACCTTATCATGTGCTCTGACTGCTGACCGGGATCCTCCAGGGACACCACTTCCTGTTTTGGGGTCCTTCTGCTGTCACAGAAAGTGTTTCTGCTGTTTTTAACCAGCAGTCACTATTTGCAACCGCAAAACGCCCTTTTCTCCTGCAGTTGCTATTTGCGAGCGCAAATCACATTTTCCTGCCGCGGTTGCTATTATAAACCACTTACCAATTTGAAATTATGTTTCTCGCTAATTGCGATGCGAATCATTTGCAACTCGCAATTTGGGACCAGTCTTCTACGTACATTAGAATTAGTGACTCGCAATTTGAGAGTCGCAATTTTGTGCAATTTGCGTGTCGCTAATTCTAGAAGTCGCACATCTGGCCCTAAATGTAGTGGATCAGAGAAATATAAAACAGGCCGGAGAGCACCGAGGCGTAAAGCAGTAGTTGAGGACAAACAGGCGGGAAAATTCACAGAACCATAATAAGGTATGGTGGACACACAAAATAAACTTGTTAAATATTCTGAAGTTGTGCACGGATTTCCCAGCTGATCCTCAGATAGAAGCCTGTGGCCCTGGCCTCAGAGCCCTTCAGGTCACTCAATTAAAAGAATACTTGCTCTGCTCTGTTGCCAGGTGCTCTTTCAGCAGGATCTTCCCCTTTGTGTTGAACCTGCCCTTACAATAGTGGCTGGAAACCAGCATCAAGTGTTCCATGTCCTCTTTCTGGCCGCACAGACATTTCTCAGAAACCAGTGGGTTGCCAGTGTTCCTAATTGTATTTAGAAGCAGGCACCCTCCCCCCCTATCCCCACCAGCCCCCCACTTCCTGGCTAGGGCGAAGAGTCTCCCTTCTCTGTGGTTTGTCATCAAGACAAGGCATTGTTGAAGTTACTGCAGTTGTGAGCCCTGAGGCACAGCACAATCTTGTCGTTTGGAGAGCACCACAACTGTGCAGTGCTGGGTATGTAGTGCTGTTGTTTTGACTTCATCTTGTTTCTGTTGCAATCTTTGGGGTTCTGTAGACCGCGCAGTGCTGCTGACTTGTGCATCTAGTGCCACTGCTTGCCATTGGTGCACGCAGCGCTACACTTTACAATCCTGTTGGCCACTGCAGTGTTGCAATTTACAGGGAACACATCACCTCATCTGTGCAGTGTGGAGTGCTGCCGATCACAATATGTTGCAGTGATGAATGCAGGCTGCACTCCAGCGTGTGCTTTAGAGTGCTGAGTGTCGGTGTAGCATTGTGGAATACCAAAGTGCATTTCAGTGCAGTGTCTTGAGTGCTGCACATCTGTGCTATGCTGCAGGTCGGGTGCTGTTGCGCTCTTCACATGTGCAGCACCGGAGTTTTGACTGCCGGAGATCAGTACAGTGCAGTTGTTTGTGTGACCTTGATCCGTGCAGTGCTGCGGTTTCCAGTACTGTAGGTCAGTGCAGCGTGCCCTTGTTGAGTGTTACAGGGCTTTAAGTGCATTGGTGCAGTGCAGAGTGCAGTAAATCGGTGCAACTGTGTATTTTGCAGCCAATCTGACCCAGTTGTGCATAAGTACCTTGCACAGGTTTGGAGACCTGTGATTGGTGCAGTGCTGCTGTTTCACCTGCTGCCATCCCATGCCGTGCTTTAGTTCAGAGTGCTGCAGTCCATGGTTGAGTGCTGCCGTTTGAAGTGCTGCAGACCAGTGTGCTCTTGTGAGTGTACATGTAGTATCCTGGGTGAGTGGTCTAGCAGGGCCTGGTCTTCCTTCCACCTTCCACCCCTCTCCTAGACTGTTGTGCGTAAGAGAGGGGGAGCGGCCCACGTGAGTCTGTTGTGAGACTGCCCTGTGCTGCCCAGCTGATGAGTAGGGACATTGGCTTTGGAGTAAACCTATAGTTGTGACCTCATTATTCATGAACTGGAATTTACCATTGCTCATTGTAGTGCTCCATAAGAAGAGCTGCTCCTCAGTGCGGTGCTGCACACACAGAGCTGCTCACCAGTGTGGTGCTGCACACACAGAGCTGCTCACCAGTGTGGTGCTGCACACACAGAGCTGCTCACCAGTGTGGTGCTGCACACACAGAGCTGCTCACCAGTGTGGTGCTGTACACACAGAGCTGCTCACCAGTGTGGTTCTGAACATAGAGAGCTGCTCATCGCTGTGTGGTTCTGCACATGGTGAGCTGATCATCAGTGCAGTGCTACACATCGAAAGGTACACATCAGTGCAGTGCTGTGCATTGAGAGCTGCTCATCAGTGTGGTTCTGCACATGGTGAGCTGATCATCAGTGCAGTGCTACACATCGAAAGGTACACATCAGTGCAGTGCTGTGCATTGAGAGCTGCTCATCAGTGTGGTGCTGCACATGGTGACTTTTCATCAGCGTAGTGCTGCATACAGAGATCTGCTCCTCAATGCAGTGTTGCACATGGAAAGCTGCGCATCATTGTAATGGTGCAGTTTAGAATGATGTAAATCATCACAGTGCTGCAGTTTGGAATGATTTAACTCATTGCAGTGCTGCAGTTTGCAATGATTTAACTCATTGCAGTGCTGCAGTTTGCAATGATTTAACTCATTGCAGTGCTGCGGTTCGGAATGATTTAACTCATTGCAGTGCTGCAGTTTGCAATGATTTAACTCATTGCAGTGCTGCAGTTCGGAATGATTTATCTCATTGCAGTGCTGCAGTTTGCAATGATTTAACTCATTGCAGTGCTGCGGTTTGGAATGATTTAACTCATTGCAGTGCTGTGGTTCGGAATGATTTAACTCATTGCAGTGCTGTGGTTCGGAATGATTTAACTCATTGCAGTGTTGCAGTTCGGAATGATAAATCATTGCAGAGCTGCAGTTTGCAATGATTTAACTCATTGCAGTGCTGCAGGTCGGAATGATTTAACTCATTGCAGTGCTGCAGGTCGGAATGATTTAACTCATTGCAGTGCTGTGGTTCGGAATGATTTAACTCATTGCAGTGCTGCAGTTTGCAATGATTTAACTCATTGCAGTGCTGCAGGTCGGAATGATTTAACTCATTGCAGTGTTGCAGTTTGCAATGATTTAAATCATTGCAGTGCTGCAGATCGGAATGATTTAACTCATTGCAGTGCTGCGGTTCGGGATGATTTAACTCATTGCAGTGCTGCGGTTCGGAATGATTTAACTCATTGCAGTGCTGCAGTTTGCAATGATTTATTTCATTGCAGTGCTGCAGTTTGCAATGATTTAACTCATAGCAGTGCTGCAGTTTGCAATGATTTAACTCATTGCAGTGCTGCAGTTTGCAATGATTTAACTCATTGCAGTGTTGCGGTTTGCAATGATTTAACTCATTGCAGTGCTGCAGTTTGCAATCATTTAACTCATTGCAGTGCTGCGGTTTGCAATGATTTAACTCATTGCAGTGCTGTGGTTTGGAATGCTTTAACTCATTGCAGTGCTGTGGTTCGGAATGATTTAACTCATTGCAGTGCTGTGGTTCGGAATGATTTAACTCATTGCAGTGTTGCAGTTTGGAATGATTTAACTCATTGCAGTGCTGCGGTTCGGAATGATGTAACTCATTGCAGTGTTGCAGTTCGGAATGATATAAATCATTGCAGAGCTGCAGTTTGCAATGATTTATCTCATTGCAGTGCTGCAGGTCAGAATGATTTAACTCATTGCTGTGTTGCAGTTTGGAATGATTTAACTCATTGGAGTGCTGTGGTTCGGAATGATTTAACTTATTGCAGTGCTGTAGTTCGGAAAGATTTAACTCATTGCAGTGCTGCAGGTCGGAATGATTTAACTCATTGCAGTGTTGCAGTTTGCAATTATTTATATCATTGCAGTGCTGCAGATCGGAATGATGCAACTCATTGCAGTGCTGCGGTTCGGAATGATTTAACTCATTGCAGTGCTGCGGTTCCGAATGATTTAACTCATTGCAGTGCTGTGGTTCGGAATGATTTAACTCATTGCAGTGCTGTGGTTCTGAATGATTTAACTCATTGCAGTGTTGCAGTTCGGAATGATATAAATCATTGCAGAGCTGCAGTTTGCAATGATTTAACTCATTGCAGTGCTGCAGGTCGGAATGATTTAACTCATTGCAGTGCTGTGGTTCGGAATGATTTAACTCATTGCAGTGCTGCAGTTTGCAATGATTTAACTCATTGAAGTGCTGCAGGTCGGAATGATTTAACTCATTGCAGTGTTGCAGTTTGGAATGATTTAACTCATTGCAGTGCTGCAGGTCGGAATGATTTAACTCATTGCAGTGTTGCAGTTTGGAATGATTGAACTCATTGCAGTGCTGCGGTTCCGAATGATTTAACTCATTGCAGTGCTGTGGTTCGGAATGATTTAATTCATTCCAGTGCTGTGGTTCGGAATGATTTAACTCATTGCAGTGCTGCAGTTTGCAATGATTTAACTCATTGAAGTGCTGCAGGTCGGAATGATTTAACTCATTGCAGTGTTGCAGTTTGGAATGATTTAACTCATTGCAGTGCTGCAGGTCGGAATGATTTAACTCATTGCAGTGTTGCAGTTTGGAATGATTGAACTCATTGCAGTGCTGCGGTTCCGAATGATTTAACTCATTGCAGTGCTGTGGTTCGGAATGATTTAATTCATTGCAGTGCTGCGGTTCGGAATGATTTAACTCATTGCAGTGCTGTGGTTCGGAATGATTTAACTCATTGCAGTGCTGTGGTTCTGAATGATTTAACTCATTGCAGTGCTGTGGTTCGGAATGATTTAACTCATTGCAGTGCTGCAGTTTGCAATGATTTAACTCATTGAAGTGCTGCAGGTCGGAATGATTTAACTCATTGCAGTGTTGCAGTTTGGAATGATTTAACTCATTGCAGAGCTGCAGGTCTGAATGATTTAACTCATTGCAGTGTTGCAGTTTGGAATGATTTAACTCATTGCAGTGCTGCAGATCGGAATGATTTAACTCATTGCAGTGCTGCGGTTTGTAATGATTTAACTCATTGCAGTGCTGCAGTTCCGAATGATTTAACTCATTGCAGTGCTGTGGTTCGGAAAGATTTAACTCATTGCAGTGCTGTGGTTCTGAATGATTTAACTCATTGCAGTGTTGCAGTTCGGAATGATATAAATCATTGCAGAGCTGCAGTTTGCAATGATTTAACTCATTGCAGTGCTGCAGGTCGGAATGATTTAACTCATTGCAGTGCTGCAGGTCAGAATGATTTAACTCATTGCAGTGCTGTGGTTCGGAATGATTTAACTCATTGCAGTGCTGCAGTTTGCAATGATTTAACTCATTGCAGTGCTGCAGGTCGGAATGATTTAACTCATTGCAGTGTTGCAGTTTGGAATGATTTAACTCATTGCAGTGCTGCAGGTCAGAATGATTTAACTCATTGCAGTGTTGCAGTTTGGAATGATTGAACTCATTGCAGTGCTGCGGTTCGGAATGATTTAACTCATTGCAGTGCTGTGGTTCGGAATGATTTAACTCATTGCAGTGTTGCAGTTCGGAATGATATAAATCATTGTAGAGCTGCAGTTTGCAATGATTTAACTCATTGCAGTGCTGCAGGTCGGAATGATTTAACTCATTGCAGTGCTGCAGGTCGGAATGATTTAACTCATTGCAGTGTTGCAGTTTGGAATTATTTAACTCATTACAGTGTTGCAGTTTGGAATGATATAAATCATTGCAGTGCTGTGTATCAGAATGAATTAACTCATTGCAGTGCTGTGGTTTGGAATGATTTAACTCATTGCAGTACTTGGTTCGGAATGATTTAACTCATTGCAGTGTTGCAGTTTGGAATGATATAAATCATTGCAGGGCTGCAGTTTGCAATGATTTAACTCATTGCTGTGCTGCGGTTCGGAATGATTTAACTCATTGCAGTGCTGCAGTTCGGAATGATTTAATTCATTGCAGTGCTTCGGTTCGGAATGATTTAAGTCATTGCAGTGCTGCGGTTTGGAATGATTTAACTCATTGCAGTGCTGTGTATCAGAATGAATTAACTCATTGCAGTGCTGCGGTTCGGAATGATTTACCTCATTGCAGTGCTGCAGTTCGAAATGATTTAACTCATCGCAGTGCTGCAGGTCAGAATGATATAAATCATTGCAGAGCTGCAGTTTGCAATGATTTAACTCATTGCAGTCCTGAAGGTCGGAATGATTTAACTCATTGCAGTGCTGCGGTTCGGAATGATTTAACTCATTGCAGTGCTGTGATTCGGAATGATTTAACTCATTGCACTGTTGTGGTTTGGAATGATTTAACTCATTGCAGTGCTGCAGGTCGGAATGATTTAACTCATTGCAGTGCTGCAGGTCGGAATGATTTAACTCATTGCAGTGCTGTGGTTCGGAATGATTTACCTCATTGCAGTGCTGCAGTTTGCAATGATTTAACTCATTGCAGTGCTGCAGGTCGAAATGATTTAACTCATTGTAGAGCTGCAGTTTGCAATGATTTAACTCATTGCAGTGTTGCAGTTTGGAATGATTTAACTCATTGCAGTACTGCAGGTCGGAATGATTTAACTCATTGCAGTGCTGCAGGTCGGAATGATTTAACTCATTGCAGTGCTGTGGTTCGGAATGATTTACCTCATTGCAGTGCTGCAGTTTGCAATGATTTAACTCATTGCAGTGCTGCAGGTCGAAATGATTTAACTCATTGTAGAGCTGCAGTTTGCAATGATTTAACTCATTGCAGTGCTGCAGGTCGGAATGATTTAACTCATTGCAGTGTTGCAGTTTGGAATGATTGAACTCATTGCAGTGCTGCAGGTCGGAATGATTTAACTCATTGCAGTGTTGCAGTTTGGAATGATTGAACTCATTGCAGTGCTGCGGTTCGGAATGATTTAACTCATTGCAGTGCTGTGGTTCGGAATGATTTAACTCATTGCAGTGTTGCAGTTCGGAATGATTTAACTCATTGCAGTGCTGCAGGTCGGAATGATATAAATCATTGTAGAGCTGCAGTTTGCAATGATTTAACTCATTGCAGTGCTGCAGGTCGGAATGATTTAACTCATTGCAGTGCTGCAGGTCGGAATGATTTAGCTCATTGCAGTGTTGCAGTTTGGAATGATTTAACTCATTGCAGTGCTGCGGTTCTGAATGATTTAAGTCATTGCAGTGCTGCGGTTTGGAATGATTTAACTCATTGCAGTACTTGGTTCGGAAAGATTTAACTCATTGCAGTGCTGAAGTTCGGAATGATTTAATTCATTGCAGTGCTTCGGTTCGGAATGATTTAAGTCATTGCAGTGCTGCGGTTTGGAATGATTTAACTCATTGCAGTGCTGTGTATCAGAATGATTTAACTCATTGCAGTGCTGCGGTTCGGAATGATTTACCTCATTGCAGTGCTGCAGTTCGGAATTATTTAACTCATCGCAGTGCTGCAGGTCGGAATGATATAAATCATTGCAGAGCTGCAGTTTGCAATGATTTAACTCATTGCAGTGCTGCGGTTCGGAATGATTTAACTCATTGCAGTGCTGTGATTTGGAATGATTTAACTCATTGCACTGCTGTGGTTTGGAATGATTTAACTCATTGCAGTGCTGCAGTTCAGAATGATATAAATCTTTGCAGAGCTGCAGTTTGCAATGATTTAACTCATTGCAGTGCTGCGGTTCGGAATGATTTAGGTCATTGCAGTGCTGCGGTTCGGAATGATTTACGTCATTGCAGTGCTGCGGTTCGGAATGATTTAACTCATTGCAGTGCTGTGGTTCGGAATGATTTAACTCATTGCAGTGCTATGGTTCGGAATGATTTAACTCATTGCAGTGCTGCAGTTCGGAATGGTTTAAGTCATTGCAGTGCTGCTGTTCGGAATGATTTAACTCATTGCAGTGCTGCGGTTCGGAATGATTTAACTCATTGCAGTGCTGCGGTTCAGAATGATTTAACTCATCGCAGTGCTGCAGGTCGGAATTATATAAATCATTGCAGAGCTGCAGTTTGGGTCCCTCAAGATGAGTACATTGATGATCTCTGGCTGCTCTAAACAAGTGCAGTCTGTGCTGCTCTTTGAAATACAATCCATGCACTGATGCAGTTCTGAGTGCTGTATGTCAGTGCATTAATACATGCTGAGTGCTGCAGTTGGACTTATTCTCTTCAGTGCAGTGTGTTGCAGTGGGCGACATATAGAATTATAGATGGATAACAGTGATTTATAGGGGTGTTTTTCATGGCCTCTTTTCCATACCCAAAATGCAAAAACAAGAAAAACCTGGCTTTCTCCACCAACCCCCTGCACTCTCTGTGCCTTCTCTTCCAGAAGCCGTGCTCCATGGCTTCTGGCACTTACAGGCTCTCAGAGAGCCCCCCCCCCCCAGCACTCTCTGTGCCCCCTCCTCTAGGTGCTGTGCTCCATGGCTTCTGGCACTTACAGGCTCTTAGAGAGCCACCTCCCCAACACACTCTGTCAGGGCCGGACTGGCCGTAGTGGGTACCGGGCAGTTCCCCTGTGGGTCGTCAGGGATGGGGGCTGGTTTTGGGCCCCTAGGTTCTCAGAGAGCCCACACCAGCACACTCTGTCCTCTCTCCCTCAGAAGTCGTGCTCCATGGCTGCAAACACTGCCCTGACAGGTTCTCAGAGAGGTCGCCCCAGTGCTCTTTTGTCCCCCTCCGGAAGCTGTGCTCCATGACTTCCAGCACTGATAACCTCTTAGAGGGCCCACCCCAGTGGTGCAGAGACAGAATATCAACGTGGAAATATCGAATTGCTTTAATATTGACTCAAGAATATCGATGGTGTAAAATATGGTGTACGTTTTTTCATAGTTAAAAATATTGAATTGTATGTATTTAAAAAATATTGATTTTGTAAATTTTGATATCAAAAATATTATATTCATTTTTTTCTTTAATGTTAGTGTTTTATTATTATTATTAAGTTAGTATTAGTTATTTTATGTTTTATAGGTTAAAAAGATATATGTTAAAAAGTTTTTTTATTCTTTTTAATTAAGTTTTAGGAGTGGGATGCTGGATTTATAGAGGATAAGGGTGGAGAGTAATTTAAAAATGTAGGATTAAAATTTCAATATTTTTTAAATTTTTGTTAAATTTTAGCATAAGGGTTGGGAGTACATTTAAAAAATTGGTATAATATTAAATACATTTGTAAAGTTTTCAGAGTTTGGCTTTATAGGGGATAAGGGTGGGGAGTTATTTTAAAAAAATATAAATAATTAAAAAATATTTTTTTTTAAATTCAAATATTTATTTGTGAGATGTATTTATAGGGGATATGTATGTGGAGTATTTACAAAAATATAATGAAAATAGAAATGTTTTTAAAATCTGTAAAATTTTTATAGTGGTTTGTTTTCGGTATAGTGAAAATGCCATTTTTGTTAGAGAGAATTTAGTAGTGTGATGTTGATTTTATAGTGGATAAGAGTAGGGAGTAGATTTTTAATGTTGTTCAAAAATATTTTTTATTAAAAGTAGAAATTGCAAAATTTTAAAAAGTGATAATTTTTATTAGAAATTTTTGTAAAAATATCGAGGTTATATTTATATTTGAGTACATTGTTCTATTTTTTGGTAATGTATTTTCCCAAAAATTAATTTGTAGAAAAATATTATTACTTTTTTAATTTCAAAATGTATCATAAAGCTAAATTTGATTAAAACATTATTTTATTGGTTATACATTTAGAGTTGTAATAGTTATTTATTACTATTTATTCTCAAGAACTTTCTTTGAGTTTTTTTTAGTTTTGGAGGTGGAATAGTAATTTATTATGATTTATTATCAAGCACTTTCTCTGAGTTTATTTTGTTTTGGAGTTGGAATAGTAATTTAAATAGGTTTATTATCCAGCACTTTCCTTGTTTTTTTTGTTGATTTTAGAGTTGGAATAGTAAATGTATATTGTTTTATTATCCAGCACTTTCCCTGAGTTTATTTTTTGCAGTTGAAATAGTGATTTATTATGTTTTATTATACAGCACTTTCCCTGAGTTTCCCTCACCACGTGGTCCCTGCCACTCAGTGCAGGGAAATGCAGGGGGTACCATGGGTACCATACCTGTGCACAACCACCTCGCCCCAGCACAAGGGGGGCCTGCAACGGGCCCCCAAAACCAATCCCCGCTAGCCTTTTAATGGCGGTTTACCCACCACAGAAAAGCTGGCTGCGGCCAGCATTGTAATATGGCGGACAGTGCCTGCTAGACACCACCGCCATTTTACACATGCTGACTGCTCCACCAGATGGAAGCGTGGCGGGTGGTCTTTGCGACCGTCGAGGTCGCAAAGCGATTCCTCTGCCATCGTAATGTGGCAGGGGGAAATTGCTTTCCGATGGAGGAAGGCCCGCCACCGCACTGCTGGTGGGCCTTCCGCCATCGTAAGGAACCCCTTAAATAGGTCTATTATCCAGCTCTTTCCATGAGTTTTTTTGGTTTTGGAGTTGGAATAGTAATTTAATTAGGTTTATTGTCCAGCACTTTCCCTGAGTTTAGTTGGTTTTGGAGTAGTAATTTAATTTACTTTATTATCCAACAATTACCATGTGTTTTGATGGTTTTGGAGTTAGGCATAGCACAGTTTCATTGTTATCAGTGACTTTTTTGTATTTTTTTATTTTGTATTTGCATTTAACCCATTCATTGCGTGCGTTGGCCAACGGCCGTAGCGAGCACTACCTCCGACGCGGCACTGCCCGCGCACGGAAACACCCGCACCCCGATGGATTTTACGACGCGGTTTACGGGTTAAATAAGAAAGGAGATGTATGTTAGTTATTCTTGTAAACATTTTTATTGGTTACACATTTTTTTTGTTATCTTACAGTTCATTTGTTCTCATTTGCATTTGTTATACATTTTTTCACAATATTAAAAACATTATCCAGGTATTTTGATGTTATTCAAAATTGATTTCAAAGTATAAAATATTTTTAACATTATTTGTAAATATACATTTTTCATGTAGATTTGTAAAATTTACAATGTTTTTAACATACATTTTAATGTAGAATAGCAAAATTAATATATTTTTAATATACATATATTTTTAAACCATAATTGAAAACTTGTTTTTTTTAAGTATAGTCATGTATTAGTAAAGTAAATATATCAATAGTTTATTTATTTTAAAACATTTGACTTTCATTGTCTATTTTTTAATGTTTTATTATTTGGTATATTGAATATTATATTTATTGAAATAATATTTAATATACTAAATAATTTACAAATATATATTTTTGGTAAATTTAGAGCACATGAAATAAACATAAATGTTCATAAACATTAAGTATTGTATTTTTAGTTTTTGATAATATAATATTTTTTATATATTTTACATTTTTTTGCATATTTTTGGAACACATAAAAAAATACAATATGTAAAAATATATTTTTGGTAAATTTAGAGCACATGAAATAAACATAAATGTTCATAAACATTAAATATTCTATTTTTAGTTTTTGATAATATAATATTTTTGATATATTTTACAGTTTTTTGCATATTTTTTGAACAAATAAATAAAATACAATATATAAAAAGATAGATTTTTTTGTATTTTAATATTATTTCTCCATCGTTTTCTGTGGGGAGTAAGTTTTTTTTATTATGCGGCCATTTTTATTCTAGTTTTCTCACTTTACTATCTATTTGCTTAATTTGTATGTCATTTTAGAAGACAGAACCTCGTGGTTGGGAGTTGTGTATCGCCGTTTAAGGTAAGTTTGGTTTAATTAGCTTTTAAGGTAGTTTAGGGTAGGAGCGAGGTAGTATTAGTGTAGTTAAGTTTGTGAGAACCTTGTTTGTTCGTTATTTGTGTGGTTGTGTTGTTTTGGTAGTTTAGTTTATGTGTTTGCCGTTGTGTTGGATTAGAGTAGAGTGTTATGCAGTGTTAGTTATGTGTTTTTAATAGTGTTACTTTGTGTTTATTAACTCATTTGGGTGTCCCTGAATACACAACACTGTTTTCCACTGGACAAATTTACTTATACCTTATAGCGCGAGCACCAAACGAAATCGTTACCTGTGGACTGGACTACCCTAAAAGATTTAACTTAAATTGCACCTGATATCATGCTGCTAAAACCATTTACAACCAACTGCACTTTATTATAATATGCTGCTATTTGTTTGTTGAACCTTATATTATGCTGCTAAAATCGTTTACAATCAACTGCACTTTATTGTAATACGCTGCTATCTGTTTGTCGAACCTTTGAAAGTGCTCAAGATTATTATGCTGCTATCTGCCCACTTTCAACTATCCCTATGATAGCGTTGTTTTGTATAATATGTTCTTTTAACATACATTTATAACCGAAGTCTTCATAATCGGATAACCCCCCTTTTTTTTACCTATTGTATTTATATTGTATTTTTAACAAAAGTCGAACTTTTGCTGATATTCTTGAACTGTGCTTTTATGGATATTTTATATCTGAATAAAGATTATTAAATTGAATTGAATTGAATTTGTGTTTATTCTTAATGTTAATATTTGTGGGTTTGTACATTGTATTGTGGGTGGGTTTTATTTTATTTTTATCTACAGGTTTTTCTCGATTGTGAACGGATGGTGGTCTCAACCCTTCTTTTTTTTTTTTACAAAAAAGGAAATGCATTTTGTTTGTTGAAGACAAGAATTTTAAAATTTCCTTTTATTTTTGGGGGTTTGTTGGAGCATTTTTTAAGCTATTTTATAGGTTTTTGAGGGTTTTGTTATTGAGAAGATTGCGTTGTTGGAGCCTTTTTCTACAGTTTAATTTTTGTGTTTTTCGAAACACATTTTCAGGTTTTTAAGGGTTTTGTTATTGACAGGATTGCATATTTTTTTCTACTGGTGTATGTTTGCATTTTTTTGGGGTTCCCTTTTCGAATGAATTTGTTTTTTGAATTATCTTCTATGGATTTATTGGATTTCCCAGGTCATCTACTGCTACATAACAGAAGCCTTTTTTATCAATTATACACAATCCACGGAGAATATGAAGATACTAACATACCCTTCATATAGGCACTACTCCCTAATAAACAGAACACCACATACATAGAGCTCCTGACAATATTAAAACAATACACTGACAACTACTTTCCACAAAAAATCATCATTGATTTTGAACAATCAATGATTTAATCAATTTTCAAATTATACCCACACACTGCAATACAAGGTTGATACTACCACGTATGTCAAAGTATCTGGAGGCACATACAAAAATCTACTTTAAGTATAGATTAGGCCATCAATAGCAACTTCACCTACCAAATAAAAAAAATATTAGCCCTGGCCTATGTACCAACAACTGAAGTACAAACCCATTACAATCTCTACTTCTTGAAAGCCCCTTCTATCAGGTAAATAAAATAAAATGAACTCCCTTCCTAGACTACTTCGAAGATACTTGGGTAGGAAGGTTATATAGGTCAGGGCACCGTAGGCAACCCAAATTCCAAATACATTGGTGGAGCGTATATGACAGCACTCTAGCTCAAAAAGCAAAACAAACAATGTCGGAATGTGGGCCACGCGATGGAGCACAACGAGACAAGGGGAGCACATACAACAATCATATACAGGAACAACAACCAGCACCCAAAACAACAATCGAAACAAGAGACAAATGGGGAGTCCAAAAGGCATCGAATCAAATGTTGAACATCCAACAGATCACCCATACATCTGGGTGAACGAAGAATGTGCTAGACGATGGAGCACAACGGCCCAAGGGGAGCAAAACTCAACAATCATGCACAGGAACAACAACCAAACCAAAAACAATGATCATATACAAGAACAACAACCGACACCACAGTCTGTCCGAGGGGCCCAGAACCAAACCCTGGACACTCAAAACTCACGCCCTCCATGTGTTCAAATCTTTTTACGCCAGTTATGAGTCAGGCCGCCATGTTAAGGACTGACCTTAGTGGGGCTAGGTGAGCTTTTGGAGCACCTGTTAGAATGGTGTTACCGTAGTCCAGTTTAGAAAGGACTAGGGATTGTACTATTGTCTTGAGATCATCTTGAGGAATGAAAGGTTTCATTTTCTTGAGGTGTTTTAGGGAGTAGAGCTTTTGCAGAATTCTTTATGTGGTCCTTCATTGACAAGTTCTTGTCCAGGGTAATGCCTAGTGATTTTACTGAGTCGGATAGGGCGAGGGAGCAGTTTAGAGCATCCAGTTCCTTGAGCCAGACTTGAGTTGGTTGGTGGTTACTTTTCGGAGAGAACAGTATTAATTCAGTTTTACCCGGGTTCAGTTTTAAGTGGTTTGCGTTAAACCAGGTTTGGATCTTGGTAAGTGTGACGTTGAGGTGTCGGACGTCAGTGGGCGATTTGATTTTGTAGTATATTTGTGTGTCATCAGCATATAGGTGGTCATATAATTGCAAGGGGTTCCATGAGGAGAGATGGTGATGGGATCGGTCCTTGCTTGACTCCAAGTTTGACTTGTGTTGGTACCGAGAGGCAGGAGTTGATTTTAATCTGTTGCGAACGATGCTGAAGGAAGGAAGTGAACCATTCTAGTACTGTGCCATTAATGCCACATTGGCACTTCAGAGTCTGAAGTAAAGCTGAATGGTTTACTGTGTCAAATGCCACTGATAAGTCAATAAGGATGAGGAGGCAGGCAGAACCATCATCTAAGGCTCTGTGGATGTTATCTGTAACATTGAGCACTGCTGTTTTGGTGCTACAACCTTTCTCCTGAAACCTGACTGAAAGTGTCGAGGAGGTTGAAGTTGTCAATATGTTTGCTAAGTTGCTGGAGAATGCACTTCGACAAAGTGCTTGGAACGGAAGGTTGGAAATAGGTCTGAGGTTGTTGAGCTTGTTGGGGTCGTCCCTGGTTTCTTGAGTAAAGGTGTGATTTGTCCTAGCTGAAGGGAGTCTGGGACACAACCTGATGTGAGAGAGGAGTTGATGATTTTTGTCCAGACAGGGGCAATGATGGTGTTAGGTTTTTAGGTCTCGCCTGGCAACGCAGCGCGAAAGCGCTGTCGCCAGGGAGATCTTTTGTTGTCGACTTGCCTCGGAAGGGAGACAAGACATATGCACGCGCAGGGTGAATGGAGGTCGTGAACGCGTGTGATCACATGCTAGCAGCAAGTGTGTTCTGTTACAGGTGGCGGTTGGCGCCACATTAATGGAGGTTGTGAACGCGCATGATCATGCGCTAGCAACAAGTGTTTTCTGTTACAGTTGGCGGCTGGCGCCATGTTAATGAGACCTGTAGCAGTAGATGACTAGAGAACAAGTTCATAAAGACATGCTAGCTGGCGCTTAGTGGCATGCTGTGCTAACTAGTGTCCGGCTTTGTTGTGCATGTGTTGCGGCCCGGCCCTTGCTTTGCAATTGAGGCCCTGCTCTGCTTTCTGGTGCAAAAACGTAAAGGATAAAAGTAACGTCTGTTTTGATGGCGCGATGCATGCTGTATACTTCCTAAAGAGTTGCGTGCCGATAATCTGTGCAAATAAAAAATTCAGAGAGTTTGTTTTTAATTTGTCGCAGTTATTTTATAATGCCTTTTCATAATTATTAGGAAGTGGCCTTCGGTTTTCAGCTCACTTCCTATTCAGCTCATGTGCTGGCTTTAAAAAAGTGCTTGTGTTCTGTCTTCTTCACGCTTTTTTATTTACCAGAAATGCTAATTTAGGAATGATAATGCTATATTAATTCACTGATTCATGAACAAAACTTGGTTTTCATTATAAAATAATAGTGGTTGAAATATTTTCACATTTTTTACTGTTTTTTCAATGATTTCTTGAATCTTGCATCCCCAAGCAAATCCTAATACCATCATTAAAGCTGTCCTATAATGAACAAACTAATGTTCAAAATGCGTGAGCCCGGCAATAGGAAGATGACATTGCATGAATGATTAAACCTATCCGTTGATTAGTTGTATGTTAATGTGATAAATGAGGGTTGTGTACTAAAGATTACTATCACACCCACGAATGCTAAGAGTGCCATACAAGTTATAAAAAAAGCAACTAGGGAGCACAAGGTGGTTCCCACGTTTTAGGTAGGAAGCCGCTCGGGATTGGGATATTCCTAAAGCCTAGCTCGCATCATACTCGGTCGGTTGGAAGTTTTTCTGAGCCGGTCAGAAAGACATATTCCCAATCTGATTTGGACGGAGCAAATGCCGTTAGGAGGCCTTCCTAACCGCATCAGAATCAGGCCCTATGTGTCATCCATCATCCACGTTTCGCAGTTTTTTAAGTTTTTGTAAGTTATTAGTTGCAAAGATGAGAATTCGTTTTTCATGACTTTTGTTATCATGGAGAAATTTTTCATCTATGTGAGTGATGGTATATTCAGGTAATATTTGTATTTCAGCAAACGTTTAAGGAGTGGGTGGTGTTTGAGCTGTAGCTCTTTTAGTTCGGGAAATTAATTTCTTCCGAGTGGAGATGGATGGTAGCTGTCCCGTAACATGCTCATGCACCCTAGTTAACACACTTTTAAGTATTTGGGTACTTGTTTGTTGTGAGCTGGTACTTGCTTCTCTTATTGTCTCGAAAGCATCTTTAATCTCAATTTCAGTTACATTGGGATGATGGTTATGTTCTTTGACATTTACTACATTGGCTTCTATTGTAGTGGCTCCACTATAGCAAGAGTTTGAGTAATATTTATTGCATTTCAAATGTGTTTTGTTTCCACTCGTTTTCTCTTGGGTATACGTGTATCCCATGTAGCAGAGAAGTAGTTTCCCCTTTTGTGAAGTAATTAATTTTGCTCCCTCTGCCATTTTTTGTTTAATCTGCGAATATATGTATATATGTTCATTAATTATACTATTTTGAACAATAAACATTTTGATTAATTAATATGTTTGAAAGAAACTTACATGTATTTTGGTTTTATTTTCTTGATGGATCTTCTTTCTATTGTTGATGTTCATCCACTTTGTTTTTTCTGTTGGTATAAAAGCAAAATGTTATTGTTATTAAAGTGTTAAATTTTATTGTGTTATTTTATTGTGTGTTATTTTATTTGTTTAGCTTCTATTTTTATATAGTTGGGAAAAAAATACTTACTATTTTTCGTTAAAGATGTTTTTGTCGATGATTTTGTTGTAGGTTGAATTTGTAGATGCTGGCAAGAGAAAAATATTTGTTAGTTATATTTGCTTTTTAATTTGTTTTAATTTTGTTATTTTGTGTTTTTGTGGTTAATTTATATGCTTGGTTTTATCTTTTTCTGTAATTTTGCTTTTGTCTCTGTTTTCGAAGTTAATCCTTGCTTTGTTGTTTTTAGGTGGGCTTTTACTGAGCTGTAATCTGTGAAATATAAAAAAGAAGGTTATAGCTTTAGTTTATTTGTTTTATTCGCTTTTTTTGTCTATTTTATTGAAGAAATAAAAATACTTACTAAATTCAGTTGGTGAAGTATCTTTTGTTGATTTTGTTTTTTGTTGAATTTTGTAGAAGCTGTTAAGAGAAAAGTGTTTGTTAGTAATAATTCATTTTTTATTAAATCTATCATTTTTTAATAGTTAGGTCTAATTGTTGGCTATTTTAGATACCTAGGGGCCGATTACGATGGCTGGATCACAACCGCTGGCACGGTGGCGGCTACCGCCGGGCCGGCGGTTGTGATCCGCCTGCCAAATGTACCTGGTTCTCCCGCACCATATTAGTATGGCGGGGGCACCGCAGCGGACCGAAAGACCATCCGCCGCTTTTCAGTCAGTCAAATTGTCGACCGGGCGGAAAAGGGACACAATATGGTGGCGGCGTCTGCAAGACAGCACCATTCATATTATGATGTAAGCGGAAATTGCCCTTTCCATGGTGGCTATGCCGCCATGGAAAGGCATGCAGTCTTTGATATTGGGGGCCCATTGCGGGCCCCCAGGGTGTTGGGGGCGTGGGGGATGCATATTGGGGTACCATACATTGCAATGCACTACGTGGAAGGCACCACGTGGTGCCTGGCATGTTGTCCATGGCAATGCTGTTCACAATCCTTTTACATTGCGAGCGGGGCTGCAGCCAGCAGGTTCACCTGCAATGTAAAAGGCCCAGGATACGCCCGCCAGTGTGTATCCTAATTTGCATGGCGGGAACGCCTCAACATCGGCGGTCGGTCCCTTGCTCCATGGCGGTGGTGTGCGGACATCGTAAAAGGCCCCTTACTTTGCATTATACATTTCTAGTATTTTGATTTTATCCTTTTTTTCAAACAAAGGGGTCTATCCCGCCCACCATCTTTTCGGCAAATGGGACCTGCCCGCTTTGTGTGCGGTGGTCCTGCAAATCCAATTAGGATGCGCCCGCCACACTGGTTTTCAGCAGCACCCATCGCAATGTTAAAAAGGCATTTGTGCATTTGCATGCACAACGTGGCGGTGCGTGCCACATTGTGCATGCAAATACAGGGGGGCACCATAGGTACCCCCATGTGCACACCCCACCCCCAAACACCCTGCGGGCCCGCAACGTGCCCCCACATGCAGACTAGGCATGCCTTTCCATGACGGCAACGCCACCATGGAAAGGCACGTCACCGCCTAGATCTTGATATGGATGGCGGTGTCTTGCAAACACCGCCACCATATCAATCCCTTTTTCCGCCCGGTCTCCTCTTAGACCGGCCGAAAACTGGCGGACGGTCTTTCCATCCGCCGGGGTCCCCCTGCCATCCTAATATGGCGGAGGAAATGGGAGGCGGGCGGTGAACAATGGTGGGCAGATCGCCACTGCCATACGGGCGGTGGCGACCTGCCCGCCATTATAAAAAACCCCATAATGTTTGTTTTAGGGTTTTTTGGTGGAGTTGTTGTGAATTATAATCTGTGGAAATTAAAACATTACTTTGTAATTTTAGTTAATTTGATTATTTATATTATTAAGGGGCCGATTCCGATTCGGTAAAATCCCCTACGAATCGCCGTACGAAGCGTTTTTCCCGTACGAATCGTACACCTTCAACGTCCCCATACGTACGAGTAAGTACGATCAGAACACAACGCCGATCTCCATACGAATCGTCCGAAAGACCATAAGACTTAAGAATCCGTACGAATTGCATTCGGAACACGGAGTACGCAATGTTCGTACTGATCAAAGCAGCTTTTTACGAACCAGCAAGTACGATTCGTCAGGACGACACTCCGTATGACTCTTTTTCTACGGGACTTTAAAACATCCGTAAAAGCACATTTCGACTCGAAACATGTGCGAAACGGACCCTCCCAGGTACGCGAGTGCACCCCATGATCGCAGGGGTACGGTGCGAACTGG
This sequence comes from Lissotriton helveticus, assembly GCF_964261635.1. Classification (NCBI taxonomy): domain Eukaryota; kingdom Metazoa; phylum Chordata; class Amphibia; order Caudata; family Salamandridae; genus Lissotriton; species Lissotriton helveticus. Next base: position 2,115,947,656 of record NC_136065.1, read on the forward strand.
TATGGTGCATCGGGGTACGGAGAGTAGGGGTACAGTATATCGGGGTATGGTACATCGGGGTACGGTGCATGGGTGTACGAAGCGTAGGTGTACGGTGTGTAGGTTTACGGTGCGTAGGGGTGCAGAACATAGGGGTACAGTGCGTACTCCCATGATCGCAGGGGTATGGTGCGTATGTGTATGTGTGGTTCTCCGTACGAATAGCTCATTCGCCGCTTTCCATATGAATGACATTCTCGGTCCCCGGTCCGGATCGTACTTTGGCGGGTCGTACGGCATGTTTACAAATCGTACGGTTCACTGTGCGGCTCTATGTCGTGCGGATTTAACCTCATTTTTCGTACGGTTCACAAACATTCGTACGTATTCTTTGACTACGGATCGTACTACGCGATTCGGACGGATTTGTACGAATACGAATCATCGTACGGATTCGTTTCCCGAATCAGAGTCGACCCCTAAGTGTTTATTTGTATTTATTTGTAATTAAATAAATATACTTACTTTTTTTAGTTGATGGAGTGATTTTGGTAGAGTTTCTGGTTTTGTCGATTTTTGTAGAAGCTGTTAAAAATAAAAGAACATTTCTTAACTTTATTTTGCTATTTTATTTAGTTTAGTTCTTTTAAATAATTTACGTTAGTGGTTGGTAAAGTCATATACTTACCTTGGGGGCGATTCCGATCTCGGTCAGAAGGGCACCAAATTGGGTTCGGCATTAGCGGATCCGATTCGGAGGCTGAATTTCTGTCTGAGTCGTACACGGGTCCGGACGTCGAAGTACGATACAAACAAGCACGAAACCTCAGTCCGAATCGTTTCCGGGTCTGAACCGCTCTGTACGACTCGGTCACAAGCAAACCGTGGCACACAATGGAGACGTTTCACAACCAAGCAAGTACGATGCTCGATTCGGACAGCCGGATTGAGTCAGAGCGCCTGGCTCACAATAGCTCCCGGAGTTGGACTTCGGGGGTCCTTGTCGGTCCCCCTGTTACCCGCATCCTTAAATCTCAGACACAGGAGACAGGCATGTACGGTGTGGATGGAACCGATGCGTACCCACTGTAGGGGGTGCACTTGTCCTCGACGTACCCATTCAGTCAATGTGAGCCCACGTACGCGTTGTACGACCGGCTCCTATTGACTTCTATGGGATTCCGACCGAAACAAGTCTGACAGCATATGGCTGCATCGTACTCGCTCGGTCAGACTGCAGGAATCCGGATCAGTTAGAAAACACCCCGGATCCGGCTCGGATGGAGTGCTTTCCGACCCAGATCGGAATCGGCCCCCTAGTGTTATATTTTATTGTTGTTCTGTACGTAAATCTTTGTGTTGAATTTTCTAGAAGAAATTTTAGTGATGTTGAATCTGTAATATATAAAGGAAATGATGTTATAATATTTTACATGTTTTTTTTATTTATTTCTTCATAAAGTATAGTTCTTACCTTTATTGATGGATGTTTGGAATAATTTTTGGTGTAGTTGTTTTTTGTTTTGTCTTCTCTCTCTCATTTGCTCTTCCTTCGTGGTTGTACGCTATACAGTAAATGTTATGTTAATTATTTCATTGTTTTTATAGTGTTTGTTTAATTAGTTTGGGTTTTCTATTGTTTTGTGTTCATGTGCTTTAAATGTATTGGTTGAGATAGCTTTTTTGATTTTTTTGCTGTTACCTTGTAATTTATTTAATGTTTATTCTGTTTATTTATTGTTTGTTTTTATTGTGTTTATTGTTGTTATTTAATTCTTATGTATAGATAAATGTTTTTTTATATATTATATATTTATGTTTGTTTACTAATTTGTTTTTGTATATTTCATTTATTTGTTTAAATTAATGTGGGTAATTTGTAATTAATTGTGATGTTTATTTAAAGTAATTGGTAAATGTTATTTCATTTTATTATTATAAATAATATTTTTATGTTTACATTTTATTTTCAACATAGTTGATATGTATTTTATCTATGTTTGTGTTGTCGATATTGTTTGTATTGATATTTTTGATGTGTTTCATTTTATTTTAATGTTATCGATATTTTTGTGTTCGATATTTTTGTCGTTGATATTTTTGTCATCGAGATTTATTTCAACAATATTGTTTTATCGATATTAGTGTTATTTCTTTTTTGTGTATTGTGTGTCGATATTTTTGTTTACGATATTGTTGACTCAATAATTCTGTAGTTCGATGTTATGAGAATCGATGTTGTATCAGTGATCCACCCAAGCACTCTCTGTGTCCTCTCCGACAGGAAGCTGTGCTCCATGGCTTGCGGAACAGCCCTGACATGCTCTTAGAGAGCCCACCCCAGCACTCTCTGTGCCCCCTCCTCCAGAAGCTGTGCTCCATGGCTTCCAACACTGCCCTGACAGGCTCTCAGAGAGCTTAGCCAGAGAAGCTTGGAATTCCTTTATGATGTAGCAAGAGTGGGAAACAGCTCTGAGTGCATCATTCCCACCGGTGGCTCTCAGCCCTTGCAGTGCATGACATACCAGTGGCTGGAGCTGCTGTCTCCATGCATGGCTGTACCCTGGAGTGCTGTCAGTCAGTGCAGTGCTGCTGCGCTGTGGAGTTGCAGTCACTGCTGCCTCCGAGATCCTCCCGACAGGGCCTGTGTAATGCAAACCTGCAAGGTCAGAGCCTGCCCGGCGCACGCGGCCCTTTCCGGTCCAAAAATAGTCTGTGTGCAGGGAACACAATCTGCCTAACAGGACATGCTGTACTGCATGTGTGCAAAATAGCAATGTGGATAGGACAGGAGGGGGCAGTGTGCTGTCCAGCGGTGCTGCATGTGTGCAAAATAGCAATGGGGTTGGACAGGAGGGGGCAGAGTGCTGTCCGGCTGTGCTGCAAGTGTGTAAAAATAGCAATGGGATGGGACAGAATGGGGCAGAGTGCTGTCCGGCTGTGCTGCAAGTGTGTAAAAATAGCAATGGGGTAGGACAGGAGTGGACATTGTGCTGTCCGGCTGTGCTGCATCTGTGTGAAAACAGCAATGTGGATAGGACAGGAGGGGGCAGTGTGCTGTACGACTGTGCTGCAAGTGTGTAAAAATAGCAATGCTGATAGGACAGAAGGGGATAGTGTGCTGTCCGGATGTGCTGCAAGTGTAAATAATAGCAACGTGGATAGGAGAGGAGGGGGCAGTGTGCTGTACGACTGTGCTGCAAGTGTGTAAAAATAGCAATGTGGATGGGACAGGAGGGGGCAGTGTGCTGTCCGGCTGTGCTGCAAGTGTAAAAAATAGCAATGTGGATGGGACAGGAGGGGGCAGTGTGCTGTCCGGCTGTGCTGCATCTGTGTGAAAACAGCAACGTGGATAGGACAGGAAGGGGCAGTGTGCTGTCCGGCTGTGCTGCAAGTGTGTAAAAATAGCAATGCAGATAGGACAGAAGGGGGCAGTGTGCTGTCCGGCTGTGCTGCCAGTGTGTAAAAATAGCAATGGGATGGGACAGGATGGGGCAGAGTGCTGTACGACTGCTGCAAGTGTGTAAAAATAGCAATGTGGATAGGACAGGAGTGGACATTGTGCTGTCCGGCTGTGCTGCATCTGTGTGAAAACAGCAATGTCGATAGGACAGGAGGGGGCAGTGTGCTGTACGACTGTGCTGCAAGTGTGTAGAAATAGCAATGCTGATAGGACAAAAAGGGGGTAGTGTGCTGTCCGGCTGTGCCTGCAAGTGTAAAAAATAGCAACGTGGATAGGAGAGGAGGGGGCAGTGTGCTGTACGACTTGCTGCAAGTGTGTAAAAATAGCAATGCTGATAGGACAGAAGGGGGTAGTGTGCTGTCCGGCTGTGCTGCAAGAGTAAAAAATAGCAATGTGGATGGAACAGGAGGGGGCAGTGTGCTGTCCGGCTGTGCTGCATCTGTGTGAAAACAGCAACGTGGATAGGACAGGAGGGGGCAGTGTGCTGTCCGGCTGTGCTGCAAGTGTGTAAAAATAGCAATGCAGATAGGACAGAAGGGGGTAGTGTACTGTCCGGCTGTGCTGCATATTTGTGCTGCATACACCTCCTGGTGTATGTTAACCCCCTCCAAGTCAGGTGCCACATCTCTGGGTGTGTGTACTACTCTCCCAGCACTAGATACATGAATGTTGCTGCCACCATCTGGGCTGGACTCCACCTCCAACTCAGCAAAGCTCAATCTCTGAGCTACACACCTTTCTGGTTGCTGGGCTGAAGCCCTCCTGGCCTCAAGCCCCTCGAGCTCCAAGTCAAGTTTCCTCATTCTTAAGTCATGCGCAAGCTGCATTTTCATTTCTTCCAGGGCTAACTTCCTAGCTTCTAGCTCCAGTTGCCCATTTATTTCCAGCTCTGCCAACTTCATTTCATGATCTCGGGTTGCCTGTCTACCTGCCAGCTCCTCTGGCGACAGACATCGGGCCGAAACACTGCTACCCAACGGGGAGGTTGCACCCCTCCCTCCTGGACCCTGTGGCCCCTCCAGCTGCTGCTCTGCATCCTCAAATTCAATATCCTTTCCAGGGGCATTCCTTGCCTCGACCAAGGCCCTCAGCGCCTTTTGGAACTGCTCCCTTCTGGAGAGTCCGGTCATGGAAATGTTCACATTGTTGCAGAAGCTCTTGAGCTGTTTCTTGCTGTAGTTTTCTAGTGTCTCCCAATCACAGTTAATAGAAGAAATGGGTGCTGCCTTTTCCATTTTCACTGACACAGGCATGACTTCAAAAACACATGGAGATCTCTTCTAGCAAAGCACAAATCAAAAGGAGTCTGTGGCTTCAGTTACTGGACTGGACTCCCTATGTAATGGTCAACAATCACTTGTGCAGACACTACAAATGCAAATTTGTGATCCTCACCGCTGCCTCCAATGTTAGAATTGGGGGTCTCTGGTTGGCGCAGGTATGTACTTGCGACAAGCAGGGACCATCTCCTCTAAGTCAGGGCAAAGGATTACTCTGGGGAAATAACCCCTGCTCTTCCTCTAGGTAGTGTGGCGCAAGCAGTCAAGGCTAATCTCTGGAGTACATACGGTTAAGCATTTGCAATGTCCCACAATAATCACCAACCCACCACACAGAGACACAAGACTGTATTTATAAAAATATACTCTTTATATAGAAGTGTTCAAGCAGGATTCAAATACAGTCTTTATACTTTTGTGGAAAAGTAAATTTTGCCATGTTGTATGTGCCTACGTGTTCCCCATCTTATGCTATATGTGCATGATCGATTTGCATGTATTCCCCCCTGATCGATTAAAGACGCAATTACAGTTGTGTCCATCTCTAGTATGCCAGTTTCCAGTCTTCGTGAAAGCAACGAATATTAGGCCTATGTAAAGCTACGTTGCCACGTTTTACAGTGTGCACGTTAATTCATTGAATTGTCCCCGTTTCTAGGCCTCAAAAGGGCCCGGACTCAGATTCAGCTCCTGTCTCCTGAACCCTCTCCGAGGAGCGATACAGCCCCCACCTGTATCCCTGACCCTTAGCTTACTTCATGCCACGCAGTGCCCGGCTCGGCCTGGCTCTGCCTCTCAGTCTGCCAAGAGTATGTTATGTTTCTAGTTATCAGTCCAGCCCTCCTTCTCTGCATTCCTAAGCTACTGAATCGCATCAATAGTTTCCGTCATGGTCTAGCCTTTATGTCTCCATGTAAGAGAAATACTGTATTTATATTCATAAAATATTCCTCGCACAAGCGCTACATGTAGAATTATGCATGCACCAGTCTTAATGTCTGTTAGCCTTTACCCTGATAACTTTTGGATTCTATCAACATGTTCTCTAAACACCAGATACTAGATAGGCTTTAGGTACATGTCGCTCTGACACTCTAGACTTTAGTCTCCTCTTCTAGCGCAGAAGTCATAGCCCCCAGTTCTCCCTGGTAACACGTCATTGCCAGTTTGCGCGCACCACTAGGTTAGAGGTCCCAGCTGCTCAGGTAGCCCCCTCCATGTTTCCGCCCCGTTTATGACACTTCTGTTACGTTTACATCACATGTCTATGTACACACCTCTTGTTACACCCACTTTATGCCTTATCTTTCGCGACTGCTACAAACTCCGCCTACTGCTACGCCTACTGTATTGAATGCAATGTATTTTGTTTAACTATATATACTAATGTTCTGTTATTAAAAGCTGTGCGCATCATTCCCAGATCCTGCCCCGGCAGCTGCCGGGCCCTGCCATCCCATTCCCGTGCAGGCTGTCCTGTTCCTGTCCTTTTATGCCTGATTAAAGCCTGTCAACTTCAGCTACCTCGAATCTTGACTCTTATTTATTGAGCTATCTGTTTATATTGTATCCAGTCAAAAATAGAACCGGTAATTAATTATTTATTTACCACATAATGGCGCCCGAATAGGGACTTGCCCTTTCCCCACGCGCCGGAGAAGCCACGCAGGCCCCCTGATCCTCTGCAGCCGTGACGGAACCATACCGTGCACGTGCAGATATTTCTGCTTCAAGTATCCCTCAGGCCCACGGAGGAGACGGAGGTTGCGGTCCAGCGTCCAGACGAGGCGGTGGAGGAACGCGGCGAGTCCCGACCAGAGCCCAAGCCGAGAGTCCAAGGTCCGAGGTATCCGGAGGCCCACCTGTAACTGAAGTCCGAAGTTCGTCCGTCCGTCGTCGTAGCAGTCCAGTCCAGTCCGAGGCCTTCCGTTCTTGCTGCCCGGTGAGTACCGTTGCTGGGGTAGTATCTAGACAGGGTCAATTAATTTGTCTCTGGTCCGTGGGTTTGGGTACACAGATCCAACACGAAGTGTCCACCTAGGTGGATGCGGGTCCTGACGTGTCTCTTTATGGGACCGGTAAGTTTCGTACTGTTTTAGCAGTACATCTAGTCATTCTAGTAAGTTTCTGTTCCAGTAAGTTCTGTTCTCGAGAAATTCATGTGTTCTGTTCTCAGTATTTCAGGTAGTATTTTGTCCGAACTGTTATTTTAAATGTTATTTCATGTGTTTTCAATGTCGTGGTATGAGTGATTTGTTTTCAAGTTATTATTGTGTTTTTATCGTGTATTGTATCGTGTCCAGACTCCAGTTTAAGTCATGCCTTTGTTCTCAAAGTTACGTCAGTTAAGAACTAGGAAAGGTCTGCTCGAGGAAGCAGTTCCTGTCCCGCCTAGGGACAGTCCAGGTCATTTTATGTATCATAAGCATGGCATAAGTGCCATATTATATCTAGACTTATGGGTCGAGTACACCAAGGAATTAGAAGAGAAATATAGATGGCCTGTATCAGGTACGTGGGATGCCGAGTGCATCATGCGAGTAGAAGAAGCATTATGGAAGAAGAAAGCCAGACAGTCCCAGAAAGATGCCATCGAGTTATGGCGCAAAGAATCTCATAAAAGAACCGAAAAAGAAATCAGAAAGTCAGAATTAAGTAGAGAATCCTCAGAAAGAGCCCAAGAAAGGGAATTAATCGAAATAGGTGAACGAGTTAAAGCCGAACAGTCAGACAGACAGAGGAATGCCCTCATTAAGGGTATGTATCCTCTTCTTGCCGAGGGCTTGCCCAAAGCAACCCCGGAAGCACCATGTAATTTTCCGCCGCCATTAGTTCCGATTAAGCTACGTCACAAACCGACCGCAGCTGATATCTTTCTCTCGTCCTACTTGGACGACACAGTCCCAGAATATGCAAATCCTGTTCCGCCAGCTCCTGTAAATAATGTAATTCCTGTTCCTCCAGCCACCGGGGCACCTGTTACAGCACCTGTTACGGTACCCCCGGTCCAGCCCACAGTACAAGTACCCGCCACATCAGTCACTCTGCCCGCCCGTACAGTACCCGTCGACGATTCCAGTTTAGGAGCCGCGGGGGGGGGAGATCCTCCTCGTACCCCGCCCCAACACAAACGTGTGACACTACTCGAGTTACATGAACGTGCGTTACAGCGTACGCCTAAATCTCAGTCCGTTGCAGATATCAAGCGAGCTCTTACCGAATGCCGTTATGATCCAGTCCCAGGCGATGATAATATGGTCATATATTCATTGCGTGTAAGACGGGTGACCGAGTATTTGGACACCCTACCGAATATGAAAGAAGATCTAGACAGAATATATCGTTTCATCCGTACAGGAGTAGATCCAGAAAGTATTGGCGAAGCCATGTCTCAAAGGAAAGCTGAGACCCAGCTCATGCTTTGAAAGTTTCTAATTAATTGTTTAATAAGGGAACAAGATTATCCGACTAAAGACCCGACCGAAATGAGAGTTCTGACAAAATGGAGTGATAATATAGCCGAGGGTAGACACAGGACACTAAGTTGTATAGAGAGTATGTACAAGAAAATTCGTAAGGAAATAATAAGGTTACACGAGAAACGCAAAGCAGCACAAGTAAGCGAGAAAGAAGACGACTCTGATACTGAAGAGGTAAACGACGAGAATCCTACCAGAATAGCGTATGTAGGTAGAACTAGACTTCCCGACCGACATTCACGTCTAGAACACAAGAAAGTTTTCTCTCTTCCAGCACCAGAACAAGGTTCTCTTGAGCAAGTATTTCAAGTTACCGATCACATTCTGAAATCACGAATCGGTTATAGTGAACTTAGTACCATGCATGAACAAGAACTAGCCCGATCAGCGGTCCGATGGACTACTGATTCTACCACTTTTCCAGACGAAATAGTGGCACAAATGTTTCTGAAACTGCCCCCAGCCGAGCAGCGACTGGTGGGTATGTATATGATCCAGCACCTCATTACATTGTATGAGGGACAACATTCTGATCCAGGTCCGTTACATGATGTTCTGAACGAGTTACTCCAGTATAGATGGAAAGGTTTAGGTACCGATTTAATTAGTGTCATTCTAGAACAGCGCCACAAATATGGAACGTTTCTGAATCCGCATTTTGTTCATGTCTCACCCCCAGAAAGTAAACCATTTTACATAGATAGACAGCATCCGTTACGAGAAGTACACCCAGTTAGGACAGCGGGTGGTGAAATGCAACGAGTATTTGTTTACACCCCTATCACAAAGATGGAACTCTTAGAGATGAAGAAATTAATTCCCTGTCACGACAAAGATCCAGCAGGGTTCCATCGAGAAGTAAAAGACATGCTCCGTATGGGAGAATACACGTATCCAGATATCATTAAAATGTTAAAGGTCCTGTTGCCCGCAGGGGTATATGAAAAACTCAAGGAAAAAGAATGGGAGGTGGGAGAGAAAAAGATTGATTGGACAGCTCTAGAAGCTGAAGATAAAATACGAGTACCAGGTACCGGTCTTGGGGACAAATGTAAAGAATTGCCCGAGTTATTGATACAGGTCTTGCCAAGGTTACTAGCCACGAAAAAGGAAGATTGGGATGCAATCTCAGCATGCAAACAGAAACAGGATGAAGACACTAGTGATTTTTATTCTAGATTTGAGAAATGTTTTATTATTAACAGTGGTTTGAAGACGAGTAGCGAGTCATACCCTCATCTTTTTGTTACTAAACTAGTCGAGAATTCAAGTCCACAAGTTAAAAATCGAGTTTTGAAAGTCGAAAGTACCTGGCAAGCTAGTACCCCGTCACAGATGCTTCAGATGCTCCAGTATCACCAGAACAGAATCAGGGAAGAGCAAGAACACGAAAGGAGACGTATGAAAGACACGAAAATGAAAGTATTAGTTGCACAATCTGTTCCACAAGACAGTCAGAAGAGGGGTCCGAATCAAGCCAGTCATCCTGCAGCTCCCGTTAAAGGGACATGCAATTATTGTAAACAGCCAGGTCATTTTATAAACGAGTGTGCAGTTCTGAAACACAATATAGCCACTGGTAAGACTAAAGAAAGACCACGTCCGCCTAGACAAGAACAAGTTTCACAGACTTCTCAGTCACCACAGAATGCACAACAGACAGCTCCAGCACCGCAGCCTATTGCTGCAACACAGCATGTTACACAGCAGATGTACCAGTATGCCCAGACAGAGTATCCAGAGTATCAACAGTATTCATGAAACAGCCTAGAGAGGGAGGTAGGCTTGCCTCTCATCGAGATACCTGTAGATCAAGAGGGTCCCTATGTGCACAGTCAAGTATTAGGGAAAGACAGAAAGTTTTTGATTGATACAGGGGCAAGTAGGACTACTATCAGTCATGACGAGGTTCCAGGGGCTCCGCTCTCAGGCTCTAGAAATGTTTCCCTTGGATTTTCAGGAAAGCCCATTGTTAACGAGATTTCCAAACCAGTTTCTCTAGAAGTTGGTCCATTGTCCCGAACCACTGATTTGTTACTTACGAAATCATGTCCAGAAAATTTGTTAGGTATTAAAACATTGAAAGAATTAGGTGCAGTTATATGCTGTTCCCCAGAAGGAATCCGATTGTTTTTGCGTGACTTTAAAGGTCACTATGTATTACGTGATTTTGATCCAAGATTATCAAATGTACCGCAGCATTTATGGGCGCAAGGTCCAACTGATGTAGGTTTTATGCAAATCACACCCCATCGTGTGACTCTCAAGCAAGGTATAGTCCTGCCACGAATCAGACAGTACAGATTGCCACCTGAGGCTGTAGCAGCCTTATCCAAAATTATTGACGAGCTCATTGCTCAAGGAGTGGTTGTAGAAACTGACTCCAATGTATGTAATTCTGCTATCATTCCAGTCATGAAACGTACTGATCCAAATGCACCTCCAGTATATCGATTAGTGATTGACCTTCGAGAGCTTAATAAATGTATCATACCCCAGTATCCATTAGTCCCAGATATCTCATCCCTATTGACAGCCATTGATTCTGAAGCTACATTTTTCACTGTCATCGACCTCAAGAATGCATTTTTCAGTGTCCCGATTCATCCAGACAGCCAGTATCTTTTCGGTTTTTGTTTAAATGGAAGGAGCTATAAATTTACACGAGCTCCTCAAGGTTTCACAGAAAGTCCTAGTATCTACAGTCAAGCACTTAAGAGACAACTAGACAATATTCACATGCCAGCTGACACTGCCCTGCTCCAGTATGTCGATGATCTACTGATCACAGCCCGTTCTGAACGTGATTGCGAGCGAGCATCACTTACAGTTCTGTATTTTCTGGCCGAGCAGGGGCACAAGGTGTCCCCTTCCAAATTACAATTCTGTGTCCAGCAAGTGATCTACTTAGGCCACTTACTGTCCAAGTGGGGTAGGCAGTTGACACCAGACCGTATCCAGTTAATAGCGAGTCTTCCACAGCCCAAGACACAGAAGGAGGTACGAGCTTTTATTGGCCTCACTTCTTATTGCAGACAATGGATTCCTCAGTATGCATTTCTAGCCAAGCCACTGATACAGTTAACAACACAAGAGGCAGCCGTATCGACTGTCCTCCCTTGGACCCAGGAACATACACTTGTTTTTAATGAATTAAAGAAAGCCTTATGCCAAGCACCTGTTCTAGCTACACCGAACTACAGTAAGCCTTTTACACTTTTTGTCACAGAACGTGATGGTACTGCATTATCTGTTCTCACACAAGATCAAGCAGGACAGTACAAGCCCTGTGCTTATTTTTCGAGCACATTAGATCCAGTAGCCCAGGCTCTGCCTGCATGCCTCAAGTCAGTTGCAGCCACAGCTCTAGCTATCAGACAAAGTGATTCCATAGTATTAGGACATTCCCTGACAGTACAAGTTCCACAATCCGTGGAAGTTCTTTTAAACCGAACACAGACTCAGCACTTGATAATTGCACGTTTAACAGGTTATGAACTAACACTGTTCCAGCCACACATAGAAATCAGACGCTGCAACGTTTTAAATCCAGCTACACTGTTACCGTCAGTTACTTCAAATCCTGCCACACACGACTGTGTGGAAGTTGTTAACACTATGACTAAGCCAAGACAAGACCTGACAGACATTCCATTACCTAATCCCGACCTGACACTTTATGTGGATGGTTCATGTATGAGAACTAGTACAGGAGAACTAGTAGCCGCGTATGCAGTGACTACTGTAACCGAAGTTATAGAAACACACCGTATTGACACCCTGTCTGCTCAAGCAGCAGAGCTAGTTGCTCTGACCCAAGCCTGCATACGTGCTAAGAACCTGAAAGTAAACATATATACAGATTCACGTTACGCATTCGGAGTTGTACACGACTTCGGTGTGCTCTGGCAGGAGAGAGGTTTCATGACTTCTCATGGAACCAAGATTCAGCATGGTCTCCTCATTCAAGCTCTGTTAGATGCAATACATTTACCGACAGCTATCGCCATCATGAAGTGCAAGGCACATACGAAAGTTACTGATATCATTTCCCAAGGTAACGATCTAGCAGATCGAACAGCCAAGTTTACAGCTCAGACACCAGACATTCCAGTTAACACGACACAGACACTAACTCCAGATCAGACTACATGTATGACAGTTAAGGACCCTACACAAGATGTCATAGACATACAGTTACATGCTACTCCCGAGGAAATCAGGAAATGGTCCGAACAAGGAGGGGTCCAGACAGATCAGGGATGGGTGACGAAGGGAAAAGCCACATGGTTTCTCCCCGACTCTATGGTTCAAGTCATTATTAATACCGCACATAGTCCAGCACATCTAGGAGAAAAAGCTATGTTAGACACCATTCAGAACCTTTGGTTCAACAAGCATTTACGAGCTGCAGCCAAGCAGAAAGTCCGTACTTGTATGATATGTTGTCAGTTCAATCCAGGTAAAAGTGTCCCGGTGGAACAAGGTGGATTCCAACCTCCTGACCACCCTTTTGAAGTCTTCCAGATGGATTATATTCAGATGGAGCGATGTCGAGGTTTCAAGTATGTCCTCGTAGTTGTATGCGCTTTGTCCAGGTGGACAGAAGCATATCCAGTCCCAGATTACACAGCCGCGACCACTGCCAAGCAGTTGGTTCGTGAATTCTTTCCCCGCTATGGACTCCCTAGGGTCGTGTATTCTGATAACGGCCAGCCATTCTCATCTGAGTTAATGAAACATGTTTCCCTTCTGTTAGGGTACCAGTGGAAGTTCCATTGTGTGCGCCATCCTGAAGCAGCCGGTCTCGTAGAGAGACATAATCAAACTCTGAAAATCCGTATTGCCAAGACATGTAAAGAGAAAGGTGTAGACTGGCTAGTTGCTCTGCCAGTTGCATTATTCTTCATGCGGATGGTTGCACATTCCAGATCAGGTCTGTCCCCTTATGAGGTCGTATTCGGACGCCCCCCAAATATGTGGGGTACACCTAGACCCCGCAGTATTACAGATGTTTCCAGTAATATGCTGACAGATTACCTAGCTTCCTTGATGTCTGCCCTACACTCTTGTCGTTCACAGGTTGCCGCCGCATTTCCAGACAATACCGAAGTGAAACCGCATGAGGTCATTCCAGGCGACCTTGTCCTTGTAAGGAACTTTGATCGTTCAAGTCCGCTAGAGCCTCGTTGGAGGGAGCCACGACTAGTCCTTCTGACCACCCGCACGGCCGTGAAGTTGGAGGGCTGCAAGGGATGGGTCCATCTGTCCCACATCAAGAAATTCCATGGACTTCGTAAAAAGACATTCGAAAAGGACTGCCAAAATTTTAAAGACTGCCTGAAACCAGAACTTGAACCTGAACTGAAAGTTCCTCTGTTAGAGAAAACTCCGCAGCAGGAGTATAAGTTAAAGCTCCGGTCTAGTAAAATAAGTCAGCCAGTTTAATTGTCTAAGTCCCTCTCGGGTGAAACGGTTAGACAGGTCCCTGACATGTATGAGATAGACCCCCATAGTGAGAGAGTTAGTCAAAACTCTATCAGATGTATCGTCGTTCTAAGTTTCTTATTGTTTCTAAGTTTAATGGTTACCTGCACAAGTTATGCATTGCATTTATGTTTTCCAATTTCTCATGTAAATAAGTTTTCTAATGCTACAGTAGAGCACACATTTAGTGATCTGCCTCCTCACGAGTTATCCTATCGTCTTGCTATGCGTAATAATACATTCATTAGAATGTTACACTATTCACACCAGACCAGCAATGCCACTAATTGTTGGGTGTGTGGTCGACTCCCCCCTTTCCAGACACCGAAGGGAGTTCTGCCACTCTTTCCCTATCCGTTTTCACATAATGGTTCGTGTGGAGCATGGTCCACGTTAACGTCATCTTCCAATGATATGTCCCTTCTGAATAGAACATGTTTTCCTGACAAGCAAGGTCTCTCCCATAGAACAGGGTTAGATCTAGAAAATGAAGTTTATAATTTAGGTAATTATTCTTCGAATTTTATGGTCCTGAATGTTCAGTCTGATACTACTCCAGATTTGCCTGCTATTTCAGTACTACCAGTCAAAGGCGAATTATGTGTCCGAAAGAATGGTTCCGCACATGTAGGACATAGTGATTGTACTACTACTGTCGAGTATAGTGACAGTGGGAAATCTATTTTCAAAGCCTCACGTCATTCTTATTTTGTTTGTGGTCAGACCGCATATGTTCGTCTGCCCCTCGATTGGGATGGAACATGTTACATTGCCTTCCTACTGCCACCAGTTTTTCTAGCCCCATCAGATTATCACAGAAACACACATCTAGTACACGTCAGACATAGAAGGGAGATCGAGTCCCCAATTGTCGATCAAACTGAAACTGCTCTAGAACAGTATACAGATTTTAATAGAGGTTTCTTCTTCTTTATAGGCCCTATCCAGAATAGTAAGCTAATCCGTAGATTAACCAGAACCCTTGAAGCAGTAGTGAATGAGACTACTTCTGCTCTAGGTAACTTAACCGAAGAGCAATCTGCTATGAGATTTGTCGTGCTCCAAAATCGTCTCGTTCTGGACGTCATACTGGCCGATAGAGGAGGAGCATGTAGAGTCATCGGATCTAGTTGCTGCATTTTCATTCCTAATAACGCGCCGTCTGTTTATTCAGCTATAACCAGACTTCATAAAATTGCCCATCAGTTACACCAGAATCCAGGCACCTGGACATGGTCCGGTTGGCTCTGGAGTATCATATCTGCCTGGGGATGGAAAGTATTGTCATTCCTAGGTATTGCAGTAATGATCATATTCAGTTGCTGCCTCTGTATACAATGTGGCCCTGCGATTTGCGGCATTTGTGCTACCTCTTGTATTCCTAGTCCTAAGTCCCGTTCCAAGACAATTCGAGACGAGCAAATGATGCTATATGAAATGATAGATGGTATCATGAATATTGATGTTTCCTGATGGAAACGTAGGGCACAAGGAGGGAATGTGGAAAAGTAAATTTTGCCATGTTGTATGTGCCTACGTGTTCCCCATCTTATGCTATATGTGCATGATCGATATGCATGTATTCCCCCCTGATCGATTAAAGACGCAATTACAGTTGTGTCCATCTCTAGTATGCCAGTTTCCAGTCTTCGTGAAAGCAACGAATATTAGGCCTATGTAAAGCTACGTTGCCACGTTTTACAGTGTGCACGTTAATTCATTGAATTGTCCCCGTTTCTAGGCCTCAAAAGGGCCCGGACTCAGATTCAGCTCCTGTCTCCTGAACCCTCTCCGAGGAGCGATACAGCCCCCACCTGTATCCCTGACCCTTAGCTTACTTCATGCCACGCAGTGCCCGGCTCGGCCTGGCTCTGCCTCTCAGTCTGCCAAGAGTATGTTATGTTTCTAGTTATCAGTCCAGCCCTCCTTCTCTGCATTCCTAAGCTACTGAATCGCATCAATAGTTTCCGTCATGGTCTAGCCTTTATGTCTCCATGTAAGAGAAATACTGTATTTATATTCATAAAATATTCCTCGCACAAGCGCTACATGTAGAATTATGCATGCACCAGTCTTAATGTCTGTTAGCCTTTACCCTGATAACTTTTGGATTCTATCAACATGTTCTCTAAACACCAGATACTAGATAGGCTTTAGGTACATGTCGCTCTGACACTCTAGACTTTAGTCTCCTCTTCTAGCGCAGAAGTCATAGCCCCCAGTTCTCCCTGGTAACACGTCATTGCCAGTTTGCGCGCACCACTAGGTTAGAGGTCCCAGCTGCTCAGGTAGCCCCCTCCATGTTTCCGCCCCGTTTATGACACTTCTGTTACGTTTACATCACATGTCTATGTACACACCTCTTGTTACACCCACTTTATGCCTTATCTTTCGCGACTGCTACAAACTCCGCCTACTGCTACGCCTACTGTATTGAATGCAATGTATTTTGTTTAACTATATATACTAATGTTCTGTTATTAAAAGCTGTGCGCATCATTCCCAGATCCTGCCCCGGCAGCTGCCGGGCCCTGCCATCCCATTCCCGTACAGGCTGTCCTGTTCCTGTCCTTTTATGCCTGATTAAAGCCTGTCAACTTCAGCTACCTCGAATCTTGACTCTTATTTATTGAGCTATCTGTTTATATTGTATCCAGTCAAAAATAGAACCGGTAATTAATTATTTATTTACCACACTTTAGGAAGGGTTCCAGTTACTTTCAGTATGCCACAGTTCTTAAAATGCAATGTTTTGGTTCTTTTAGGCAGTTCTCTTAGATTTGTGCGCTTCGTAGCGCTCTTGTATGCTTCGTACGGCTTTCAGGGAAGGGCCCCACTACACCTCACGCTTCTCGCGTGAGCAAGCGTACGGTGCGGTCGATGTAGAGGAGAGGTACGGGGCATACAGTTCGCTTGGGAGCAAGCGTACGCTGCTTCTGACTTCAATCGCACCGCTCGCAGCGTATCCCTCAACTCAAGCCCAGCACACAGCCTTCAGCGCATGTACTTCAGGTTTTTAAGGCAGATGGTACGAGGCGTAGAGTTGGTGCGAGGTGTATCGGGGAAGCGCACAGGTCTCAGCGCACACTCCAGCTTAATACAGTCTCGGGTCCCTACGAGGCGCACAGTTCTTTACCTTGGTTTGTAGATCGGGGCGGACGGCTCTATGCTGATGTCCTATGTTGCGGTGCCGTCCTGGAGGGCGGGGTGGCGCGGAGGCCAAGGGGTCACTTCTCCGTTGGTTGGCGGTGCTCCGGGGGACACAGGCTCACAAGTGCTGAGTCCTGGGGTCCTGAAGGGGAGTCTGGGCTGATGGCGAGTCTCAGTGCGGCCGGGCGCACTTTGGCAGGCTCACGGCAGGTAAGCAAAGCAGGCAGACGTCCTTCCTCGTGATGCGATCTCTGACGCGGGTGCCACAGCATCGCGGTACTCGGACCGGACAGGTCCTCTTTTGCTGCGTGAGCTACGGCTCGGCTCTGGGCGGCAGATACGGTGTGCAGGCCAGACGGGGCAGGGCTTTACTTTGCGGCTGCAGCTTTTGGGCCAGGTCACAGGTCACTTTGCTCGGCGGGACCAGTGATGCGTAGCTTCCTCAGAGGGCGCGTTTACACAGTGCACTCAGCTTCTCTTCGTGGGCACTGCAGGACAGGCAACACCATTAGCAGTTCCTCCTTCAGGGAGGGGGGTAGCGCCCAATGTTCCTGGGGCACAGTTCAGGGGGGCAGGCTCACACGCAAGCCCTTGGAGATTGTTCACAGCAGAGGCACAAGTTGAAATTAAAAGTCTTTCTCAGTCTTCTCTCCTTCATGCAGCAAGGCACCCACCACAGGCCAGTCTCTCAGGATTAGAGACAGTACTCCTCCATGCAGTTTTCCCAGGTCCTTCATTCAGGCAGAGTTTCTTCTTGGTGTAAACAGGATCTGATTTCTTAGGAGCAGGGCTCCTACTTTTATAGGACATTTCTTTTGTTCTTGCAGGGCAGGGGGCCTTTGCCTAATCCAGTCAGTCTCTGAGCACTTTGTTTTCCAGGCTCTGGTTTCTTCTTTCAGAGTATGGGGCAGGGACAGCAGACGCTCCGCAGGAGGTGGAGCCAGCATTGTGATGACAAGTACAGTCAGGAGCACTTTGTTGACAGTCTTCCCTCTTCCTGGACCAGGTGTCGGGCAGAGTCATCAGTCGCTCCCCAGCAGGCGGAGCCAGCATTGTGGTGGCAGAGCACAGCCCTATTCAGAGTCAAGGGGCACTCCCACCACCCATCCTGGTGTAATCTCTCTATTCACCACCTGTCATCCCCAGCCCTGTCACTCACACAACCCAGACAGCAGATACACATCCTGGCAGTGAAAACGAAAATGGCTGTAATTCACTAATAGGATATGGCACCCACATCAGGGCATGTCCTACCTTATGCTTACAATGCACCCTGCCCTTGGGCCTACCATAGGGGTGACTAATATAAAGTAAAGGGAAGGTTTAGGGGCTGGCAAGTGTGTGCACTTGCCCAGCCAGCATGACAGTACCAGACTGCACGCAGGTTCTGCAGTGGCAGACCTCAGACATTTTTTAAAAGGCTGCTTCTGTGGGTGGCGCAACCAGCGCTGCAGGCCCACTAGCAGTATTGGTATTTACAAGCCCTGGCACTCCTGGTGCACTTTACTGGGGACTGACAGTAAATCCAATGAGCCAATCATGGAAACCAATCACATGCCTAGAAGAGGTGAAGACTTGGATGTCCTCTTCATCCCTCAAGTTGAACGGGGACAAAACGGAGCTGATGCTCCTAGGCCCCCCAGATCTCCGCCTCCCCGATGCCCTATGGCCCCCGTGTCTGGGTCTTCCACCAACTCCCAAAGACAATATCAAGAGCCTCGGAGTCTGGTTGGACAGATCCCTATCGTTCAATACGCAGGCCACGAAACTGTCAGCCACCTGCTTTGGCATCATGAGGATGCTAAAGAAAATCTTCCCCCTCCTCCCCATGGAAGCAAAACAGGTGGCTATACAAGGGCTTATACAATCACGCCTTGATTTTAACAATGTGCTCTATCTTGGCGCCCCAGACTACACTCTGCGCAGGCTGCAGATAGTGCAGAACTGCGCAGCCCGCTTATTGCTGGAGATCCCTCGCAGACATTCAGTAAGGGCCTGACTGGCCAGCCTCCATTGGCTACCAGTTCGTCAAAGAATTCTTTTTAAGGCAATGTGTATTGCCCATCAAGCCTTCTGGGACACTGGTCCGAGTATTACTCGCAACCTAGTCACTCACTACACGCCCAACAGAAGTCTCCGCTCCAGCCAGACCTTTCTAGCAGTGACTCCTAGAATAAAAAGAGCCAGGTCTGGCGGCAGGACCTTCGCCCACAATGCCTCCAGGACGTGGAATGCCCTTCCACTTCACCTCAGAGCCAACTCCAACCTCACCTCATTTCGCAAACAGCTCAAAACCTTCCTTTTTAACTCACCCCTTTAACCTCATCCCCCTCCTATGTCTCTCCGGTAGGTTCCGGTTATCACTAGCGCTTGGACGCCTCAGGGCAGCAATTCGCGCTCTACAAATTCAAATTCAAATTCAAATATAGCAATTTACAGTAGGGAGAGCATATGCACTTTTTTTTTTTAACTTTATTTTTTCAGCAGAATAAACAATACAGTCCCCCCCCCAAGATTGGCATCAGTATAGATAAATACAGGTGTACGCAGTTCACAGTCCTAGTACGGCTTCAACAGTTGCAGATATAACAGGAGATGCAAGAATCAGATCCACGGGATGCAGTGCAAGTATAGTAACTGACAATAAGTAACATATGCGCAGTCATCAGGGCATTACCCCAGCCCCTACTCTCCCTCCCCAGCACCCGCCACCCCTTCCTCAGGTCCCGATTCCTCGGATGAGAACAATGCAGCACTAGTTGCATCGGAGTCGCTGTCAGACAACCCCACAGCACACATCATACGCCATGCAAGCAAGTCCTCCTGTAGCCGTTCATCTCTACGCGTATGTTGCATGTGCGTTTCTTCAGCTAGGGTCCATTCCCCACATCCCGAAGCCACAATGTCATGTCTGGTGCCCTGTGTCCCATCCAGGTAATAGCCACCCGCCGTCTAGCCAGCACCAAAATATGATAGAATCCTCTTCTTAGGTTTGGGGACCAGGGCTAACAAGCAATGGATCGGGGTCAGGTCAAGACGCAGTCCCGTGACCCTCCGGATGTGGGCTACTACTACCCTCCAGAAGTCCCCGACCAGCGGGCACTCCCAAGCTAAATGGAGAAATCCGGCTCCGACTGAACCACACCTAGGACAGGCATCCGATTTATCCGCCGCAATGCGGTGCAGAGCAACTGGGGTTACGTAAGTGCGGTGCATGAAATGACATCCTGACCCAATTCACGAGGCAACAACAGGTAAGCGCACGCCCTAGGGCTCCCCTGGAAACCCCGTTCGAGGTTTCCGTCCGCCCAATTTCTAAACCTCGTTCCCCCCTTGTTTCTTTCCAGCCCACCGGTTGTTGGAACAATACTCGCCCTAAAATTAGGACGCAAGTTACCGCCTCGATTGATATCTATAAGGCTCGCTCTACTCTGAGGCTAATTTCCCAGCCTCCCAACCAGGTAAACTGCCAATTTCAACATCCACGTGGTTGAGTTGCACAATAGGCACCTTCCTTAAAACAATGGTTTATTTTTCCCTATCCAGGTACCGACAATCCTTCGGTATTCTGACCACTCTAGTGCCTGACAAGGACATTACTAATTGCCCGGCAGGTCAGTACTGGCTATAATAGTCACTCGAAATACGTGAACACGGAGGTTTTTCCTTCTCAGACCTGACACCCCGCCTGTGCATGGTATATATTCACTGGCCAATTCGGCCTCACTTATAGGTCATGGTCCCACACGCTCACTGCGCGCTCGTGATATGTTCTAATCACTGGAGGCACTGCTCGCTATGACAAAAACCCCACGTGCATGACAGGCACCCAGTCACGAAGAACTCCGACAACAGCAGGAGTTTTTCACTCATTAATTCACAATTGCCCACGCTCACCATTGAATCCGTTTTTCTCAAATCACCAGACGGCTCCACCACTATGAGTACTCCTCAGGTCAACTGCACAAACTTGCATAGTGTAAGTAGTCCTCGGCACGCAAACTGTTTGTAAATGTTTTGTATATATCTTTTTTAGGCGGATGCCTTATGTTTTCTATTCTTTTTCTCCTCTTTCATTTTCCACAGGCATTCCTAGAAACAGGCAAATGTTTTAATAGTCCTGATGATGATCCCGGTTCATTAGGAGCCAGGGGATCGAAACGTTGACGGTTTAAACAGTATTACAGAAAATTCAATTGTATGCCATTCTGTAAATACTGCATGTCGAAACTTGCTTTTGCATTGTTCATTAATTTACAAGCGACATTTTGGCTCCAAACCTCTTGCCTGTAAACCCTTTCTTTTACCTTTGTAGCACCTCTGCTACATTCTTTTCTTTGATGGATAGGTACAGGACTGTGCCCCATCTGAATTGTTCATAACTGACCACCTTCAGGTCAACCACACTTCCTTTTTATCTTCAAAATAAACAATTCCTCACCTGGCTGGGTCTGGAAATTTGATTATAGTACCGATTGTGGTCTGTAAAACTATTTTTTCTGTTTATTATTATTCCCTGAGGACCCTTGTTGTCTTTGTGAAATTAAAATGGATCAACTTGAAACGTGCGTTACACGACACCTTCTTGGTAAGCGTCCCTACCCGTTTCCGTTGTCTCGGGTCTAGGGCGACCCCTAGATCCGCCTCCCATGCCGCCCAGGACGGGGACATCGGAGGCGCTGAGTCGCATCTCATCGCTGTATATAACAGCGTTATCAATCGCCGTCCCGTGCCGCACGATAGCAGGATATTCAAAGTATGGGACACCTGGGGCGCCTCAGGGAACTGTGGCCATGTCGCTCTCGCCATGTCCCGCAGGCCTCCATAGTGAAGGTATTGGCCCCCAGTAAGACTGAAGGCCTCTATAGCTCTCTCCAGGGTCACGAATGACTCGTCCGGATACAAGTCTGCCAAGGTGTCGCAGCCGCCCTCACGCCATTCCCGAAACGACATGTGCTCCTCCATTAGTGCGACCGGTGCCAATATCCATATTGGTAGCTCCCTATGAAAAGGGGCCCGTCTCAGCACTCTTTCCACCACTCGCTGCCAAAGTCCCGCAGTGTGTCGGACAATATACGGCAGGGCGCCATCCGCTCCTCTGCCACGCATCAGAGCCACTTGTAACGCCTACTCATCTGCGCTACCAGCCAGGAGTCGCAATTCCCAATTGTCCGCGCCCGCGAACCAGCGCGCAGCTGGTATAAGTTGGGCCGCGTAATAGTATAAATCAAAGCGCGGGGCTTCCAGGCCCTCCTCCTCCCAGCGTCTGACCATCGTACGTAACGCAACTCTGCTGCGTCTGCCCGCCCAAAGCAGGGAGGTGAGCATTGTATAAAGCTTGTTGAAAATATGAGGAGGAAGAGGACAGAGGGTATTCTGTAGGATATACAATACTCTAGGCAGCATCACCATCTTCGAGACGGCCAACCGTCCCATGAGAGAGAGTGGAAGCGTATTCCAGAAGGATACAGATTGTTGTCGGGAACTGAGCACCCGGTCGGCGTTCCGGGCCAGCAACTGTTCATCAGAGACAGCCACCTGAATAACCAGATAGCGGAAGGCCTCCATCTCCCACCGCAGTCCCAGGGGCGGGAAACCCACACTAGGGTCTTCACCGCATCCCGCAAGGGGAAAGATCAGGGACTTCTCAGGATTAAGACGCAGCCCAGAAGCTGCACCAAAGCATTCCAAGTGGCGTAACAGGATCGGTATCGACTCCCGTGGGGAGGTCAGGAAGAACAACGCATCATTTGCGTAAAGCGAGACTAGGTGTACCACATCCCCCACCCGTATTCCCCAGGGTGCCATCTCCGCACGGAGGTACACCGCTAGGGGCTCAATCGCCAGAGCGAATAGGAGCGGTGACAGGGGGCACCCCTGGCGGGTGCCCCTGCCCACCTGCCACTCCTCCGAGCGGGCCGCTCCGAGTCTGACCCTGGCTGTAGGCGCACTGTATAGAATACGAATCCAGGCGCAGAAAAGGGGCCCCACCCCCGCCAACCGAAGCACCTCCAATAGGTACCCCCAGCTAACTGTATCGAAGGCTTTAGCCAGGTCTATCGAGACCAGGACCTGAGGATCCTCCCTATTGCACACCTCATGTAGAACGTGGTTCAGGCGCCGGAGATTCATGTCGGTGTTGCGGCCCGGAATGAACCCGCACTGATCATGATGGACTAAGCGCGCCATATGTGATGCCAGCCGGGTGGCCAAGATCTTAGTAAGGATTTTGGCGTCGGTATTGATTAAAGTGATTGGCCGGTAGGCCGCGGGATCACAGCTATCCCCACCCGGTTTTAGGAGCATGCAGACCTCACCCTGCTGCATGGTGGGCGGGAGTGCGGCTCGCTCCATCGCTTCATGGTAAACCTGCAGGAGGTGGGGCGCGAGGGTATCAGCGAACGCCTGGTAAAACTCTGGGGGAAGACCGTCTCCACACGGCGTCTTAGCCTTCGGTAGGGCGGCCAACGCCACCTTGACCTCATGAAGCGTCACTGGAGCATCCATGTCCTCAGCATCCTCTTTAGAGAGGGTCTGAAGGGGCAAATCCCGGAGGTATGGCTGATATGATGCCTCTGTCACCAGGGGGGTCAGCGGTATAGACCTTCTGCAGATGAGTGCGGAGCACCGCAAGGAGGTCCCGTTCCGAGTGTACCGGGACCCCAGCGGGGTTTCTCAACGCAACGATCCGCGCAGGGGCCGATTCCCTTCGGAGAATCCAGGCCAGCAATCAGCCCGACTTGTCCCCCTCTCGGTGGAGGCGTTGGCGATATCGACCAAGAGTGAATCTATGCAGCCGGTCCAGGATATCATGGACGCCCTCTCGGGCCGTCCGCTCCGAGTCCATGTTCAACCCATCCGGGTCCGGTAAGGATTGGTAGTGGCTGAGGCGCTCCTCAGCACTCGTGAGGCCACGGAGCAGCTGTTTACGGACTCCATATGTCAGACCCATACAAGCGCCTCGCACGACTGCCTTGAGGGCATCCCATTTGGTCGCAAAAGGGATATCACCCACTTCCCAGTTCAGGTCCAAATAGGTACGCAGGGACGTCTCCACATGGTCCCGTCCCACCGGATCCTGTAGAAGATCCCCTGGCATCCGCCAGGTCCTTGGGCGGGAGGACCGGTCCACCCACTGTACCATGCACGTCACAGGCGAATGGTCGGATAAAAACCGGGCCTGATGTGTGACCGATAAGACAAGGGATGCACCAATGTTGGCAGCAAGTACCCTGTCGAGCCTACTATGTGTGTTGTGTGTGGGGGTATAACAAGTGTAAAGCTTCAGTCCCGGGTTGCCGAGGCGCCAGATATCGACAGCACCCAGATTATCCATCACCTCGCGGAGTCGTGCGGTCATCCGAGGTTTTGTACCCGCACGGGGGGGATGCCTGTCCAGTAGTGGATCCAGTACACAATTAAAATCTCCAAACCAGAGGAGGGGGGCATCCAAGTCTGTCGCTATAAGCTCCTGCAGGCCTGTAAAGAAACTCGGGTCATCTACGTTAGGTGCATAGGAGTTCACCAGCAGGAAGTCCCTCCCATCAAGTTTTACTCGTATAAGAACATATCTGCCCTCAACATCTGCCTCAACATACTGGACTGCCAGGGGAACCCCGGGAGCCACCCAGATCAGGACCCCCCTAGCATAGGTAGAGAAGGAGGAATGGAACATCTGACCCCTCCATTTCTTCGCCAACTTAAGAGCACCCTCTTCATTCATATGCGTTTCTTGTAAACACGCCATAGACACTCCATGCCGACGAAGGAAGGACAGCACCCTATGCCGCTTGGAGCAAGTACCCAGGCCACGCGCGTTCCAAGTTAAAAATGTAAATCCCATAAGCTTTGGTCCTGCCCATCCGGGCACCCAAGTTTAACCTCTGCAAACAGCCTCCCAAGGGCGTGAACAGCAGTTCACACTATGCCAAAAACAGATTCCCCCCACAACTCCCCCCATCCCCACATTACCCGCAACCACCCAACCTCTGAAATCGTCCCCCCCTTCCCCCACCCATGAGCAGGAATGATGCAACAAGAAAACACGCCATCCCGCCCACCCCCGCCAGCGCCATCCAAAAACAATAGGACTCAACACCCCATCAGAACCAGTTCCCCCCCCCACCCGCGAGCAAAAGGACAGCAACAACCAAAAACGCTACCCTGCCCTCCCCCTGCCAGTGCCAGGACGTGCACAGCCACCCCATACAACACACGCACCCCACACTCACACTCAACCGACCAGAACCACCCACCCTCCCCCCCAACTCCCCGAGGACCCAATGTTCCAGGACAGTCTCCGGGAATGTCCATGATAGACAGTTCCAATTCTGGGCGACGGTACGCCATAAACTCTTGGACCTCGCACCACATCACCTCGGCCAACGGGGTATCCATCCTCTTCTCAACCCACCAACCAGGGTTCCCAGCACCAGGTAGAGACAGCATTGGGTAGACAAAATCCAGGATGGGTGGCCCACCCAACCTCCTAGGGCAACAACATTTTAACAAGACAGTACCTCATATCAGAGTTCACTCAGGTCGTGTTTCGGAAAGGGCAGTTTCCGGTATCACCGGGGGAGCGGAGTGTACATCCGGCAAAGTTTCCTGCAAGGTATCCGGGACCAGGATCTCGCTAGGTGCAGGTGCCTCAGGTGACTCTGGAGCGGCCCCCGCCGTCGATGGTCTCACGTGAAGCGCCCCATCTTCTCCCACGGTAATCCGGGGCTCGGGAGAACCCCGAGATCCAGATCTACGTCTCCCTCTGCCTCGCCGGCGCCTCGGGGGCCGGGTCCCCCAGGTCTCGCGGGGGCCGCCTCGCTCACCAGGGGGTAGGTCGTCTCCTCGTATCTCGAGCCACTCCCACACCTCCGCCGGGGACTCAAAGAAGTGAGCGCGTCCCTGGGAGAGCACCTTGAGTTTGGCCGGGTAAAGGAGCATGTATTGTAGCTTCATGTCCCGAAGTTCCTGCTTGACTCCCAGGTAGGACTTCCGTTGCTCCTGCACCTGTTGAGTATAGTCAGGATAGATGGAAACACGGCTATTTTCAATGGTGATGGACCCCATTTCTCTCGCGGCCCGTAGAATACAATCACGATCTTTATAGTTCAGAATCTTTGCAATGATGGCTCTAGGTGACTCGCCCGGGCGTGGAGGGGGAACCAGGGCCCTGTGTGCCCTCTCAATGACAAAGACACTGGACAGGCCGGTCGGGCATAGCTGGGTACGGATCCACGTCTCCAAGAAGCGTTCAGCGTTCCCCGCCTCAAGGCGTTCCGGGACGCCCAGGACCCTGATGTTACTCCGACGGGCCCTACCTTCCGCATCTTCAGCTCTTCTCTCCAGTGCACGGGTAGTGGACGTCAGGTGTGTAACTGATTTTTGCAGGGAAGCCACTTCAGTTTGTAATTGTGCAATGTTGCCCTCCGCGTCTGAGACCTTGTCTGCCACCTTACGGAGATCCGTCCGGAGGAGGTTTACATCGATCGATACAGTCTCGATCTGCCTCTCCAAGGCAGAATGGGATCCCTGGATAGCCTTCAGGATCTCCGCCCGGGAAGGTTCATGCGGGTCATCGCCCCCATCCTCCGGTCCTGTCTTCCGTGTGATCCTCTGTGACGGCAGTCTTGGGGTGGTATACTGCACGATGGTGTTGGGTTGGGAGGATTTCGCAGTTCTATCCCTGCGGGTCGTCATCTTGGGGGACAGATCGAGAGCCCCCATCAAACGTCTCAGCTAGGACTCACCTGGTCCCACCGGTTAGGTACAGAGCCCAACGACAGAGCGAAGACGGGAGGACCGGGAGAGAGGACAATTCAGCAGGCAGCACCAGGCAGATCCGGTCCAAGCAGTGACTCCCACCACGAGAAAAGGGAGAGCGTGGCAACCAGTGTTCAAGATGCACTCACCGGGCCGGGCGGGAGGATCTCCAGCAATCAGGTCGAGAACAGCCTACCAGCCGGTACCCCCGCCAACCAGCGCACCCCGGGCGAGCCCCCTCAACTCCCGGGTGCAACAGGTCGCTTTTCGAGCCTCTAGGGGTAGGGCGCACCGCGGGCCAGGGGCACCACAGTCCGTACTCCACTGCCACGCAGGATGGAGGCTGCTCCGGCAGTCAAGCAAAATGGCACGTAGTCCATGGGGGGGCTCCAAGCCGCCCGTGTCCCTCTGAGGTCGGCACCGCAGGTCGCCACCAGTCCCAGCGCCAGTGCAGGCTCCACGTGGAAGGGCCGCTGTAGTGCTCCGTGGTAGGGACGGAGGCCGCAATCCCCACAGCTGCAGGGAAACCAAAAGGGGCAGCCCGCGCAGGCCGCACCGGCCCTCAGTGCGGAGGTGGGCCCCAAGGCCAACAGTTCCGGCCGGACCAGCGTCAAGCTCTCGGCGATCGCACTGGCTCAGTCCCCCAAGATTCACGCAGAGCCCCAGGTACCAGGGGAATCACTCACCCGGAGCTGCTCTCCACAGCCGGGAGCTCCGGTGCAGCAGAGGATCGGCGGGGGGAGGGGCGGGCACCTCAACCCCCTACACGGGTCAGCGGGAGTCACCGGACCCCAGTTCAGCCCTCCACTAGCCTCTCAGGATGTCCGCTATACATCTCCAACCATCGGGGGGTCCGACGTGGACGTGGTCTCCTCCGTAGCCGTGAAACGCCTTCTTCAAGCGGGCCGCGCGCACCGCTACTCCCGCGCGCAGGCCCAGTCCGCGGTCTCGCGTAGAGACAGGCGGAGCCTTCAGAGCGCCGCTTCGTTCTCCGGCGGCGTTACTGGGGCACCGGAGGCTCTCCTGGCAATGTGGGGGTCCCAGACGTAACGAGAGAGGATCCGGACCGTCAGCACCCCTTTGGAGGGTCCAGCAAGGATCTTTTAGGCAGGATATAGTGGGTCCTCGGACGGAGCTGGTGAAGCTCACGTCCTGTCGGCCATGTTGCTTGGCCACGCCCCCGAGCATATGCACTTTAGCACTGGTCAGCAGAGTCCTTAAACCAACAAAAACAGGTCAGAGAGAATATTGGAGGAAGGCAAAAAGTTCAGGGATGACCCTGCCAAGAGGGCCAAGTTCAACAACGGGGCAGTGTGCTGTCCGGCTCTGCTGTATCTATGTGAAAACAGCAATGTCGATAGGACAGGAGGGGGCAGTGTGCTGTCCGGCCCTGCTGTATCTATGTGAAAACAGCAATGTCGATAGGACAGGAGGGGGCAGTGTGCTGTCCGGCTGTGCTGCAAGTGTGTGAAAATAGCAATGTGGATAGGACAGGAGGGGGCAGTGTGCTGTCCGGCTGTGCTGCAAGTGTATAAAAATAGCAATGTGGATGGCACAGAAGGGGGTGGTGCACTGTCCGGCTGTGGTGCATCTGTGTGAAAACGGCAATGTGGATAGGACAGGAGGGGGCAGTGTGCTGTCCGGCTGTGCTGCATCTATGTGAAAACAGCAATGTAGATAGGACAGGAGGGGGCAGTGTGCTGTCCGGCTGTGCTGCATCTGTGTGAAAACAGCAATGTGGATAGGACAGGAGGGGGCAGTGTGCTGTCCGGCTGTGCTGCATCTGTGTGAAACCAGCAATGTGGATAGGACAGGAGGGGGCAGTGTGCTGTGCGGCTGTGCTGCAAGTGTGTAAAAATAGCAATGCGGATAGGACAGAAGGGGGTGGTGCACTGTCCAGCTGTGCTGCATCTATGTGAAAACAGCAATGTGGCTAGGAGAGGAGGGGGCAGTGTGCTGTCCGGCTGTACCTGCTGTGTGAAAGTATCAATGGGGATAGGAAAGGAGGAGACAGTGCCCTGTGCTGTACGTGTGTGTGCGTGCGTGTGTGTGAGAGAGCACAAGTTTGAAAAAAAATGTATAAGTACGCCATATTTACAAGCACGTAGTTAGTTTAAACATGTTTTGCACACGAGTGTTTTATATCCAGGAGTGAAATATACAGAGTGTTTTATATTCAGTAGCGAAATGTATAGAATGTTAAGTGGAGTAACTATAATTATAACGGTGTGAGATTAATGTAGAAATGTTGGAATATATGTGAAAACCTCATGTTCTCATGTTAAAAGAATCATGTCCGAATTAAATGTAACTTTGAAATCCAGTATAATGTGTAGGCCTTAGGGCAATTCACAGCAAACCTGAACGTGCTGCTAAAATAATGTGAGATAAGGTTGACATGGTTCTTCCAAATGTACTATTGAACTTAGGGTTAAAAGTATATGCTTTATAGATGTGTTATTTTAGAAACGTATGCTAGTTAAGAATGTTTGCTGTTTAAATCAAGTTAACGTTTTAAGAGTGCAGGGACCTGCTGCATGTAAATCAAGTAGGCCAGAGCAGATAATGTCATGTCGTTTAAATTGCCATGTGCTCGTTAGAGAAGAGGTCGTGAGGTGTCCAGCACAGAGCTTTGAGAGTGTTTTACGACTAAAGATATGGTGGAGTCTGGAATTTGAGGCCCACTGCAGGACGAGCTGTATGCAGGTGCGAGGGTCCTAATCAGCTCGAATGAAAGGGACTTTGTTCAGTGGCGCCTTGCGCAGGCCTGTAGGAGTTTCCAGGAATTTAGGGGGTATCGGCGCATTGGAGAAGAAGCCTGGGAACCAAGGTCAACTTTAACGAGGGTCTTCAAGAGTACCATCATGGAGTTTGCCGCGCACAGAGATACCACGTGAGGGGCGTCCCAAGGGGCGTTCCTATCAGAAATGTGATTTGGTATTAGGGAAAGAGACCCGGGAGGAGAGCAGAGCAGATGATTTTGGGAGCCTAAGGAAGCGGATGGGTAGGCAGATAGGCTGATCAGGAGAGACCCATTATCAGAGGAGAGACAAAGAGAAGTGTGTGATCTTCTTAGGAAGTCACCACGGCTGACACCTAGAGGGGTAAAGATCTTGTTAAGTAGGGATGTCACTTAGTTTAGTGTAGGGACAGACTAACCTTAATTTTCTTTTCTGTAATGACTTTGAGGTTACAACTTATATCCATTTTGACAACCCTTATGGTTTTTGAGCTTGTACTTATTATTTTGTTTTTCAGACTCAGACTATTCAAAAAGTTCATGTTCATAGTGATACCGATTTACCTTCTTAATCTCATTTTGAGAAGTTTGTATCTTCAGTTATCTTTGACTTTATATTAAATCTTTGAAACTTAAAAATTGGTCAGTGGTCATTTAGAGTGGTGTAAGTTCTTAAATTGATTGACTTATTGCTAGATTACCTTTTACTCAATGACAGGTACCAACGATTCAATCGACGTAGTTTGGGATTTGGTAATGTAACTAGTAACCAGAAATCCCGCGTTAGCAGTTGGTAGCAGAGGATGGTTATCTTCTTGAGGAAGGTAATCTAGAGAGGTTAGTTTACCCCAAGGCCCGAGACGTCGAAAGACGAGCAGCGGAAGAATCGTGTGCCGAAAGGTGCAGACGGTGCGAGAAAAGCAGCAGTATCGGAAGAGAGTGAGTATAACAAAGGGTCATGCGTGAACAGATTGCGGTATTTTGTGTTGTATTTGTATTGTAATGTCTTGCGGAGTTGAATGCCTGTAGTGTGAATGAGAGAAGGTTGTGAGCGCGCGCAACCTGGTAAGCTGGTAACCTGGTAAACGGGTGAACTGGTGAAATCTTAAGTTCAGGCCAGAGCTTAAGTGGTTTTGGGTGTATCGAACATCCAGGGTAGTTGTCGACCATAGTACGGAGGTCACGAGGTACCATTGACCGCCGTGGATCCAAGATAGGGGGAGTGTAAGAGTGAGTGTATGAGTAACGGACGCTGGTCGAAAGTTACTGTGTGTGAGTAACCTATCGGAGAAGGCGATTGTCTGGAAGTAAACGGAAAGATATTTCGCCAAGTTAAGGTGACAACTACAGAAAGACTGTGGGCGTACAGTCAAGAAAGGTGATCGCTTGGACGGAAGTAATCATTTTTCAGAGTATGAATGGGACGCGTGCATGACCGAGGAGACGAGCTGAGAAAGGAGGGGAACTGCTGCGAAGGGGGACGGGTGACGTCGGCTAGAGCCGCGCTGTGATTGAGCGGTTGGTGTGACGTTAGCTAGAGCCGCGCTCTGGTTGGGCGGCTAGAGTGACGTCGGAGGAAAGTCGCGTACGGATAGGCCAGTTAGTGAGAACGGCGCTGAGATTGGTGGAGTGTCATCAGGAAGTAAACAAACGCAGAGAAAAGAGAAATCATGAAGTGTTTTAAGTGTTTGAAAGGGATTTTTAAACGTAAACGAAGTGAACATTATTACGGGGAAGAGGCTCCGCCAGAGGGTACGCCAGCTCATTATATGGCAACGGATGTGGGGCTGCATACCATATTATGGATTGGGGCTTGGAATAAGCTTACGGAAGGGAATGAGGAAATGCAGTTCCCGAAGTACGGAACGTTTAAGTTAGAGGTGTTACATCGGCTAAAAGCAACCATGTCCTCATTGAAACCCTCACCTAGACCAACACAGTTTGAGGCCCTTAATGCATGGGTTAAGGCTGCACACGACCGAAATTTGAACAGGCGTCAACAAAGGCTGACGCGATCGGTAAGGGCAGTGCGAGATTCCAAATGGGATGAGGAAGCAAAGCGATGGAGGGTACAGGCTATTGAGGTGGAAAAAATGTATCCGATGAGGGAGGTGGCAGGAGGAGGAGGAAACCTCATGGAAGAAGACGAGGAAAGCGAGTCGGAGGACAATCTGATAAACAGATTGTTAATGGATAGACCACCTCCGAGAGTGGGGTTGATAGAAGATAGAGGGCTCGCAAGGGAAGATGGGAATGACATAGAGGGATATACACCACTCCCTATATCGGAATGGACACCTATCAAAGGCGGAGAAACACCTCCAAACAACACTGTACAGAGTGTAGTGGGAAGGTTTGTAGTGCAGAAAACGCCAACCACCGAAAGGGCTGAGTCTGTGGGATTACCAGACGCTCTTCAAGTGCCTGTTACCATAGGACCCATAGTTTCGATCTATAACCCTGAGAGAGATAGAGGGGAACAACAAAGGCAATTGGATAGGGAAAGGATTGAGATGGAAAGGAGGAATAATGTGACAAATGCATGGAAACAATTGCCAGGATCAGTAACATGGAATACCCCATTAGACATAACTGTCGGTCCCAATTCAGAACAGGGAGGTCCGAGAGGACCAATGGATCTAAGGGGACCACGGCCAAGATCCTATTCAGAGTTAAGAGCTGATTTGAGGGAATGGGACGGGTCCATAGTATCTCCGAGTAACAGGACAAGAACGGAACCAGAGTGGGAAAGCAGGGGTAACGGGACTGTATCTCATTGCGGGGCCAGCGAAAGCAGTCAGGGCCGGGAAGGCCAAAGTCAAGAGAATAGAGGGGATGCATGTCCTACAAATCAGAGAGAACAGCCGGAACAAAATACTAGGATTGTAGAATGTGAGGAAATGTCCCGTCTCTGGGGGAAAGGAGGAGATGAGGCGGTACGGGCTTTTCAGAATAGGTTTAGGTGCCTTCATCATACACTCGGGGAAGACGTTCAACATTGGAGAAAGGAGAACAGCGATAGGTCCCGCCACGCCTCGAATAATCAGGAATCACAGGGAAGTAGTGAAGAAAAAGGGAGTAATGGAACATCTTACCCTGCATCCCGTGAAATTAGCCAGGATGGGGAGAGAGGGGCTATGAGGCGTGAAGGAGTGTTTCACCACCCACCCCGAGAAGATGGAAAGGCATGGGACCTAGAGAGATGGGAACAGGGGAGGACTCCCTATAACTCACCAATACCTAAACGTAGATCTCGGAGCTGGGATGGGAGAGATGCGGATGGAGGAGCTAAATTGAGTGTCTTGAAAGCTGAAATTAAGGCAAAAAGGCTTGATGTTACTAGTTTAAAATCAGATGTTGATGAGATAATAGATGGAACATTGCCTTTGGAAAGGATAGAATTGTATGAACAGGATGAGTTATTGTTCATGGCAAAGGATATTACTAGGAAAGCTAGAGCGTTTCATGAGAAACTGACTGATTTGGCAGATAGATATGCCGTGGATTTGTCTAGGACAAGGGCATTGCAGAGTAACCACAGATTACAGTACGCAGACCAGGATCTAGATGAGAAGAGAACTACTGGATTAAAAACACACATAAGAGAGCTGGTATCAGGGATAAGAGTGTGGAGGGAACTGGATAAATGGGAAGAAAGGTGGTCGAAAAAGGGCACGGTTAGACGAAGTGCAAATGTGATGACCCCCGAGGGAAGGGTAATGCATATGGAGGCATTCCCTTTGCGAGAAATATCAAATGGAAATTATGTACATGTGCCCTGGAGTAGAGGAGACTTAGCTGCATTCACCAACTCATTTCCGAAGTTGCGGGACAATCCAGTAGAGTGGTATAAGCAGGTAGAGAGGTTTGTTAAAATTTCGAAGGTATTGTGGATTGATTTGAACACGTTGTTTGACATCGTGGTCCCATCTGATCTGTGGACCCCTTGTAAGACTAGTGTTGAATGGCCAAATACTGAACCAGTGAGGGATGCTCGGACTAATGGACCGTCCGAGATTGTCATGCGAAAGTATGAAAGGGTAATAGCATGGCTGAAAGATAAGGTACCACCACAGGACATAGATTGGGTAAAAATAGACCGAACAAGGCAGGAACCCAAGGAGACAGTTCACGAGTTTTATGAAAGATTATTGAAAACATTCAAGCAATACAGTGGACTAGATGTAATGGATCCCAAAGATATAGGGCAGTTTGTGTCAAAGTTTGTCCTGGGGTTGAGACCTGATATTTGTTTGATGATACAGCAACATTTAATCTGTTGGCAGAACAAACCACTAGATGAGATTTTACGTTATGCGAGGTACTGCAGTGACGAGATAGATTCTAAAGCCAAGAATCTAAAGGAGAAATTGATGGTGGTGCAAATGCAGTCCGCCGGATTATGGTGGCCAGCAGAAGCAGGGGATGGGACGAAAACCAAACGGTCAGAATAAGGACAATGAGGAAGGGCAGAGACCTAGGATAGACTTTGCCACTTTAAAGAAAACGACAAAGTGCCATCAGTGTCACCAGGTGGGGCATTGGCGACGCGAGTGTCCCTTTAACCCTGAAAATGGAGAGCTAGAAGTAGAAGAGCAGGTCCAAGAAGTCCCAGTGCAAAAGGTGACAGTCCCAAGTAGTAAGGTGGCCAAAGGGGGGACTTCGGCTCCACGGGCCCAATTCCCACAGCCACCGAAGATAGCAGCTGGGGGAAAGGTCTTTAAACAAATGCCTCTGTTTATCGAGGAAGAAAAGTGTTATTACATTGATCCATTGACAGGACAACGGGTGAGCAGTGAAGAGGACTGTACCCTTGGGGCAGTCTTAGAAGTGGATCAGAGAGGGCCATTTGTTGAGGCAGAAGTGGCAGGGTGTCCCACTACGTTCTTAGTGGACACTGGGGCTACTCGTTCGACTCTGAGATCAGCGGTGGTTCCAGACTTGCCAATGTCAGGGGAAACAATTCAGGTGGTAGGAGTCGCAAATAAAAGAATGACTAGTCCTTTGACAGAACCAGTGTCTGTGAAAATTGGAAACCACATGAACGAACATCAGTTTGTGGTTTGTGACTCAAGTCCGGTATGTCTGTTAGGAAGGGATTTGTTGTGCAAATTGAACTGCACCATATACTGCACCCCGCAAGGAGTGGAGGTACAGACTACCGACGAAGATGCTACTTTTAAGGTGGCCAATTCAAAATCTTGTGTAGAACTATATCCTACTCTGACAATAGAAGATCTTCCCCAAGACCTACGAGATGCAGTGGCGTCAGAGGTATGGGATTTCACAGGAGAAGAAATAGGATTGATTAAGGGGGTAGAGCCGGTAAAAATTTTGGTAAAACCAAATGTTGAGTTTCCAAGAACGCCTCAATACAAATTGTCCCAGGAAACAATTGCGGGAATAAAACCTGTGATCGAGTCAATGATACAACAGGGAATACTGAAAGAAATCGTGGGTAGTCCTTGTAACTCCCCGATTATGGGTTTGCAGAAACCTAGCGGGAAGTTTAGGATAGTTCAGGATTTACGAAAGATTAACAACATAGTTGTTTCATGTTGTCCCGTGGTACCAAATCCATCAGTGATACTGTTTCAAATACCATGTCAAGCAGAATGGTTCACAGTGATAGATCTTTGTCAGGCTTTCTTTTCAATCCCATTGGATGAAGAGAGCAGGTATCTTTTCGCTTTTAAAATGGAAGATCGCGTTTTAACATGGTGTCGAATCCCACAAGGATTCACAGACAGCCCATCCATCTTCAATCAGTTGTTGAAGAAGAATCTCGAAAATCTAGTACTGCCGCAGAACTCGGTTCTGGTCCAGTACATAGATGACCTACTTGTTGCGTCAGAGACAGAGGAAGCCTGTAAAACAGATTCAATTGCCTTACTGAACCATTTAGCTGAAAATGGACATAAGGTATCTCCGAGCAAGTTGCAGTATTGTCTGACAGAAGTACAGTATTTAGGGCACCGGTTAGAGAAAGGAAAACGTAAGGTGTCACCAGAGAGGATTGAGGCGATAATGAAAATGAATGCGCCTACAACACAGAGAGAAGTTAGAATGTTCCTAGGAATGGTGGGTTACTGCCGACAGTGGATAGTTAACTTTTCACTGAAAGCAAAGCCCTTACAGAAACTGACGCACAAGGAGGTGAGTGATCCGGTACCATGGGATGAAGAATGTCTGGTGGCGTTTTTACAGCTGAGAGACGATTTATGTCGTGCTCCGGCTCTGGGAATGCCAGATTACGAAAAGTCATTTTCACTCTATTGCTGTGAGAGAGAGGGATGTGCTTTGTCAGTCTTGGCACAGACCCACGGAAATGCCCGTAGACCAGTTGCATATTTTTCGGCTACATTAGATCCAGTAGCCGCAGCGTTGCCCGGATGTCTCAAATCCGTTGCTGCAACGGGTGTCAGCATTGAAAGGAGCGAGAGTATTGTGATGGGACATCCAGTGGTGGTGTATGTACCACATTCAGTTGAATTGCTAATGACCAGGACGAAGACGCAGCATCTGACCAATAGTAGGCTCACGCGCTACGAGCAAGTTATTCTTGCCGCGGAGAACGTGACCCTCAGGAGATGCTCTGTCTTGAATCCTGCTACTTTAATGCCATTACCTACTGTAATAGAAGGCGAAGGATGTGAAGACCACGATTGCCTTGATGTGACTGAACTATGCACGAAACCCAGACCAGATATTGTGGATGAGCCCTTGTCTGACCCCGATGAAATTTACTTTGTTGATGGCTCATGTTTAAGAGACGATACTGGTCGGTTGAGAGCAGCTTATGCTGTTTGTACCATTACTGGAGTTGTGGAAGCCGCTTGCCTGGAAGGAGTACATTCCACACAGGTAGCAGAAATCATTGCCCTAACTCGTGCCTGCATAGCAGGAAACGGAAAGAGAGTCACCATATACACTGACAGCCAATATGGTTTCGGTGTGGTTCATGATTTCGGGCAGTTGAGGTCTCAGAGGGGTTACATGACCTCCTCTGGTTCGCCCATTCGAAATGGAGAATTTGTGCGGCTGTTGTTAGAAGCATTGCAAGGTCCAGTTGACATCGCAATAGTAAAATGTGTAGCTCATACTAAGAATACAGATTTTGTGTCACAAGGCAACAGATACGCTGATGAAGTCGCACGCTATTGTGCGGAACAAAATTATTCTTTCTCAAAGGTGGAAATAGAAGGTGCAGAAGAAAAGACTGAATTAAGTATGATGTTAGAAACTGTAGACACTTGGGAGGATTTAAGAATAATGCAGGAGAACGCACCTGAAACAGAGAAAAAGGCATGGGAAATAGCAGGTTGTGTGCGAAGTGAAATGGATTTTTGGGTTTCAGCAGATGGGAGAGCTGTGTTACCTGAAGAATTAGCTAATCCCATGGCGAGAGAAATACATGGTCCAGTACATCTAGGAAGGGATGCTATGATGAGAGTGTTTAGGCAAACTTGGTATTGCCCTAAATTTAGAATAGCAGCAGAATCAGTATGTAAGCGATGTGTTACCTGCCAACAACTGAACGTAGGCAAACGAACACCAGTCACACTGAGTCACATTGGGAGGTCGGGGGGGCCTTTCAATAGAATGCAATTAGATTTCATCGAAATGCCAAGAGTCAATCGCCTTAGGTATGTGTTGGTGATTGTATGCGTATTTTCCAGATGGGTTGAAGCGTACCCTACACGTAGGTGCGATACACTCACAGTGGCAAAGTTGTTGCTCAGGGAGTTGATACCGCGCTTCGGGGTGCCTGCCTCTTTGGAATCGGACAGAGGAAAACATTTTAACAGCGAAATAGTGAAGATGTTGTGCTCCACACTGAATATCGATCAAAAGCTGCATTGTAGTTATCGACCAGAAGCTTCAGGAATTGTGGAACAAGTGAACGGCACGTTGAAGAATAGATTGGCTAAAGTAGTGGCATCCACATCTTTGAGTTGGCCAGATGCTCTTCCTTTAGTGCTCATGAGCATGCGCAGCACACCTGACAGGAGGACAGGTCTCTCTCCCCACGAGATCCTGATGGGGAGGGTCATGAGACTTCCTACAGTTCCAACTACTGCCCTATTGAATATTACAGATGATCTGATCTTGGATTATTGTAAAGGACTGTCTGACGCCATCCATTCTGTGTCCCTTCAGGTGCATGCGGCTGAAGTTCCAGCATCGAGGAACCTGTGTCATGATCTGAACCCAGGGGACTGGGTCTTGGTTAAAAAACACGTCCGGAAGAACTGCCTAGATGTTCGCTGGCGTGGGCCCTTTCAGGTAATCCTGATAACGAACACCGCGGTGAAGTGCGGGGGGCTGCCAAATTGGATCCATGCTTCCCATACTCGAAGAGTTCCAGCACCTCTAGAAGGAACAGCTCCCATCCCAGACGAAAGCCCGGAAGTGGAAGAAGAGTTGCAAGAAGGGATTGAGGCAGCTGAGGGGGTGTCGGAAGAAGTTGGGAACGCAACGGATTCAGAAGAAGAGCAAAGGCAGGACGGCAGTGAGACAGAAGACGCAACTGAAGGAGAGAGCAGAAGTGAATACGACTCAGACTCAGATCCGTATCAGAGCGACCAAGAACCAAGTGAGAGGACAAGGAATAGGAGAATAAGGCTTGGAGCTGCCACTTGGCCAGCAAGGAGAAGAAGGCTAAGTTTGAGGTCGGCCCAAGAAGAAACGCTTGCTCCTATATCCGAAGACTCAGATCCAGAAGAAGATATCCAGGATCAAGCCGAGGAGGGTCTTAGAAGATCAAGAAGGGTGCGAGTGCCTAGCAGAAGATACTCTACTCCCGACTGGACCTACCTTGTTGCAGATGTCTGGGAGACACAGAACAGGGAGGATCAGGGAAGTGGAACTGATCAGAACTGACCCGATCATCACAGTGCAAATAAGGTTTCTACTGCCAGGAGCGGAGACCGAAAGGTTGCTGACACTCAACATCGTTCATCCTGCTCTCCTGAGTGGAATAAGAAAATTGATTTTAGAGACAGTTGAGTTTCCAGTTTGCTGTTCACGATATCCAATATTGGAGGGAACTCTTCTTCGTTTGGAAATGCTTGAGCGAGTAGTAGAAATGCTAGGAGCGCTTATTGTTGTGGATTAATATCATTACGAATGTCTTCAAAGGGGCGCAGAACTGGAAAGGTGAAGAAAGTGATCTTGATTAGAACGGACCCCTTTGTAATTGTGGATGTAGAACGGATAGTACCAGGAGTAGAAATTGAAAAAACGCTAACTCTCAATTTCGTCCGTCCACTTGTCCTGAGCGAAATAAGGAGAATAATCTTAGAAAAAGTTGACTTTCCATGTTGTGGTACGAACTGCCCAGAACCTGAGGGAATGATACTTCGGATGGACATTTATGAAGACGTAGTGTCACTCCTTGAGTCATACATAACTTCAGACGAAAATAAGACTGTTGACGAAAATAAGACTGTTGAAAAGAAATTGTAAAATTTTTGCAAGATAACCTAGCGCCGAGTGGAAGAAGAAAAATGGTAGGGGTTTCATTTTAGTGGATGGAGAAGGGCTAGGGTTGTCTAATTTCTACGGGACTTTGAACTGTTTTGCGGAATAAATTGTCAAGCTTCCAAGTGTTCAAAAGAGAGACATTGCGAGAAAGAAAGACTTTTGGCTCAGGAAAGAGAAGAAGTGAATGCTGGAAGAAAGTCAAGAACTACACTGTTTGAGAACATGGAGGCTGGCAACCCGAACCGCAGGGCAAAATGTATAATTGTTACACTTTTAGGAATAGTGGTTTCTCTTATAATTTTAGTGGTAACTGTTTCATTCCTAGTGGGACACGAAAGGGATGAAACTGCAGTCAAGGAGGTCAAGGGAGTGTCAACACCGAAAACTACCATTATTAAGGAAAAGGGAAACATCAATGATAAAGACAAAGCGTTGTTAGATGCAGAAATAAAAAGGCTACATACAGATGCGTCACAGGGAAATTACAAGTCAAATGCTTATGCTAAATTGCTTTATGAATATGTTGATGCCATGGAAGTGAAGGATTGTTACGTTTGTATGCAATTACCAGCTTCGGTAGAGGAGGGTATCAGATACCATCATCTTCCATTGACATATGGAATCACATGCAGTTTGTTGTTGTTGAGCATATTTTATGGACGAGATGGATTTGAGTATTATTTCTCGAATTTCGACTCGACATTGCCAGAGGTCCCGAATTTCAAGCATTTGAACAAATGGGACTATTATAAAAGCGAAGACAGATTACACAAATGGTTTATTCCATGGAAAACGTTAGATACTTCACATGCTCGAAGAAACAATCTGACTTGTCAAATATCAGAAGTTGAGAAAAAGTTTATAGGACAGGTAGATACTAGATACAGGAGACAGAAGATTTTGAAGGCATCAGGACAATGGGAAACAGATTGGACCAAGGAGGAAAGGGCACATCAAAGAAAAGGTAGTATTGGTCCAATTGCTTTGGATAAGGAGAAACGGGGGAAACTGTGCATTCACAGGAGTTACTCCTATTATGAAAACTTTTATGTAGGTCAAGTCAATTGTGAACATGCCTTTCAATTGGAGTATTACTCTAAGGACTTTTTGAAAGGGATGCAAGCAATACCAAATGTATATTTTGTATGTGGAAGAAATGCCTATGTGAAGTTACCAGATAATTGGTACGGATCATGCTATCTGGCTGTTGTCTTCCCTAAAATATATCATGTTGAGAATTTAGACACGCCAAAGAAAGAAATACCAACTAGATGGAAGCGAGGGCTGGGTGCAGCAGAGGTAGTTGGAGATGTACTAGGCGCTGCATTCCCTATCTTAGGACTGATATTGACTGACATTAAGATCAGGAGGTTAGCTACAGTCATAGATAGACTATCTGCCAGTACTGCAAGATCCTTGATGCTGATAGAAGGGGAGATGCAATCGATTAGGGCAATGGTTCTTCAGAACCGACTTGCTTTAGACGTTCTGTTAGCTAAAGAGGGAGGAGTCTGTAAGGCCTTGAAGGTCCAGGAATGCTGTACTTACATTCCAGACAATTCAAAACCTCTAGAGAAGTATATACAAAACATCACTGCCATACACTACGAAGTTGAGGACCTGGCAAAGGTAAATGTGTGGGAAAAAGTGGGTCATGGAATGGGTAAAGTTGGAAGTTGGTTTGCCAACTTAGGAAAGGGTATCGTTTGGTACATACTGAAACCCATCATCATAATAGTGATTTGTGTAATCACTTTGTGGGGATTGGTGCGTTTGTATCAATGTTATAGGGCAAATAGGTTGCAGAGAGCTATGAAGAAACAGGAAGAAGAGTTGACAGCGATGCAGGACACTCAATATAAGAGTCTGAAAGCATTAGAGAGTATGAAAAGAGGTGGCACTGCCCTGTCTTCACTTTGAAGGGTTCTACATTTTTTGGTGTCTTGGTGATGATGACCCCTGAAGGTCATCAAAGGGGGGACTGAGAGAGCACAAGTTTGAAAAAAAATGTATAAGTACGCCATATTTACAAGCACGTAGTTAGTTTAAACATGTTTTGCACACGAGTGTTTTATATCCAGGAGTGAAATATACAGAGTGTTTTATATTCAGTAGCGAAATGTATAGAATGTTAAGTGGAGTAACTATAATTATAACGGTGTGAGATTAATGTAGAAATGTTGGAATATATGTGAAAACCTCATGTTCTCATGTTAAAAGAATCATGTCCGAATTAAATGTAACTTTGAAATCCAGTATAATGTGTAGGCCTTAGGGCAATTCACAGCAAACCTGAACGTGCTGCTAAAATAATGTGAGATAAGGTTGACATGGTTCTTCCAAATGTACTATTGAACTTAGGGTTAAAAGTATATGCTTTATAGATGTGTTATTTTAGAAACGTATGCTAGTTAAGAATGTTTGCTGTTTAAATCAAGTTAACGTTTTAAGAGTGCAGGGACCTGCTGCATGTAAATCAAGTAGGCCAGAGCAGATAATGTCATGTCGTTTAAATTGCCATGTGCTCGTTAGAGAAGAGGTCGTGAGGTGTCCAGCACAGAGCTTTGAGAGTGTTTTACGACTAAAGATATGGTGGAGTCTGGAATTTGAGGCCCACTGCAGGACGAGCTGTATGCAGGTGCGAGGGTCCTAATCAGCTCGAATGAAAGGGACTTTGTTCAGTGGCGCCTTGCGCAGGCCTGTAGGAGTTTCCAGGAATTTAGGGGGTATCGGCGCATTGGAGAAGAAGCCTGGGAACCAAGGTCAACTTTAACGAGGGTCTTCAAGAGTACCATCATGGAGTTTGCCGCGCACAGAGATACCACGTGAGGGGCGTCCCAAGGGGCGTTCCTATCAGAAATGTGATTTGGTATTAGGGAAAGAGACCCGGGAGGAGAGCAGAGCAGATGATTTTGGGAGCCTAAGGAAGCGGATGGGTAGGCAGATAGGCTGATCAGGAGAGACCCATTATCAGAGGAGAGACAAAGAGAAGTGTGTGATCTTCTTAGGAAGTCACCACGGCTGACACCTAGAGGGGTAAAGATCTTGTTAAGTAGGGATGTCACTTAGTTTAGTGTAGGGACAGACTAACCTTAATTTTCTTTTCTGTAATGACTTTGAGGTTACAACTTATATCCATTTTGACAACCCTTATGGTTTTTGAGCTTGTACTTATTATTTTGTTTTTCAGACTCAGACTATTCAAAAAGTTCATGTTCATAGTGATACCGATTTACCTTCTTAATCTCATTTTGAGAAGTTTGTATCTTCAGTTATCTTTGACTTTATATTAAATCTTTGAAACTTAAAAATTGGTCAGTGGTCATTTAGAGTGGTGTAAGTTCTTAAATTGATTGACTTATTGCTAGATTACCTTTTACTCAATGACAGGTACCAACGATTCAATCGACGTAGTTTGGGATTTGGTAATGTAACTAGTAACCAGAAATCCCGCGTTAGCATGTGTGTGCGTGTAAGGCAAGGAGGAGCACTCACGAGAACTTTAGTTTTCTGCAGTCCATGACATGTATCAATGTGCCCTGACAGATCCCTCCTTGGTTCCCACTTCTCAGCAGCATCACTAGCAGACCTGGCTTCTAGCAGGAGAGGCTCCACCAGTGAGATCCGGGGCTGTGAATCTCAAACTTCACAACTGGGCTGCAGGCTGGAGGGGTGAGAGGACCAGGATTCGGGGTGGGATGCTTCCATGAGCAACGGGGTAAGTACGAATTGGCATTAGCTGGGCCTCTGTCTAGAGTGGCACAGCAGGTGAGTGAAAAACGATGGATTGGAATGTTACCCCGAGCGCTTGCCACTGGCTCAGCCATTTGCAAGCTTTCATCCCATCACCTTTTCGGGTGTTTGATCGCCAGTAGTGTGCCTGGAAACTTGAGGACTGGTGCTGCTTGCCTACCCTACTACTGTCAATATCAGTGAATACTAAAACTTAGTAAATTTGCGCCCATTCTATGGCAACGGATTTACTACTGTTTTGATAAACCAGTCAATATATAGATTTAAGATCCTGATCCAAACAATGAATAAATTAAAAGCTATTAGTTGAATGGGAACAATGAGAAAAGCTGGAGGGATATACCAGACCCAACTCAGGGCACCCAGATGCACCTTGTTGGACAGGCCACCTGAAGGGCTTGCTCCCTCCCCGCAGGACAGGGCCCGGGCCACCGTCAGCACCCTTGCCCGGCCCAGCCGCCATCTTGGACACGGCACCACGCGGCCGCGCGGCCTCAGGCCGACCCCAACCCTGGGCCTGGCCAGGCCCCGACATCCCGGCACCACCCTCCACCCAGGAGGTGAACGGACCACTTGGCAGGTCAATGGGAGTAAGAAGTGTCGATGGCTCTCCCCCGCCAGGTGCCGAGCACCCCCAGCCTCCTCGGGCGCTGGCTCCACCCCCCTGCTGGGTGTCTGGACTCCCTCATCCCAGACCTCCCGACCTCCAAGAGCGAGGGTCCGGACATCAAAGGGCGCCAGACCTATAACTGAGGCAGCCCCAGGACAGGAAGGCAGTTGTATCCTGGAGTCGAGAGACACCGAGAAGAACTCATCCTTGACGGCCTGCTGGCGCTGCCACAGCCCTGCCTTGTGAACTACTGTCCTGCCTGGTGGCGCTGCCGCGGCCCTCTGCAACCTTCATCCTCGTGGGACCTGCTGGCGCTGCCGCGGCCCTCTGCAACCTTCATCCTCGTTGGGACCTGCTGGCGCTGCCGCGGCCCGTAGTAACCTCCATCCTCGTGGGACCTGCTGGCGCTGCCGCGGCCCGTTGCAACCTGCATTCTCGTGGGACCTGCTGGCGCTGCCGCGGCCCGTTGTAACCTTCATCCTCGTTGGGACCTGCTGGTGCTGCCGCGGCCCGTTGCCACCTACGACCTCTTCGGGACCTGCCGGCGCTGCCGCGGTCTGACCCATCCGAACACCGAGCTCGAGGATTGTGAGCTATCACCGTTACACCTCCGTACCCGTGGGTACCAAGACTGTCCCGCTACCCCCTTCCCTTACTAGAGACTAGAATTGAGAGGATCATCGTG
This sequence comes from Lissotriton helveticus, assembly GCF_964261635.1. Classification (NCBI taxonomy): domain Eukaryota; kingdom Metazoa; phylum Chordata; class Amphibia; order Caudata; family Salamandridae; genus Lissotriton; species Lissotriton helveticus. The sequence continues at coordinate 2,115,991,527 of NC_136065.1, forward strand.
TCCTGATCGCCTTGTATCGTACCACTCTACTACCAGAAGTGCCTATAAAAGGTGTTACCCTGATTTTTGTGTGGTGTCCATCTGTGGGGGGGAAGTTACCTGTCTGTGCGATCACTGTGCTCGGCCGACCCTCCAGGTCCCCGTCTAACACACCTACATACCAAGAATGCATTTGAGGGGTGTCACACCCCAAACCCCCCTGCTGAATACAACCCTGCCAGGGCCTGGTAGTTGGAGCTCAGGATTATGGTCACCTACAACACAACAGCCCCGTACTGGGTTTACTTATTTTAAATGCATTTTCACTGCACACACTCTTCTTCGTCTCTGCTACAAGAAACCCTATTAGAAAAGTTGTCAAATTGGTGCATGTGGGCGGGGCTCCGTGTTTCTAGCCCTCGCCTCTTCAAATCATTTTATCAATGACTGACGGCCCCATGTCGCAAACATGGGGCCGTCCGTGTGTCTGTATGTATAAAAGAGTGTGCTTGCATGTCTGTGTGTCTCAAAGAGTGTGCTTGCATGTATGTGTGTCTCAAAGAGTGTGCTTGCATGTCTGTGTGTCTCAAGGAGTGTGCTTGCATGTCTGTGTGTATGTGTAAAAGAGTGTGCTTGCATGTCTGTGTGTCTCAAAGAGTGTGCTTGCATGTCTGTGTGCCTCAAAGAGTGTGCTTGCATGTCTGTGTGTCTCAAAGAGTGTGCTTGCATGTCTGTGTGTCTAAAGGAGTGTGCTTGCATGGCTGTGTGTATGTGTAAAAGAGTGTGCTTGCATGTCTGTGTGTCTCAAAGAGTGTGCTTGCATGTCTGTGTGTCTAAAGGAGTGTGCTTGCATGTCTATGTGTATGTGTAAAAGAGTGTGCTTGCATGTCTGTGTGTCTCAAAGAGTGTGCTTGCATGTCTGTGTGTCTCAAAGAGTGTGCTTGCATGTCTGTCTGTCTAAAGGAGTGTGCTTGCATGTCTGTGTGTATGTGTAAAAGAGTGTGCTTGCATGTCTGTGTGTCTCAAAGAGCGTGCTTGCATGTCTGTGTGTCTCAAAGAGTGTGCTTGCATGTCTGTGTGTGTAAAGGAGTGTGCTTGCATGTCTGTATGTCTAAAGGAGTGTGCTTGCATGTCTGTGTGTCTAAAGGAGTGTGCTTGCATGTCTGTGTGTCTCAAAGAGTGTGCTTGCATGTCTGTGTGTCTAAAGGAGTGTGCTTGCATGTCTGTGTGTATGTGTAAAAGAGTGTGCTTGCATGTCTGTGTGTGTAAAAGAGTGTGCTTGCATGTCTGTGTGTGTAAAGGAGTGTGCTTGCATGTCTGTGTGTCTAAAGGAGTGTGCTTGCATGTCTGTGTGTCTAAAGGAGTGTGCTTGCATGTCTGTGTGTCTCAAAGAGTGTGTTTGCAGGTCTGTGTGTGTAAAAGAGTGTGCTTGCATGTCTGTGTGTCTCAAAGAGTGTGCTTGCATGTCTGTGTGTGTAAAGGAGTGTGCTTGCATGTCTGTGTGTCTCAAAGAGTGTGCTTGCATGTCTGTGTGTGTAAAGGAGTGTGCTTGCATGTCTGTGTGTCTAAAGGAGTGTGCTTGCATGTCTGTGTGTCTCAAAGAGTGTGCTTGCATGTCTATGTGTGTAGAAGAGTGTGCTTGCAGGTCTGTGTGTGTAAAAGAGTGTGCTTGCATGTCTCTGTGTCTAAAGGAGTGTGCCTGCATGTATGTGTGTATGTGTAAAAGAGTGTGCTTGCATGTCTGTGTGTGTAAAAGAGTGTACTTGCATGTCCGTGTGTGTAAAGGAGTGTGCTTGCATGTCTGTGTGTCTAAAGGAGTGTGCTTGCATGTCTGTGTGTCTAAAGGAGTGTGCTTGCATGTCTGTGTGTCTCAAAGAGTGTGTTTGCAGGTCTGTGTGTGTAAAAGAGTGTGCTTGCATGTCTGTGTGTCTCAAAGAGTGTGCTTGCATGTCTGTGTGTGTAAAGGAGTGTGCTTGCATGTCTGTGTGTCTCAAAGAGTGTGCTTGCATGTCTGTGTGTGTAAAGGAGTGTGCTTGCATGTCTGTGTGTCTAAAGGAGTGTGCTTGCATGTCTGTGTGTCTCAAAGAGTGTGCTTGCATGTATGTGTGTGTAGAAGAGTGTGCTTGCAGGTCTGTGTGTGTAAAAGAGTGTGCGTGCATGTCTCTGTGTCTAAAGGAGTGTACCTGCATGTCTGTGTGTATGTGTAAAAGAGTGTGCTTGCATGTCTGTGTGTCTCAAAGAGTGTGCTTGCATGTCTGTCTGTGTAAAAGAGTGTGCTTGCATGTCTTTGTGTCTCAAAGAGTGTGCTTGCATGTCTGTGTGTGTAAGGGAGTGTTCTTGCATGTCTGTGTGTGTAAAAGAGTGTGCTTGCATGTCTGTGTGTCTAAATGAGTGTGCTTGCATGTATGTGTGTGTAGAAGAGTGTGCTTGCAGGTCTGTGTGTGTAAAAGAGTGTGCGTGCATGTCTCTGTGTCTAAAGGAGTGTACCTGCATGTCTGTGTGTATGTGTAAAAGAGTGTGCTTGCATGTCTGTGTGTCTCAAAGAGTGTGCTTGCATGTCTGTGTGTGTAAAAGAGTGTGCTTGCATGTCTGTGTGTCTCAAGGAGTGTGCTTGCATGTCTGTGTGTAGAAGAGTGTGCTTGCATGTCTGTGTGTGTAAAAGAGTGTGCTTGCATGTCTGTGTGTCTCAAGGAGTGTGTTTGCATGTCTGTGTGTGTAGAAGAGTGTGCTTGCAGGTCTGTGTGTGTAAACGAGTGTGCTTGCAGGTCTGTGTGTCTCAACGAGTGTGCTTGCATGTCTGTGTGTGTAAAAGAGTGTGCTTGCATGTCTTTGTGTCTCAAAGAGTGTGCTTGCATGTCTGTGTGTGTAAGGGAGTGTTCTTGCATGTCTGTGTGTGTAAAAGAGTGTGCTTGCAGGTCTGTGTGTGTAAAAGAGTGTGCTTGCATGTCTCTGTGTCTAAAGGAGTGTGCCTGCATGTCTGTGTGTATGTGTAAAAGAGTGTGCTTGCATGTCTGTGTGTCTAAAGGAGTGTGCTTGCATGTCTGTGTGTCTAAAGGAGTGTGCCTGCATGTCTGTGTGTATGTGTAAAAGAGTGTGCTGGCATGTCTGTGTATCTCAAAGAGTGTGCTTGCATGTCTGTGTGTGTAAAAGAGTGTGCTTGTATGTCTGTGTGTCTAAAGGAGTGTGCCTGCATGTCTGTGTGTATGTGTAAAAGAGTGTGCTTGCATGTCTGTATGTCTCAAAGAGTGTGCTTGCATGTCTGTGTGTGTAAAAGAGTGTGCTTGCATGTCTGTGTGTCTCAAGGGGTGCGCTTGCATGTCTGTGTGTGTAGAAGAGTGTGCTTGCAGGTCTCTGTGTGTAAAAGAGTGTGCTTGCATGTCTGTGTGTCTAAAGGAGTGTGCCTGCATGTCTGTGTGTATGTGTAAAAGATTGTGCGTGCATGTCTGTGTGTCTCAAAGAGTGTGCTTGCATGTCTGTGTGTGTAAAAGAGTGTGCTTGCATGTCTCTAAAGGAGTGTGCTCGCATGTCTGTGTGTCCTTGCATGTCTGTGTGTCTCAAAGAGTGTGCTTGCATGTCTCTAAAGGAGTGTGCTTGCATGTCTGTGTGTGCTTGCATGTCTGTGTGTCTCAAAGAGTGTGCTTGCATGTCTGTGTGTCTAAAGGAGTGTGCTTGCATGTCTGTGTGTCCTTGCATGTCTGTGTGTCTAAAGGAGTGTGCTTGCATGTCTGTGTGTCTCAAAGAGTGTGCTTGCATGTCTGCGGAGTGTGCTTACATGTCTGTGTGTCTAAAGGATTGTGCTTGCATGTCTGTGTGTGTAAAAGAGTGTGCTTGCATGTCTCTAAAGGAGTGTGCTTGCATGTCTGTGTGTCCTTGCATGTCTGTGTGTCTCAAAGAGTGTGCTTGCATGTCTCTAAAGTAGTGTGCTTGCATGTCTGTGTGTGCTTGCATGTCTGTGTGTCTCAAAGAGTGTGCTTGCATGTCTGTCTGTCTAAAGGAGTGTGCTTGCATGTCTGTGTGTATGTGTAAAAGAGTGTGCTTGCATGTCTGTGTGTCTCAAAGAGTGTGCTTGCATGTCTGTGTGTCTCAAAGAGTGTGCTTGCATGTCTGTGTGTGTAAAGGAGTGTGCTTGCATGTCTGTATGTCTAAAGGAGTGTGCTTGCATGTCTGTGTGTCTAAAGGAGTGTGCTTGCATGTCTGTGTGTCTCAAAGAGTGTGCTTGCATGTCTGTGTGTCTAAAGGAGTGTGCTTGCATGTCTGTGTGTATGTGTAAAATAGTGTGCTTGCATGTCTGTGTGTGTAAAAGAGTGTGCTTGCATGTCTGTGTGTGTAAAGGAGTGTTGTTGGACACGGCCTCGTGGCGTGGGCCTACCCCTCCACGCGGGCCCCGGACGACATCGGGCTGCCGTCGATCTGCTGTCGACCCCCCTGACACGAACATTCCCGAACCCGCAAGGAGGGCCGCCCCCTGGCAACCTACGGCTCTCCCTCTTCCTGGCCCCCCGGCGGGCCCTGATCGCCAACGCCGCCGGTCCAGCAACCATGCCTGGCCCCATCTCTGGCCCGACTCCATCTTGGGCCCCTCACGTCCCGAGCACGTGGCAGCCGCCACCCTGGCCCCGGCCCCAGCGAAGCCCCGACATCGGGGCACCAAGATCCTCCCAGGTGGTCGAGTGGCCACTTGACAGATCCGAGAAGCGGGAAGTTTCGATGGCCCTCCAGCCGTCCCCGGATGCCTGGTATCGATCGCCCTCCAGCCTCCCTGGGCGCTGGCTCCACCCCCCTGCTGGGTGTCTGGACACCTTCATCCCGGCCCCTCTGACCCCCAGGCGCGAGGGTCCGGACATCAAAGGACTCCAGTCCTATATCTGGGCCAGCCCTGGATCAGGACGGGAGTTGTATCTGGAGTCGAAGCCCTGCTGACCTCGTCGCGGCTGATCCTGATCCGAACTCTTGCACCTGGAACTATCTTCGAGGCCCTGCTGACGCTGTCGCGGCCTGTCCAAGCTGAACTACCTTTGAGGCCCTGCTGACGCTGTCGCGGCCTGACCAAGCTGAACCACCCTTGAGGCCCTGCTGACGCTGTCGCGGCCTGACCAAGCTGAACCACCTTCGAGGCCCTGCTGACGCTGTCGCGGCCTGTCCAAGCTGAACTACCTTTGAGGCCCTGCTGACGCTGTCGCGGCCTGACCAAGCTGAACCACCTTCGAGGCCCTGCTGACGCTGTCGCGGCCTGACCAAGCTGAACTATCTTCGAGGCCCTGCTGACGCTGTCGCGGCCTGTCCAAGCTGAACTATCTCCGAGACCCTGCTGACGCTGTCGCGGCCTGAACCCTTGAACTATCCACGCACCAGTGGGTGCCAAGACTGTCCCGCTACCCCCTTTTCCCCCGAAATCAAGACATTACGGATCCCTCGATCCTTGCCGCTATCCTGCCAAGAACTTGCTTTGAGTACTTATATAAAGATTCTTGGGAACCTCCTTCCTGTGTAGTGTCTATCTGTAAGTAGTGTGATTACCCTGCTGTTACGATTGTAGGAGAGGAGCCTCGCCAAGGAGGCCTCCCTACGGTGCTCGGCCTATTCCATACAGAGAGGCGGGTCTCGGGGCGGACAGTCAGACACCTTCTGTCTCCCCTGGGGTCGCCTTTCCAACATTGGTGGCAAGCGACGGGATCCGAGCCCACGCAAATCGTACAGCGAGTAACACGTCACTACTGACAGAGACCCACAGCCACGATGACTACTAAGGAAGCCGGAACGACCGCAGAATTCCAGAAAGACCTGTTAGAGGAGTATACCCATAAAGAACTTAAACAATTTTGCAAAGACTTGGGTATCGCTACCACTGGACTAAGTACAAAGGACGATTTCAAAGAAGCGCTGCAACCTGGGTGGAGACCAGAGAGACCCCACCCCAACCGAACGATGACATTGTCCGAGAAGTACCCGTGAGTACCGTCATAGCCCCCATAGAGGAAAGAACCGCCAACAGGGACCCGGGCCTCTCCCACGAAGATGCCCGGGAGCGAGAGAGGAGTCGGCTCCATGAACTAGAGCTCGCCCGACTCCGGCTGGACGGAGAACTCCAATTAGCAGAAAAAAAATGGCCCTTGAACAACGGCGATTGGAGGGAGATCTGGAAGAGAGGCGGCGGCAAAGAGAATTGGAAGAAAAAAACTCGCATACAAACACGAGCGTGGCCTCAAAGAACTCGAAATCAAAGCCAACCTCGAAGGAACTGGCGCCACGGTAGCCCGGAACCCCTCACCGCCTGCCGACCCAAAGGTCCACATCCCAAAGGATATCGTAAAGGAGTACTACAAGAATGACGATATCCAGCAATGGTTCAAGGCGTACGAAGTTGCCATGACCGCGCACCGCATTCCGCGATCAGACTGGGGTGCCGGCTTATGGGGGAGATTCGTCAGCGAAGGAAGAGACACCCTGCTGGAGCTGGCTGACGACGTAATGTCCTCCTATGACCACATGAAGGACGCCCTGCTTGTCCGGTATGGCCTCACCCCCGAGATGTACCGGCAGAGATTCAGAGACTGCAAGAAAATCCCCGGTACCACGTGGGTCGAGTACGTGAACTTTTATAGCAGGGCCCTGGAAGGATGGATAAAGGGCAGCAAAGTGTCCACCTACGAGCAGCTGTTCAACCTCATCGTTTGGGAGCACCTCTCCAACAACTGCTTTGTCGAGCTCCGACAGCATCTACTCGACAGCAAGCTAACCGAGCCCCGGAAACTCGCCGTCGAGGCAGATCGATGGGTGAGCACCCGGGTCCCCCGAACACCGATAGGAGAAACCGGTCTGGGCGGCCGGGGGCACCCCCGCCAGCGGGGAGGCGGAGGAGGACAGAACCAGAGCCGAAGTTTCCCGCCAGCCTCGGGCCGGGGGCCCCCTCCCGGGTCCCCCCCGAGTAACACTTCGCCGTCCCTGAGGAGGGACCCCCCAGCACGGCCGGGGCCCCACCCGAACATTACTTGCCACAGATGCCAGCGGACCGGTCACTATGCCAGTGACCCCCTCTGCCCCATGAACCAGCGTCCCGGCACCACTGGGCCTCCGACCCGCCAGTTCGCTGCTGCAGCTCTGGGAGGAGAGGGAGAAGAAGACGTAGAGGTCTACGAGGAAGAACAAATCGAGTATGAACCGGCCGCCATGGCCCTAGCCTGCCTGGGCAATAGAGACATGGTCCCCCAGGCCCCGCTACCGAGCAACACTCGAAAATACCGTCAGTGGGTCCACATCAATGGACGACGGACCAAAGCCCTCCGAGACACGGGAGCCAGTGTGACCGCCGTCCGCTGCCACTTGGTGACCCCCGACCAGATCATCCCGAACGTACGCTGCCCCGTGAGGGCCGCCGACAACTCCGAAACTCTATGCCAGATGGCCCGAATTCCCTTCGAATGGGGGGGAGTGTCGGGCACCCTCAAGGTGACCGTCCGGGACGACGCCCCCGTGGACTGCCTCCTTGGGAACGACCTCGAGAGCTCTCCCTGGGCCCAAGTCGAGCGGAGAGAGCACCTAGGAATGATGGGACTACCAGAGTGGGTCTGTGCGACGACCCGATCTATGGCGGCCCGAGCCCCGGCAGCGACCGAGGCCGCCCCGACCGAAGAGCCAGAGTGGCCCGAGCCACCACCCTCGGCCATCCATGAAGAATGCGACTCCGAGACCAGGCCCTCGGAGCCCGAAAACCACCACGAGCTCAGCGACATCCCCGAACTCGCCCAATGGCGCCAAGAGGGTGGTCCCACCCGAGAACAGTTTCGGCAGGAGCAGAAGACCTGCCCTTCCCTCGAGGGGACCCGCCAACAAGCCGCTGCCCAAGCTACCGGGGACACCTCAGGGTCCCACTGGGTCTACTGGGACCACGACCTCCTATATAGTGAACAGAAAATTGCCGAGCTGGGGGCCAGCCGAGTGCTAGTGGTTCCCCTCCGATTCAGAGACTTCCTTTTGAACCTGGCGCACGATGTGCCCCTCGCAGGGCACATGGGGCAGGACAAAACTTACAGCCGCCTGGTGACCCATTTCTACTGGCCCAAAATGCGCACTGATGTACATAACCACTGCCGCACCTGCCTGACATGCCAAGCCAGCGGAAAGAGCGGGGGGAAGGTGAAGGCCCCGCTCCAACCTTTTCCAGTAGTGACCACCCCCTTCGAGCGAGTGGGAATAGACATTGTGGGGCCCCTGGACCCTCAAACCTCGCAAGGGCATCGCTTCATACTTGTCCTAGTGGACCACGCCACCCGCTATCCTGAGGCCATCCCCCTCAGAACCATCACCGCTCCCGTGGTGGGGCGAGCCCTGATGGGGATCTTCTCCCGAGTAGGATTCCCCCGGGAGGTCGTGAGCGATCGAGGCACGAACTTTATATCTAAATATATGCGGTCCCTGTGGCAACAGTGCGGGGTCACATACAAGTTCACCACCCCGTATCATCCCCAAGGGAATGGACTTGTGGAGCGGTTCAACCGGACACTCAAGGGGATGATACAGGGCCTAGAGGAGCCACTACGACGCAGATGGGACGTCCTGCTGCCCTGCCTCCTGTTTGCCTATCGGGAGGTACCACAAAAATCCCTGGGGTTCAGCCCCTTTGAACTCTTGTACGGACACCCTGTCCGAGGTCCGCTCAGCCTGGTCAAAGAGGGCTGGGAAACTACCGTCCAAGGCGCACCCCCGGATGTCTACCGATACCTCCTGACCCTTCGAAACCAGACTCGGAAGTTCCGGGCCCTTGCAGAGGCCAACCTGGAGGCAAGTCAGGAGGACATGAAACGCTGGTACGACCAGCACTCCTCCTCCATCGAGTTCGAGCCGGGCCAGCGGGTCTGGGTCATGTCCCCGGTCGAACCCTGTGCCCTCCAGGACAAATGGTCGGGCCCTTCAAGGTGATCGAGCGCAAGAGCCCCGTCACTTACCTCGTGGATATGGAGTCTCCCCGGAACCCCCTCCGGGTTCTGCACGCCAACCGGCTCAAACCTCATTTTGCCCGCACAGAACTGAGCCTGCTACTCGCTACCGACGATGGGACCGAAGACGACTCCGAGCCCTTGCCCGACCTCCTAAAGTGCACGGAGAAGGACGGCTCCGTCGAAGGGATCTCTCTCTCCCCCGACCTGACCCCCGCGCAGCGTCGAGACTGTCAGGAACTGTTGGGACAATTCACAGATCTGTTCTCCCTCACCCCCGGGGTTACCCCTTGGTGTGTCCACGATGTCGACACCGGGGACAGTCAGCCAGTACGACACCGGGCCTACCGGGTCCCCGACCGAGTTCGGGCCTGCATCCAGAAGGAAGTCACCAAGATGCTGGCCCTGGGGGTAGTCGAACCCTCCGACAGTCCCTGGGCCAGCCCAGTGGTCCTGGTCCCCAAGGCCGCCGCCCCTGGCACCCCGCCAGAACTCCGGTTTTGCGTCGACTACCGGGGGCTGAATGCTGTTACGAGAACCGATGCACACCCCATCCCCCGGGCCGATGAACTGATCGACCGCCTGGGGGCCGCCAAGTACCTCAGTACCTTCGACCTCACCGCCGGGTATTGGCAGATCGGCCTCACCCCTAGCCCCCAGGAGCGTTCAGCCTTCTCCACACCCGACGGCCACTTTCAGTTCAAGGTGATGCCCTTCGGCATGAAAAACGCCCCGGCCACCTTCCAGAGACTAGTAAACAAAGTGCTGGCGGGGCTAGAAGAGTTCAGTGCCGCCTACCTAGACGACATTGCGGTCTACAGCCTCCACTGGGCTGAGCACCTGAAACACCTTTGGGAAGTCCTGACCGCCCTCCGCCGGGCCGGGCTAACTGTGAAGGCCAGCAAATGCCAGATAGGCCAAGGGTCCGTGACCTATCTGGGACACCAAGTGGGGAGCGGCCAAGTGGCTCCCCTCCAACCCAAGATCGACGCCATCCTAGCCTGGGAACCCCCGGCCAACCAGACCGCGGTCCGAGCCTTCCTGGGGCTCACGGGGTACTATCGGCGTTTTATCAAGAACTATGGGAGCATTGTGGGGCCCCTCACGGAACTGACCTCGAAGAACCGGCCACAGAAAGTGCAGTGGACACCCGCGTGTCAGGTGGCCTTCGAGACCTTGAAAACAGCCATGTGTACCGCCCCTGTGCTCCAGGCCCCCGACTACAGCCGAGAGTTTGTGGTCCAGACCGACGCCTCGGAACACGGCATCGGGGCGGTCCTATCTCAGATGGACCCCGAGGGAATTGACCATCCAGTCGCCTTCATCAGCCGGCGGCTGCTGGCCAGAGAACAACGATGGAGCACCATCGAGAGAGAGGCCTTCGCCGTCGTGTGGGCCCTTAAGAAACTCAGGCCATACCTCTTCGGCACCCACTTCCGGGTGCAGACAGACCACCGGCCCCTACGGTGGCTGATGCATATGCGTGGCGAAAACCCGAAGCTGCTGCGATGGTCCATCTCCCTCCAAGGGATGGACTTCACTGTGGAGCATCGCCCTGGCAACGACCACGCCAACGCTGATGGCCTGTCCCGATTCTTCCGCCTCGACGAAGAGAGTCCCCAGGGCGATGGGTGACTCTCCCCGCCTTCAGCTGGAGGGGACGTGTGTTGGACACGGCCTCGTGGCGTGGGCCTACCCCTCCCACATGGCGGGCCCCGGACGACATCGGGCTGCCGTCGATCTGCTGTCGACCCCCCTGACACGAACATTCCCGAACCCGCAAGGAGGGCCGCCCCCTGGCAACCTACGGCTCTCCCTCTTCCTGGCCCCCCGGCGGGCCCTGCTCGTCAACGCCGCCGGTCCAGCAACCATGCCTGGCCCCATCTCTGGCCCGACTCCATCTTGGGCCCATCACGTCCCGAGCACGTGGCAGCCGCCACCCTGGCCCCGGCCCCAGCGAAGCCCCGACATCGGGGCACCAAGATCCTCCCAGGTGGTCGAGTGGCCACTTGACAGATCCGAGAAGCGGGAAGTTTCGATGGCCCTCCAGCCGTCCCCGGATGCCTGGTATCGATCGCCCTCCAGCCTCCCTGGGCGCTGGCTCCACCCCCCTGCTGGGTGTCTGGACACCTTCATCCCGGCCCCTCTGACCCCCAGGCGCGAGGGTCCGGACATCAAAGGACTCCAGTCCTATATCTGGGCCAGCCCTGGATCAGGACGGGAGTTGTATCTGGAGTCGAAGCCCTGCTGACCTCGTCGCGGCTGATCCTGATCCGAACTCTTGCACCTGGAACTATCTTCGAGGCCCTGCTGACGCTGTCGCGGCCTGTCCAAGCTGAACTACCTTTGAGGCCCTGCTGACGCTGTCGCGGCCTGACCAAGCTGAACCACCCTTGAGGCCCTGCTGACGCTGTCGCGGCCTGACCAAGCTGAACCACCTTCGAGGCCCTGCTGACGGTGTCGCGGCCTGTCCAAGCTGAACTACCTTTGAGGCCCTGCTGACGCTGTCGCGGCCTGAACCCTTGAACTATCCACGCACCAGTGGGTGCCAAGACTGTCCCGCTACCCCCTTTTCCCCCAAAATCAAGACATTACGGATCCCTCGATCCTTGCCGCTATCCTGCCAAGAACTTGCTTTGAGTACTTATATAAAGATTCTTGGGAACCTCCTTCCTGTGTAGTGTCTATCTGTAAGTAGTGTGATTACCCTGCTGTTACGATTGTAGGAGAGGAGCCTCGCCAAGGAGGCCTCCCTACGGTGCTCGGCCTATTCCATACAGAGAGGCGGGTCTCGGGGCGGACAGTCAGACACCTTCTGTCTCCCCTGGGGTCGCCTTTCCAACAAGTGTGCTTGCATGTCTGTGTGTCTAAAGGAGTGTGCTTGCATGTCTGTGTGTCTAAAGGAGTGTGCTTGCATGTCTGTGTGTCTCAAAGAGTGTGTTTGCAGGTCTGTGTGTGTAAAAGAGTGTGCTTGCATGTCTGTGTGTCTCAAAGAGTGTGCTTGCATGTCTGTGTGTGTAAAGGAGTGTGCTTGCATGTCTGTGTGTCTCAAAGAGTGTGCTTGCATGTCTGTGTGTGTAAAGGAGTGTGCTTGCATGTCTGTGTGTCTAAAGGAGTGTGCTTGCATGTCTGTGTGTCTCAAAGAGTGTGCTTGCATGTCTATGTGTGTAGAAGAGTGTGCTTGCAGGTCTGTGTGTGTAAAAGAGTGTGCTTGCATGTCCCTGTGTCTAAAGGAGTGTGCCTGCCTGTATGTGTGTATGTGTAAAAGAGTGTGCTTGCATGTCTGTGTGTGTAAAAGAGTGTACTTGCATGTCTGTGTGTGTAAAGGAGTGTGCTTGCATGTCTGTGTGTCTAAAGGAGTGTGCTTGCATGTCTGTGTGTCTAAAGGAGTGTGCTTGCATGTCTGTGTGTCTCAAAGAGTGTGTTTGCAGGTCTGTGTGTGTAAAAGAGTGTGCTTGCATGTCTGTGTGTCTCAAAGAGTGTGCTTGCATGTCTGTGTGTGTAAAGGAGTGTGCTTGCATGTCTGTGTGTCTCAAAGAGTGTGCTTGCATGTCTGTGTGTGTAAAGGAGTGTGCTTGCATGTCTGTGTGTCTAAAGGAGTGTGCTTGCATGTCTGTGTGTCTCAAAGAGTGTGCTTGCATGTATGTGTGTGTAGAAGAGTGTGCTTGCAGGTCTGTGTGTGTAAAAGAGTGTGCTTGCATGTCTCTGTGTCTAAAGGAGTGTGCCTGCATGTCTGTGTGTATGTGTAAAAGAGTGTGCTTGCATGTCTGTGTGTCTCAAAGAGTGTGCTTGCATGTCTGTCTGTGTAAAAGAGTGTGCTTGCATGTCTTTGTGTCTCAAAGAGTGTGCTTGCATGTCTGTGTGTGTAAGGGAGTGTTCTTGCATGTCTGTGTGTGTAAAAGAGTGTGCTTGCATGTCTGTGTGTCTAAATGAGTGTGCTTGCATGTCTGTGTGTGTAAAAGAGTGTGCTTGCATGTCTGTGTGTCTCAAGGAGTGTGCTTGCATGTCTGTGTGTAGAAGAGTGTGCTTGCATGTCTTTGTGTGTAAAAGAGTGTGCTTGCATGTCTGTGTGTCTCAAGGAGTGTGCTTGCATGTCTGTGTGTGTAGAAGAGTGTGCTTGCAGGTCTGTGTGTGTAAAAGAGTGTGCTTGCAGGTCTGTGTGTCTCAACGAGTGTGCTTGCATGTCTGTGTGTGTAAAAGAGTGTGCTTGCATGTCTTTGTGTCTCAAAGAGTGTGCTTGCATGTCTGTGTGTGTAAGGGAGTGTTCTTGCATGTCTGTGTGTGTAAAAGAGTGTGCTTGCAGGTCTGTGTGTGTAAAAGAGTGTGCTTGCATGTCTCTGTGTCTAAAGGAGTGTGCCTGCATGTCTGTGTGTATGTGTAAAAGAGTGTGCTTGCATGTCTGTGTGTCTAAAGGAGTGTGCTTGCATGTCTGTGTGTCTAAAGGAGTGTGCCTGCATGTCTGTGTGTATGTGTAAAAGAGTGTGCTGGCATGTCTGTGTATCTCAAAGAGTGTGCTTGCATGTCTGTGTGTGTAAAAGAGTGTGCTTGTATGTCTGTGTGTCTAAAGGAGTGTGCTTGCATGTCTGTGTGTCTAAAGGAGTGTGCCTGCATGTCTGTGTGTATGTGTAAAAGAGTGTGCTTGCATGTCTGTATGTCTCAAAGAGTGTGCTTGCATGTCTGTGTGTGTAAAAGAGTGTGCTTGCATGTCTGTGTGTCTCAAGGGGTGCGCTTGCATGTCTGTGTGTGTAGAAGAGTGTGCTTGCAGGTCTCTGTGTGTAAAAGAGTGTGCTTGCATGTCTGTGTGTCTAAAGGAGTGTGCCTGCATGTCTGTGTGTATGTGTAAAAGATTGTGCGTGCATGTCTGTGTGTCTCAAAGAGTGTGCTTGCATGTCTGTGTGTGTAAAAGAGTGTGCTTGCATGTCTCTAAAGGAGTGTGCTCGCATGTCTGTGTGTCCTTGCATGTCTGTGTGTCTCAAAGAGTGTGCTTGCATGTCTCTAAAGGAGTGTGCTTGCATGTCTGTGTGTGCTTGCATGTCTGTGTGTCTCAAAGAGTGTGCTTGCATGTCTGTGTGTCTAAAGGAGTGTGCTTGCATGTCTGTGTGTCCTTGCATGTCTGTGTGTCTAAAGGAGTGTGCTTGCATGTCTGTGTGTCTCAAAGAGTGTGCTTGCATGTCTGCGGAGTGTGCTTACATGTCTGTGTGTCTAAAGGATTGTGCTTGCATGTCTGTGTGTGTAAAAGAGTGTGCTTGCATGTCTCTAAAGGAGTGTGCTTGCATGTCTGTGTGTCCTTGCATGTCTGTGTGTCTCAAAGAGTGTGCTTGCATGTCTCTAAAGTAGTGTGCTTGCATGTCTGTGTGTGCTTGCATGTCTGTGTGTCTCAAAGAGTGTGCTTGCATGTCTGTGTGTCTAAAGGAGTGTGCTTGCATGTCTGTGTGTCCTTGCATGTCTGTGTGTCTAAAGGAGTGTGCTTGCATGTCTGTGTGTCTCAAAGAGTGTGCTTGCATGTCTGTGTGTGCTTGCATGTCTGTGTGTCTCAAAGAGTGTGCTTGCATGTCTGTGTGTCTAAAGGAGTGTGCTTGCATGTCTGTGTGTCCTTGCATGTCTGTGTGTCTAAAGGAGTGTGCTTGCATGTCTGTGTGTCTCAAAGAGTGTGCTTGCATGTCTGTGGAGTGTGCTTACATGTCTGTGTGTCTAAAGGATTGTGCTTGTATGTCTGTGTGTGCTTGCATGTCTGTGTGTCTCAAAGAGTGTGCTTGCATGTCTGTGTGTCCTTGCATGTCTGTGTGTCTCAATGAGTGTGCTTGCATGTCTGTGTGTGTAAAAGAGTGTGCTTGCATGTTTGTGTGTCTAAAGGAGTGTGCTTGCATGTCTGTGTGTCTAAAGGAGTGTGCCTGCATGTCTGTGTGTATGTGTAAATGAGTGTGCTTGCATGTCTGTGTGTCTCAAAGAGTGTGCTTGCATGTCTGTGTGTGTAAAAGAGTGTGCTTGCATGTCTGTGTGTCTCAAGGAGTGCGCTTGCATGTCTGTGTGTGTAAAAGAGTGTGCTTGCATGTCTGTGTGTCTAAAGGAGTGTGCCTGCTTGTCTGTGTGTATGTGTAAAAGAGTGTGCTTGCATGTCTGTGTGTCTCAAAGAGTGTGCTTGCATGTCTGTGTGTGTAAAAGAGTGTGCTTGCATGTCTCTAAAGGAGTGTGCTTGCATGTCTGTGTGTGCTTGCATGTCTGTGTGTCTCAAAGAGTGTGCTTGCATGTCTGTGTGTCTAAAGGAGTGTGCTTGCATGTCTGTGTGTTCTTGCATGTCTGTGTGTCTAAAGGAGTGTGCTTGCATGTCTGTGTGTCTCAAAGAGTGTGCTTGCATGTCTGCGGAGTGTGCTTACATGTCTGTGTGTCTAAAGGATTGTGTTTGCATGTCTGTGTGTGTACAAGAGTGTGCTTGCATGTCTCTAAAGGAGTGTGCTTGCATGTCTGTGTGTCCTTGCATGTCTGTGTGTCTAAAGGATTGTGCTTGCATGTCTGTGTGTGCTTGCATGTCTGTGTGTCTCAAAGAGTGTGCTTGCATGTCTGTGTGTCCTTGCATGTCTGTGTGTCTCAAAGAGTGTGCTTGCATGTCTCAAAGAGTGTGCTTGCATGGCTGTGTTTCCTTGCATGTCTGTGTGTCTCAAAGAGTGTGCTTGCATGTCTGTGTGTCTAAAGGAGTGTGCTTGCATGTCTGTGTGTCCTTGCATGTCTGTGTGTCTAAAGGAGTGTGCTTGCATGTCTGTGTGTCTCAAAGAGTGTGCTTGCATGTCTGTGTGTGCTTGCATGTCTGTGTGTCTCAAAGAGTGTGCTTGCATGTCTGTGTGTCTAAAGGAGTGTGCTTGCATGTCTGTGTGTCCTTGCATGTCTGTGTGTCTAAAGGATTGTGCTTGCATGTCTGTGTGTGCTTGCATGTCTGTGTGTCTCAAAGAGTGTGCTTGCATGTCTGTGTGTCCTTGCATGTCTGTGTGTCTCCAAGAGTGTGCTTGCATGTCTCAAAGAGTGTGCTTGCATGGCTGTGTGTCCTTGCATGTCTGTGTGTCTCAAAGAGTTTGCTTGCATGTCTGTGTGTCTCAAAGAGTGGGCTTGCATGTCTGTGTGTCCTTGCATGTCTGTGTGTCTCAAAGAGTGTGCTTGCATGTCTGTGTGTCCTTGCATGTCTGTGTGTCTCAAAGAGTGTCCTTGCATGTCTGTGTGTCTAAAAGAGTGCGCTGCTTTGCTTCACCCATGCCCCGCCTCCGTTCTTCCCCTCCACGCCTCCTTGCTCATGCACCCGCCCCCTCCGCGCCTCCTTGCTCATGCACCCACCCACTCCGCGCCTCCTTGCTCATGCACCCGCCCCCTCCGCGCCTCCTTGCTCATGCACTCGCCCCCTCCTCGCCTTTGAGCTCATTGAGCCACTTTGCTCACACGAGGCACCTGAGAATTCAATGCTCAGATCAAAATGTGACCGAAAAAAGACCTGGGCACCAAAGAAAAACGAATCAGGGAGCTGCAAAAGTAGCCCATGTTTGCAAACGTGTGTGGTTTTGACCTTGCAAAGACATAGTGTGTTGGTGTTTTGCAAGGTATGGGAGACTGCAGGTTTTAGAGGTTGCTACAGGCAATATTTGTGTTAATATGAGGGTCGTCCACAGTAATACAAACTACCCCACACAATAAAACAGACCCACAAACAGCCAAAAAACAGACCACACACAGACCTGTCAGACCAGCCCTTCTGGCACTGACACATTGCCTAAGTGGCCAGTCCGACCCTGTCAAAGCTTCAGTCCTTTGGAGCAGGAGCTGCCCAATATAATGAATGAGTTGAAGTATGTGTCCCTTTTGGGCTCGTGTCTGAGTGAAGCTTGCACTTGCACTGCCGTTCTCTTTCATATCCCTGCTCTGGGCCTGATTCTGATGCGGTTAGGAAGGCCTCCCAACGACATTTTCTCTTTCCAAATCGGATCGGGAACATGTCTTACCGACCGATGGCCCGATTATGATGCGGTTCGTAACATAAGCTCCCATTGAAGTCAATGGGAGTCCAACCAAATCGGATCGGGAAGCATCCGGATGCATCGTACTCCGTCGGTTAGACAACCCGATTCGATCGGGAAGCTTTCCAACCCGCATCAGAATCGGGCACTCTGTGTGTAAGGGGGAGTAGTGTGTGTGCAGGTGTGTCTGAGAGAGAGATTGCACTGCAGTTCTCTTTCATATCCGTGCTCTGTGTGTAAGGGGAGCTCACACTGTTCCCTATTGGGGGGGTGTGTGGGTGGGTGTGGCTGCTATATATGCCGCACGCTGCTGCCTATGCACTGTCTGATCTGTGAATGTGGGAAGCTTGCAATACCAATGTCTATGTTACACTGTGTAAGGGGGAGCAGTGAGTGTCCAGGGGTGTCTGAGAGAGATTACATGCAGTTCTCTTTCACATACATGCTCTGTGTGTAAGGGGGGCTCACACTGTTCCCGTATGGTGTGTGTGGGTGAAGGAAGCCCATATGTCTCACGTCTATGTGTACATTTTCCAGGGCAGGTTTTCGAATGGCATTCTGGGATGTGTAGTCCTGATGACATAACAGGCTAGGAAGGACTGCCAGTCCCACAATGCTGCGCGAAGACCTGGCCTGGACGAGCTGCTCCCACAAGGACCTGGATGCTTCAGACCCTGGCCCGGGGCCAGGGGCCAGCCCCCCCACCCCCTCCGGCTGGCACCGCGGGGCTCTCTGGGGCCGCCTCGAGATGCCAACGCTGCATTTTGTCCGCATCTTCATCAAACCTTGGAACAAGTAAACACACACAGCGCTGTCAGAGATGAAGCAGGCCGGGCCTTCCGACTCCATCCGAGCGGCTCCAGGGGGCGAGGGCCCATCCTGGAGATGCAGTGTCAGGAGCAGCCGAGGGGGGGGGGGGGGGGGGGGCGGGGGTCTAATGTCTGCACCGAGGTCCCGGGAGAGGGGCGCTGAGAGCAGCTGCTTTTATTGACAGAATGCGCATCGATCGCCCAGATCGATACATTTAAGAGCTGGCTCTAGATCGCCGATCTGAGAAGATCAGTTTTCATTCACCCTGACAGGAGTATTCTCAGGACTGACAGTCAGACACCTGCAGAGGTGAGGTCAGACACCTGCAGAGGTGAGGTCAGACACCTGCAGAGAGGTGAGCTCAGGTATATGCAGAGAGGTGAGGTCAGACACCTGCAGAGGGGAGATCAGGCACCTGCAGAGGTGAAGTCAGACACCTGCAGAGGTGAGGTCAGACACCTGCAGAGGTGAGGTCAGACACCTGCAGAGAGGTGAGGTCAGACACCTGCAGAGAGGTGAGGTCAGACACCTGCAGAGGGGAGGTCAGGCACCTGCAGAGATGTGTGGTCAGACAGCTGCAGAGAGGACGTCTCAAGTGTCTGCAGAGAGGTGAGGTCAGACACCTGCAGAGAGGTGAGGTCAGACACCTGCAGAGGTGAGGTCAGACACCTGCAGAGGTGAGGTCAGACACCTGCAGAGGTGAGGTCAGACACCTGCAGAGGTGAGGTCAGACACCTGCAGAGTTGAGGCCAGACACCTGCAGAGGTGAGGCCAGACACCTGCAGAGAGGTGAGGTCAGACACCTGCAGAGGGGAGGTCAGGCACCTGCAGAGAGGTGAGGTCAGACACCTGCAGAGGTGAGGTCAGACACCTGCATAGAGGTGAGGTCAGACACCTGCAGAGGTGAGGTCAGACACCTGCAGAGGTGAGGTCAGACACCTGCAGAGGTGAGGTCAGACACCAGCAGAGGTGAGGTCAGGCACCTGCAGAGGTGAGGTCAGACACCTGCAGAGGTGAGGTCAGACACCTGCAGAGGTGAGATCAGACACCAGCAGAGGTGAGGTCACACACCTTCAGAGGTGAGGTCAGACACCTGCAGAGGTGAGGTCAGACACCTGCAGATGTGAGGTCAGACACCAGCAGAGGTGAGGTCAGACACCTGCAGAGGTGAGGTCAGACACCTGCAGAGGTGAGGTCAGACACCTGCAGAGGTGAGGTCAGACACCTGCAGAGGTGAGATCAGACACCAGCAGAGGTGAGGTCAGACACCTGCAGAGGTGAGGTCAGACACCTACAGAGTTGAGCTCAGGTATCTGCAGAGGTGAGGTCAGACACCTGCAGAGGTGAGCACAGGTATCTGCAGGGAGGTGAGGTCAGACACCTGCAGAGAGGTGAGCTCAGGTGTCTGCAGAGAGGTAGAGTCAGACACCTACGGAGGTGAGCACAGGTATCTGCAGACATGAGGTCAGACACCTGCAGACAGTGAGCTCAAGTGTCTGCAGAGAGGTGAGTTCAGACACCGGCAGAGAGATGAGATCAGGTACCTGCAGGGGGGAAACATCGTTTACAACGCGGGGATTACATCGCGATGCCATTACATCGCGGTTTTTACAATGCAAGTTGTTACGACTTGCGCTGGATGGTGCTCTTGGACAAGGAATAGTATAACTTACTATCCAACACCTTCCCTACTGTACCTAGACTGGAGTTGGAATAGTAAATTATACTACTCCTATGTCCAGCGCCCTCCAACACAAGTCGTTGTAACGACTTGCGTTGTAAAAACCGTGATGTAATGTACCCCGATGCAAATGTATACGTTGTAACGACATACATCCCTGCAGAGAGATGAGTTCAGACACCAGCAGAGTGGTGAGCTCAGGTACCTGCAAAAAGGTGAGGCCAGACACCTGCAGAGAGGCGAGCTCAGGTGTCTGCAGAGAGGTGAGGTCAGACACCTGCAGAGAGGTGAGATCAGGAATCAGCTGAGAGGTGAGGTCAGACACCTGCAGAGAGGTGTGATCCGGTACCTGCAGGGAGGTGAGGTCAGACACCTGCAGAGGTGAGCTCAGGTGTCTGCAGAGAGGTGAGCTCAGACACCTGCAGAGGTGAGCTCAGGTGTCTGCAGAGAGGTGAGCTCAGACACCTGCAGAGAGGTGAGCTCAGGTATCTGCAGAGAGGTGAGGTCAGACACCTGCAGAGAGGCGAGCTCAGGTGTCTGCAGAGAGGTGAGGTCAGACACCTGCAGAGTGGTGAGCTCAGGTGTCTGCAGAGAGGTGAGGTCAGACACCTGCAGAGAGGCGAGCTCAGGTGTCTGCAGAGAGGTGAGGTCAGACACCTGCAGAGAGGTGAGCTCAGGTGTCTGCAGAGAGGTGAGGTCAGACACCTGCAGAGAGACGAGCTCAGGTGTCTGCAGAGAGGTGGAGTCAAACATCTACAGAGGTGAGCACAGGTATCTGCATAGGAAAGGTCAGACACATGCATAGAGGACAGCTCAAGTGTCTGCAGAGAGGTGAGATCAGACACCTGCAGAGACGTGACCTCAGGAATCAGCAGAGAGGTGAGGTCAGACACCTGCAGAGACGTGACCTTAGGAATCAGCAGAGAGGTGAGGTCAGACACCTGCAGAGAGGTGACCTCAGGAATCAGCAGAAAGGTGAGGTCAGACACCTGCAGAGAGGTGAGCTCAGGTATCTGCAGAGAGGTGGAGTCAGACACCTACACAGGTGAGCTCAGGTATCTGCAGATAGGTGAGGTCAGACACCTGCAGAGAGGTGAGATCAGGCCCCTACCGAGTAGAGGTCAGTCACATGCAGAGAGGCGAGCTCAGGTATCAGCCGAGGAGAGGTCAGTCACCTGCAGAGAGGCGAGCTCAGGTATCAGCCGAGGAGAGGTCAGACACCTGCAGAGGTGAGCTCAGGTATCAGCCGAGGAGAGGTCAGACACCTGCAGAGTTGAGCTCAGGTATCTGCAGAGAGGTGAGGTCAGACACCTGCAGAGTTGAGCTCAGGTATCTGCAGAGAGGTGAGGTCAGACACCTGCAGAGAGGTGAGCTCAGGTACCTGCAAAAAGGTGAGGCCAGACACCTGCAGAGAGGCGAGCTCAGGTGTCTGCAGAGAGGTGAGGTCAGACACCTGAAGAGAGGTGAGCTCAGGTATCTGCAGAGAGGTGAGGTCAGACACCTGCAGAGTGGTGAAGTCAGACACCTGCTGAGAGGTGAGCTCAGGTATCTCCAGAGAGGTGAGCCCAGGTATCTGCAGAGAGGTGAGGTCAGGTATCTGCCGAGTAGAGGCAGGGGAGTAACATAGGCCCCCGCAGCCCCCGCGGTGCAGGAGGGGCCCAGGCTCCAGGGGCCCCCTCACTCTCAGCGGAGGGAGACGGCTGCGCCTGCAAGCAAGCCTCTTCAGTCTTCGCAAATAAAATGGTGCTACTCTGCGCACACACTTCCCAAGTCCCCATAAATTAAACTGTGTGCGCATGCCACGTGACGGCCTCTAAGACTCCAAGCCTTCCCTCTCTTTCTGTCTCGGTATTACCCTCTCTTTCCTCCGTTTGTTCATTTGCTCTCCTGTGAAATGGATCCAAAAAAGAAAAACATTTTTGCTGGGAAATTGTCTTTTTCTGACACAAGTGCAGCCTCGGGGTGGAGAGAAATAAAAGATTCCAAGGGTGAAAAATAAATAACTAATTAAAGCAAGACAGAGTGGTTGCAAGGTGGCCAGATTGATTTATTTACACCTAAACACTTTAGCGCCACTTTACAGCGTTTGCCAGTGAAGTGGTACTTTTGTTTTCTCCTCTCTCTTTGACCAACATTGTTTTCCCTGGGTGGGAAAGTGCACCTTGCCTGGAGGTACTGAAATACCTGCTTGATGGGTGATTTGGAAAACAAAATGTGTACAACGACTGTGTGTTTACGAATGTGGTCATTTTAAATCATACTACTACAATGTTTTGAAAGGATATAAGCAATGGGCACTGAAACGGGTCCCTTCTGGGCCCTGTAGTCATGACCTTACCTTTTCATGTAAAAGCACTCACTAATTTCAGAATAATGAGTGTAAAAGGAAAAAGGTATCCATGTTGTTCCTGCTTACATTTCACGTGCTTTACTTAATCTTGCATTCCCTATGAGTATTTGCTTTTTCTAGGATGTTGTTAATTTTTTTAGGCAGCATACTGTTCTTGTCTAGTGGGCAATTAGAATTGAGTCAAATCCAGATGTTTATAGCGGGTCAGTGCAGTGCAAGTTTCTCTAAGTTCAGAGCTGCTGAAGTGGAACTGGTGAAGCAGGTTCAGCCTTAATGACCAGGCTCCCAGACCACTCTCCTGAGGGAGCACATTCCTGTGCCAGACCTTAGAAGGCCCCGCAAGATCTTAAAAGCCCTGGTGTCTTAGCACCAACAGATGGACCCTAGCGGTGGCAAGTGTGGGTTAGCCTTGAAGGCCTGCCCACCACTAGCCATGAAGTTCACCTCCAGTCTTGGGGACAAACCTATGATGCAGCACACCACAGCGTGGCAATGACTCTGTCACTGAGGTCACAGGACCATTGAGCAAGGTGGCTATAGGGCAGTGACACCGCACCAGGCACTGACTTCAGGTGGGGGTGTCATGTTTGTAAGTATAATTTGGTTTTAAAAGCACTTGCTGCCTCCTTCTCGGCCTCCGCGGTACATAAGGGGGTGGTGATGGACAGAGCATCTGAACCGATCAAACACTCACACCCAGTCAAAAGATCTAGGTTTGATCCATCGCCGTTCTTTAGCCCACTCTGCCACTGGGGTGGCAGAGTGGGCTAAAGAACGGTGATGGATTAAACCCAGATCTTTTGACTGGGTGTGAGTGTTTGAATGGTTCAGATGCTCCGTCCATCACCACCCCCTTTTGTACCGCTTTGGCCGCCATAAGTGTGGCAGGGTATGCTCAGACGTGAGTCCCTTGCTCACTTTGCCACTGGATTCAAGCATGTCGGGCTGAAGACGGCTGTAATGCCAGAAACCGGTCCTCGGAAGCTTGTTTCCGGTCCAGGGAAGGCATGGCTTGGCAGTCCGGGCTGGACTGTTCCCATGAGGCACAGGGTCAGACTGGTTTGCATATGGCCATGTCTGAACTGGGGTGGCAGAGTGGGCTAAAGAACGGTGATGGATTAAACCCAGATCTTTTGACTGGGTGTGAGTGTTTGAATGGTTCAGATGCTCCGTCCATCACCACCCCCTTTTGTACCGCTTTGGCCGCCATAAGTGTGGCAGGGTATGCTCAGACGTGAGTCCCTTGCTCACTTTGCCACTGGATTCAAGCATGTCGGGCTGAAGACGGCTGTAATGCCAGAAACCGGTCCTCGGAAGCTTGTTTCCGGTCCAGGGAAGGCATGGCTTGGCAGTTCGGGCTGGACTGTTCCCATGAGGCACAGGGTCAGACTGGTTTGCATATGGCCATGTCTGAACTGGGGTGGCAGAGTGGGCTAAAGAACGGTGATGGATTAAACCCAGATCTTTTGACTGGGTGTGAGTGTTTGAATGGTTCAGATGCTCCGTCCATCACCACCCCCTTTTGTACCGCTTTGGCCGCCATAAGTGTGGCAGGGTATGCTCAGATGTGAGTCCCTTGCTCACTTTGCCACTGGATTCAAGCATGTCGGGCTGAAGACGGCTGTAATGCCAGAAACCGGTCCTCGGAAGCTTGTTTCCGGTCCAGGGAAGGCATGGCTTGGCAGTTCGGGCTGGACTGTTCCCATGAGGCACAGGGTCAGACTGGTTTGCATATGGCCATGTCTGAACTGGGGTGGCAGAGTGGGCTAAAGAACGGTGATGGATTAAACCCAGATCTTTTGACTGGGTGTGAGTGTTTGAATGGTTCAGATGCTCCGTCCATCACCACCCCCTTTTGTACCGCTTTGGCCGCCATAAGTGTGGCAGGGTATGCTCAGACGTGAGTCCCTTGCTCACTTTGCCACTGGATTCAAGCATGTCGGGCTGAAGACGGCTGTAATGCCAGAAACCGGTCCTCGGAAGCTTGTTTCCGGTCCAGGGAAGGCATGGCTTGGCAGTTCGGGCTGGACTCTTCCCATGAGGCACAGGGTCAGACTGGTTTGCATATGGCCATGTCTGAACTGGGGTGGCAGAGTGGGCTAAAGAACGGTGATGGATTAAACCCAGATCTTTTGACTGGGTGTGAGTGTTTGAATGGTTCAGATGCTCCGTCCATCACCACCCCCTTTTGTACCGCTTTGGCCGCCATAAGTGTGGCAGGGTATGCTCAGACGTGAGTCCCTTGCTCACTTTGCCACTGGATTCAAGCATGTCGGGCTGAAGACGGCTGTAATGCCAGAAACCGGTCCTCGGAAGCTTGTTTCCGGTCCAGGGAAGGCATGGCTTGGCAGTTCGGGCTGGACTGTTCCCATGAGGCACAGGGTCAGACTGGTTTGCATATGGCCATGTCTGAACTTGGGTGGCAGAGTGGGCTAAAGAACGGTGATGGATTAAACCCAGATCTTTTGACTGGGTGTGAGTGTTTGAATGGTTCAGATGCTCCGTCCATCACCACCCCCTTTTGTACCGCTTTGGCCGCCATAAGTGTGGCAGGGTATGCTCAGACGTGAGTCCCTTGCTCACTTTGCCACTGGATTCAAGCATGTCGGGCTGAAGACGGCTGTAATGCCAGAAACCGGTCCTCGGAAGCTTGTTTCCGGTCCAGGGAAGGCATGGCTTGGCAGTTCGGGCTGGACTGTTCCCATGAGGCACAGGGTCAGACTGGTTTGCATATGGCCATGTCTGAACTGGGGTGGCAGAGTGGGCTAAAGAACGGTGATGGATTAAACCCAGATCTTTTGACTGGGTGTGAGTGTTTGAATGGTTCAGATGCTCCGTCCATCACCACCCCCTTTTGTACCGCTTTGGCCGCCATAAGTGTGGCAGGGTATGCTCAGACGTGAGTCCCTTGCTCACTTTGCCACTGGATTCAAGCATGTCGGGCTGAAGACGGCTGTAATGCCAGAAACCGGTCCTCGGAAGCTTGTTTCCGGTCCAGGGAAGGCATGGCTTGGCAGTTCGGGCTGGACTGTTCCCATGAGGCACAGGGTCAGACTGGTTTGCATATGGCCATGTCTGAACTGGGGTGGCAGAGTGGGCTAAAGAACGGTGATGGATTAAACCCAGATCTTTTGACTGGGTGTGAGTGTTTGAATGGTTCAGATGCTCCGTCCATCACCACCCCCTTTTGTACCGCTTTGGCCGCCATAAGTGTGGCAGGGTATGCTCAGACGTGAGTCCCTTGCTCACTTTGCCACTGGATTCAAGCATGTCGGGCTGAAGACGGCTGTAATGCCAGAAACCGGTCCTCGGAAGCTTGTTTCCGGTCCAGGGAAGGCATGGCTTGGCAGTTCGGGCTGGACTGTTCCCATGAGGCACAGGGTCAGACTGGTTTGCATATGGCCATGTCTGAACTGGGGTGGCAGAGTGGGCTAAAGAACGGTGATGGATTAAACCCAGATCTTTTGACTGGGTGTGAGTGTTTGAATGGTTCAGATGCTCCGTCCATCACCACCCCCTTTTGTACCGCTTTGGCCGCCATAAGTGTGGCAGGGTATGCTCAGACGTGAGTCCCTTGCTCACTTTGCCACTGGATTCAAGCATGTCGGGCTGAAGACGGCTGTAATGCCAGAAACCGGTCCTCGGAAGCTTGTTTCCGGTCCAGGGAAGGCATGGCTTGGCAGTTCGGGCTGGACTGTTCCCATGAGGCACAGGGTCAGACTGGTTTGCATATGGCCATGTCTGAACTGGGGTGGCAGAGTGGGCTAAAGAACGGTGATGGATTAAACCCAGGTCTTTTGACTGGGTGTGAGTGTTTGAATGGTTCAGATGCTCCGTCCATCACCACCCCCTTTTGTACCGCTTTGGCCGCCATAAGTGTGGCAGGGTATGCTCAGACGTGAGTCCCTTGCTCACTTTGCCACTGGATTCAAGCAAGTCGGGCTGAAGACGGCTGTAATGCCAGAAACCGGTCCTCGGAAGCTTGTTTCCGGTCCAGGGAAGGCATGGCTTGGCAGTTCGGGCTGGACTGTTCCCATGAGGCACAGGGTCAGACTGGTTTGCATATGGCCATGTCTGAACTGGGGTGGCAGAGTGGGCTAAAGAACGGTGATGGATTAAACCCAGATTTTTTGACTGGGTGTGAGTGTTTGATCCGTTCAGATGCTCCATCCATCACCACCCCCTTTTGTACTTCCTTCTCAGCCTCCAACATTTTTGGGCAACATAAAAATGTCTTGATAACTCCAGTGATTAATGTTTTCAGTAGAGAGAGATGGTGTTTTGTCTAGTGGAAGGTTTAACTCATGAAAAGGAATGACAGAGGTGTCATGTGCATGCTACTAAGATTATGTACCATGCAGATCACAAAGTGCACATAATGTGAATAGGTCAGTGGGTTACTGCTTTTGTCAGAGAGACCCTATTGTTACTTGCAGTTAATAAATTATAATCCTAACAAAGAGCAATGAGCTATTAACTGTCATGTAAGAGCTGCATGCAGACTCCAAGGTATAAATTAGAGTGTTATGTTATTTCCCCAGTCTTGAATTATCCTAATGTTGCAAAAGGGTTAATTTGGGTAGAAATCAATTCTGATTATTAAAGAGAACCCCCAACCATACTATTATGTTTTTAATTCTGAGTTTGTGTTTCTGCAGACCAATCACTATTAAACTATACTGACTACTAGTATGGTTGTCATGTGACTCCCACACCTTGCAGTCGTTTGTCTTATGTAACATTTCCTACACAGTGATTTACACACGTATGAATGATTGTCTCTGTGTAATATGTGTGATGTAAAGTGCTCTGACACCCTATGCTGGTACTAGAGGTGCTGTACATTTTCTGATACCTTATTATTTTGACAGTTTTACACATGCTAACAGTCTCTGCAAAGAATGTTCCTTATTAGTTCCAGTGGAACATGCAACTGCAGCAGTGAGAAAGGTGACCAGTCAACCTTTGCCAAGGGCCCTTCACTTCACAGCAGCATGTCACATTTTTTAGTAACTTTTGATGTGTTTGAGCTATAAACAATTTATTAGTTAAAATCGTCAGATTATGCAGCATATGATGTATTATGTGGCAAATATGGTACAGCCATAATTATGTGGAAAACATTTGCAAACTAGGATATTTTGCCATTCATGTTTGAACTGCTCTTGTGGAAAAAGGGAGGAGAAGTGCTGATGACAGAAACCCCATGGCTGCGGGACAAAAGGCTTGCGATTCCACTTTTAAGACTGTTTGGGACATTCTGTGATTAGAAACGTATCCCACTTTGTGAATGTATTTTAATGTCAATAACACATATTTAACCTTAAATAAACCTGTGTATCTATTGCTTAAATTAAATAATGTAATAAGCTGTAACCGCTTAGTGAAATGGGAAACAAATACTAAAAATTGGGATATTTTGCTCTTTCTGCCACACCTCTCACTCCGCCCGCTGACCCAATCCATTGGTTATTCCTGCCCTCTGATTCTCCTCCCACAGCTCCCCTATTTTTTTTCCCCCACTTTGACCACTGCCTGGCACTAACATGCATTAGAGACAACTGTGGGCTTTTGCCACTGGGTCTCTTAGAGAATGACACCTCAGGTCCATACACGGGGCTAAACACAGCACGTTTCTGGGTTCTCCGCACAACGTTTTTGCTATTTGATGCCATACTTCTGCAGCTTGTGTTGAGGAAATTAAACATCCCCTTGTGCTTGTATAAAACATAGCTGCCAAGTGGCATTGGCACCATGTCGTGTCCATTCGTAGCTTTTATCCAACAACACTTTGCATGCTGGAATGTTTAACCTCTTATTTAGATGGTCACAGCACAACTCCCAGAATACAAGGAGCTGTTGGCTTAAAATCCAGACCTGGCTGGCGGTATCACATGTGACGATAGAGCCATTTGGCAATGGTGAATCTGTAATTTAGCAGGCATGTCTATACTCTTAGTAAATTGTAAATACCGCCAGTGTTGACACACTGAGGTCTGAGGCCTCTGTTTGTTATGAAGTAAGGCCCAGTCTGGTGGATCAGGTCAGCCCTTGTGAGGGAAGCTGCTGGACTTGTTTTTACCATGCACTTTGAAAGTATTTTCACCTAGATGTAAGAAGAAATTTGGACTGTTTTACAAATCATGCTTGATTTTTTAATATTGCTGGACTGGTGGTTGCTTTATTTTGCACTTTGAAAGTATTTTTACTTTTTTCTTTTGCTTTACCAACTACATTTTGTATAGATTGTCATTAGTTACTTGCTGATATGGTTTGTTTTTATTCTACATGCAGTGTTATTTATGGTGTTGCTTGCATTTGTCTGTAATACGTGTACCTTAAATCTGGTATTTAGCATTGTTTATACTACAGAAATGATCAATTAAAACAGACAAACATCTGCATCAATGTTCTGAAGCATCCAAACAGTTTTCTTCCTCAGCCTTGTTTGCCAGCCTGTTTTGCAGTACTTACTAATAAGACATTATGATTGAAATTGCTTCCTCAGTTCACGTTATTATCATGCACAACTCTTGACTGCCGCTAACGTGTGGCATGCAGATAATTCACCTGTCTATTTCTCTTAACTTTCGCAGGATACTCAGTTATAGCTTGTGTTCCTCTCATGTATATTGTCAGTCGAGTTTTTATGGAATTGCAGGTTTGGGTTGGCCTTTCAAAATTTCAAGGTATTATCAATTCTATTTCAGACGCTTCATAGTTGTTCTTTGTTTTTCGGCCATAGGCAGTTCCTGAGACAATAGGATCACTCCTTGGCATTGTTCTGATTGCTGCCTCAGTTAGATATTCTGCTTTTGACAGTATTGTTACAAATGGCATAGCTTGTATGTTAAGAGTGTTTCCCACTTTCATTAGAACTTAGAGAAAGACAATATAGTGGCATTTCATTTAAACGTTGGAGGTTTCAAATCAAGATTTCTGGATGGTAGGGCAAAGTGGTAGAGGGTGGGCCGCGCTGCCAGGGGAGAGGGGGGCCCCCTCCATGTGCTTTTTACAGGGGGGCCCCTCAGCTTTCGTTTCACCACTGGTCACTTCTCACAAAACGTAGACAGCTGATCACATCAGCCAAAGCAGCTGACAACAGCAACACCATCAATGGAGCCACCAACAGAAGCAGAGCACTGTTCAAGACAATCGAGCACCGCATCAACCCTGTGCCTGGCCCACGTGTGCCACACTCCACAGGTGAGCGCAATGCCACCAACCTCTCCTTCCGTGAAAAAATACAGAAGAACTGGCAGCACGTCAACACCACCCCTCCCTCTCCTCTCACTGCCTCTCCTTTCTGTACAATTCCACAGTGGTCATCCTTCAAGCTCTATGCTTCACAAATCTGGATGGCGATCTCAGCTTCCTCTAAGCCCCTCTCCTTTATCATAGTTCTCCGTAGGATTGCTGCCTCACCCCCAGTAACCATCGTCAATGCCTCCCTCACTCAACGCATCTTACTAAAAGCTCTCAAAATAGGCCACATCCTCCCCCTCCTAAAAATAACTTACAATTGACACTAATGACGTCACCAACCACTGCCCCATCACTCACCTGCCTTCCATCAGCGAAATCATTGGAAAAGCTGTCTACGCTCAACTCCACAATCACACCAGTGCTCACCATCTCCTGCGCGACTACCAGTCTGGCTTCAGATCACGCTGCAGCACAGAGACCGCTACCTTGCAAGTGCAGAGCGTGCTTTTCGAACCACAGATATATGCGACCCCTGCCTGCTGATCCTGCTCGACCTCTCGGCTGCCTTCTGCACAGTCAACCATCCAACCCTCATCAACACCTTGGAGTCTGGAATGAGATTCACTGGCAATGTCCTTCACTGGTTCTCCTCCAACCTTTCCAACCAACACCCGTTTGTTCACATGGCCACCTCATGGTCCAAAAAGATCCATAATCCACCACAAACAAACCCCTGAGTCTAGAAAGAAGTCAGGAAAGAGTAAAAGGGAGGAGTTGGTGTACCTTCCTATGATGGGGTATTCTCTTTTAAGGAGAAGTTCTCTCGAACACCAAAGGTGGTATGCTTCATCAAAGGGAACCTCCTCACACCGGGATGCCTAGTCACGGTGTGACCTACAACTCCCTCACTAGACGGAGGTGCTCAGGGATGTTTTCAGAGGTATGATAAATTCATTTTCTAATGAGCGTGGAGTGGCGAGGGAAGCAGAGTGCGAGTGAAGTGGGGTGCTAATTGAAGTTGTCTCCAAGGTCCCCGGCACATTTTAATCATGCGTCTCTGAGTCAAAGTTAAGAAACCAGCAGAAACTAGCCAGTTCATTTTACACCTGCTGGATATTTGAAACAGGTAGGTCAACATGTTTCTGCCTATAACCCTCTGCAGAGGTGTTGCGGCATTCTTCAGGACCTATATGCTGCCTCTGCTTGAGTGCTCAAAGTGGAAAAAAGATGAAATGATATGTGTAGTAATACAAAACCAGTGGTCGGAATACAAGTCCAAAGATGGGATCCACTGGCGGTTTCCCGCTATCGCGGGCAAGGTGCCTCCACTCATTCCCTGGCTTGAAACTCAGGGAGCAGTCTCCCCAGAGACACTGCCCGGTTCAGCAGCACGCGACACCTGTTCAGGGGGCCCTTTCTTGGCTTCTTTCTTCTTTCTACACCCAGGGGTTTGTTTTGGTTCATTATGAGCATTGTTGAGTCAACCCCTGCTGGTCTTTAAATCGGATGTATGACATAACAACGCATACTTTTACAACGCATGCTTTTACAACGCAAGTATTACAACGCAAACCTTTACAACGCATAGCGCTTAGGGGTGCTGGATAGTGAATAGTTTAATTTACTATTCCAACTCCAGTCCCCGTGGACACTAGGGAAGGTGTTGGATAGTAAATTAAATCTATTCCCTATCCTAGAGTGCCCCCCAGCGCAATGCGTTGCAATGGTTTTCGTTGTAAAACCTGCGTTGTAATAGCACTGCGTGGTAAAAGTTGCGTTGTAACGAATGTTTCCCCTTTAAATCATCTCTGGCCCTGTTTAGTGTATTCTCTTTCCATAAAGATCCCTCCCATCCTCACTATCTACATATAGCCCATTAGGGTCTCTACTTACAGACAGCAGCATTGAGATTCATCTATATGCAGACGGTATACATTTCTACCTGAAAGCCTCTTTTGCTCCAGACATCTGTTGTAACAAATGAACAGGAGGCAGGAGAAATGAAGAACAGACTTTATTACAAGTGGCAGCCCACGCGTGGTCCCCTTGACCAGCTGCCAGTCATCTGACAAACCTAGGAAAATCCACCTCAAGGTGGAACTTCAATACAGAATAACATTCCAACTTGCCTTAGAGGCATAACACACCTCATTCACTGTCCAGCCAATTGGAACAAAACATAAAACCCTCAATAAAATATAAGCAAAGAAACAATAGAAAAACAAAAGAGGAGTTGACCTAACGGCTAGGGCGGTCGACCTCGAATCTGGGGAACCGGGTTCGAGTCTCGGCGATGATGCACAGCATCACCTAATCTCCCCGTGCCTAACAAAAATGAATGTGTCTTTCATGTAATGCAACTGGTGCTATGTAAAGCGCTCTGATACCCGATTCGGGTCTAGTTCCCGCTATATAAAAATCTGTTAACCCCTTCCATGCTCATGACGAGCTGAGCTCGTCATAACTGCCGCAGCCCGCCCACGCGCGGCTAATTCCCCGCCTGTGCGGACGTTCTAAAGGAGTAAGATCCACTGTGCAGCATGACAAGCTGGGCTCGTCACGTGCACCGCGGCGCTGCGAGCAGCCTCCCCCCCACCCCGCACCGCGGGGAAATTAGCCCCGCGTGGAAGGGGTTACAAAAAAAAATAGACAAAAGAACATAAGGATGTGAAAACACCTCAGTAACTAAAAATGTAGTGAAAGTATAAGATAGCAATAGATTGTAGACAAAGAAAAGTGTCCATAAAGTATACAAAATAATTCATGAGCATAATTCTGTAAATAACTCGGAGTTGACTTGAACCTGGTACTATGTTCCTGTAGGCCCACCTTGCCTCAGAAATCACACACTCTGCTCTGACCACAACATCTTGACCACCCACGCCTCAACACCTCTCAACCATCACCTGCCGAGTGGCGTAAGTCGCTGTTATGCATCAGCATGGGCCTCTCTTGGTCCATTGACCTCGCCTCCGGTGAACCGCCACCCTCCACCGGTTCCACTGCTCACCACCCATCAACACAACAGATTTGTCATAAACTTCCTTGACCTTAAAAAAGGTATGTGGGGGGTGGAGATGATGTGGTCAGTGGAGAGTGTGTGGGGAAAGTAATTGCCAACCATCCAGACATCTCGTTCACCCAATCTCCAAGCAACAATCATTCCCTAGATGTCTTGCCCCCTTGCTCAGATCAACTCTCTTAATCAAATCTTTGATCCAAGAGGTGCCTTCCTATTTCCAAAAGGGGTCTTCAATGTGCTACGACTACTATTGTGTGAGGCCAAGATAAGCTCCACAGTTTGACAACTAGAAACTGGTAAATCAATGGCCAACTTGACCATTCTGTTAGCCTTTTCTATAATGCCGTTGGCTTCTGGATTGAGTAGGCCAGTGTGATAATGTTTGACACCACACATGCTGAAAATAATCTCTCATCTCCCTTGGCGTTAACTGGGCGCCGTTATCAGTGATAAGTGCAATGGGATAGCCCGGCGACCGACCTTTACAACGCGGTCGTTACACCGCGGTATGTTTTCATTGTGGTCATTACAACGCAAGTCGTTACAATGACTTGCGCTGGATGGCGCTATACACTAAGGAATAGTATGATTTACTATTCCAACACCTTCCCTACTGTTACGTAGGCTGGAGTTGGAATAGTAAATCATACTATTCCTAAGTCCAGCGCCCTCCAGCGCAAGTCATTGTAACGACTTCCATTGTAATAACTGCGATGTAAGGTACCGCGGTCTAAAGACCGCATTGTAACGTCACATATTCGGATAGCCCTCCTCCCAAAACGCTTCGTCTAAAACATCAATGGTAGATTTTGTGGCAATCTCTGTCATGAATTTTACAACAAGCCATTTGCAATGCAAATCAACCAAAACAAAGGGCATACCTCAACTCACAACGCAAAGACTGGCTAGCGGCTCAATAAAATCCGTGCACACGTCCACCCGTGCAATGGTCTTGTATGTACCCACTCTGGACGTTTCATACGATATAGTTTTACTCTCCCTTTGCCTGACTCTGCGCACACAAACAAAGGGCCCGATTCATAGAACTAACTTAAGACAAAATCCTAAACTTACTACCATTTTGGTATTCACAGAAGGCACTTACTCATTTTGGTATTCACAGAAGGCATGTACTCATCAATGAGTAAGTGCCTTCTGTGAATACCAAAATGAGTAAGTGCCTTCTGTGAATACCAAAATTATACCAAAATGAGTAACTTACTCATTTTGAGTAACTTACTCATATTTGGTATTCACAGAAGGCACTTACTCATCAATGAGTAAGTGCCTTCTGTGAATACCAAAATTATACCAAAATGAGTAACTTACTCATTTTGAGTAACTTACTCATTTTGGTATTCACAGAAGGCACTTATTCATTGATGAGTAAGTGCCTTCTGTGAATACCAAAATGAGTAAGTGCCTTTTGTGATTACCAAAATGGTAGTAAGTTTAGGATTTTTTTCTTAAGTTAGTTCTGTGAATTGGGCCCAGTGAGTTCTCTCCTGCCACAACCTGTGCAAACCTTGTTAATTGCAAAGCAGTTTTTAGACTTTTGACCAAGAAATGTGCAGCCGCATCTATGTCAACACTTGGCCCTATTTGGACCTGCCCTTTACCTCCTTTCCAGTTCTGTTTCGACCTTTCCAAGGGCGTTCACCTCCCTATCAGATGTTCCACTGCTGACACTTTTCCTCCCTTCCTTTATCCTTGCTTCTCATTTCTTTCATGCAGTATTCAGACCCCTTCGCCACCTCTGCTGTATCAATAGCATCCTTCAGAGACAGCCTCCCAGCCGCCTCCTCTTCCTGCCTCTGCATTGCACGATAAGTTGATCTCAAATGAACTTGTCTGTCATTGCACTAAAAGGACACTTCAGCAGCAATTCTTGCAACGTGGCAAGAAAGTCCTCCACAGACTCGCCACCCCTCTGGGGTTGTGCATAAAACTTCAAGCGTGTTGTTGCAAGATGTACACACTCTGCAGACCTCATTTCCGGTCTCACCTTCTCCTCTTTAGAAACATTTGCATTAGGCTTCCTGTTGGCTAGGAGGGCCCATAGACCTCATTTACGTGTTTCCAGGGGTCGAAGCTATGGGGCACATGCATCATTGTTTCATTTTGCGATTTCTTAATTGCGAATTTTAAGAAATCGCAATTAAGGAATCGCAAAATGAAATTCATCACGAAAATCGCTATTTTTTTGCGATTCGGTAAAAATCGCAGTTTTCACCGAATCGCACTGTTTTTGCGAATTCTTATTTGCGAATTCACAAATTGCGAATTCGCAAATTGCGATTTTCCCATGATGCTGAATTCAATGACATCACAACCAGGAAGCAAGCTACTGATTGCACTCACCTGGTTCTAGGGAGTGGTGTTGGAGAGGCAGTTGGCAGTTGGTGCTCAGCTAGGAGGAACTGGAGCTGACTGTGAGTCTGCAGCAGAAGGGGAAATGGCTTCTGAAAATGCAGGAGAAGAATTACAAGCCAGAAAAAGAAAGATTAAATTCAGTGACAAAGAATTGGAAATCTTAATTGAGGAAGTTACTCAGAGGCAGAAGCAGCTTTTTGGGAAGCAATCTTTGAAGGTTCCTGAAGCTGCAAAAAGAAAACTATGGCTTGCAATCCAAGCAAAAGTGAACGCTGTTGGGGTTGCACACCATGACATCACAAATTTACAAAAGCGATAGTATGATCTGCGCAGTCGTGCCAAGGAAAGGATTGCCAATAGGATGAAGGGAGCTAAGAAAACTGGAGGAGGAACACCCAGGGACAAGCCTAATACCCCCCTTGAGGACTTGGTGGAATGCACCCTTACTCCAGAGGCAGTTATTGGCGTAATAGATATTGACACCTCTGAGCATGCCCATACATCTAAAGGTAAGGAAACAACATGTGTGTTGCATGTGAATGTGAGTGATTGAGAACCCAAAGTTAGTTGTAGTATTGAACAAGTAGTATTCTGAATACAGAACTTAAAATGTATGCAAGTGCAGTAATTACTAATACTTACTATTACTGCACCAGTGCATCATGGGAGTTGTAGTCATTTTCATGTAATGTTCAGAAGCACTTTGGCAAAGTCTGGAACATGCAATTTTTAAAACTACAAATGAAAAATTTAGGACACATGTAATGCAATATGTAGGTTTAATGTGGAAATTAGTTGTGGTTATACTTTCTTAAGTGCAAAACAAAAAAATAACAGACTGTTTGCACTATTTCAATCATAGATACAGAACTGAACAGAAATGAACATGAATGGTCTGAGTTCCAGAGTCAGGACTTGCAAGAAACAGATGAATCTAATGCAGCCACATCTTCCCCCACAGTTGCACGTAGGAGACAAACAAGCAGAGTGCGCCAACTACAACACTCAGATAGTGAAGATGATGTCAATGTATCTGTCCAACAACCACAGGCTGCAGCAGAACAGGCGTAGTAGGCTGCAACAGTTTTATAGACGCAGACCACGACCTTCACAGAACCAAAGGCCAGGAGAAGATGATATGAATGCCAGTGATGTTGAAGTTAAAATCCTTAAAGTTCAGCGCCTGCAAGGAAAAGACATCCGTGTCATAAAGGGCAAAATTATCAAAATCAGTCAAGACATTGGTGGCATACACAACTGCATTCAGAAAATGTCAAATGTCTTTGAGCATGGACAGAAAGCGACATCCCAGAAACTTGACCGTGTTGCAACAGCAATTGAGACAATGTGCACAACAATACCTGCGCAGCAATTAGCTAGTGACCGCAGACATCATAGAGCAATGTGCAGCATGCAAGGGTATAGCAGGGCAATGCAACGTCTTTGCAACACTACATCTCAACTTTCAAAACAAACAGTTGCCATGCAAATGCAAATGTCACAATGTTGTGGTGAAGTTGCCAGGGGAATGATGACTCTCATGAAAGTTGTGGAGGGCATGCAAAGTGAAACTTCAAGTGGGAGCCTAGTACATGTTGTAGGAATTGTAAGTGCCTCAAATTCAAGTAGCCAGAATGAACCTTCTGTAACTGGGGTACGAAGAAGCACCAGAAGTCTAGAAGTTACTGAGAAGCCTACTTTGGCTGATCCCAAAAATTCTGTTAAGGCATTAGGGGTGCGGGGACGCAAAAAGTAGGAAATGACTTCATTCCATACAAAGCTTTTGTTAATGATACATCTGCTGAAAAAGCATTGCAATGATTATGATCAGTAAATGCAATTTAATTTTCTGTTCACACACTGCATGCACTAAGATGTGTTATGAACCCTTAATCCATGCTACTAAACATTTAAACATTAAACTTTTCTGTTAAGAACAAAGATATGTTGTGTAATTATTACCTCAATTAAAAATAATGTTGAGTTATCTCAGCCCTTCTTCTTCTCCCTTTTGCTGCGTCAGGTCCATGTAGTCCTGGTTGAGGTTGTTGAGGCTGGTTATCATTGTAAGGTAGTACATCCTCCTCTTCCAAATTTATGCCTCTTCTAGTAGCTAAGTTATGCAACATGGCACATGTGGCAACTATTTTACAACAAACGTCTGGTCGATATTGTAAAGAACCACCAGTTTTGTGCAGTATACGAAACCTGGATTTAAGAACACCAAATGTTCTCTCAATGACGTTGCGGGTTGAAATGTGGGCATGGTTGTAGTGCTGTTCTTTCCGTGTTGCTGGATTCAAAAAGGGTGTGAGGATGTATGACCTTATAGCGTATGCACTGTCACCTATAGAATTAGATGGAAGATACACATTATGAGTACAAGGTAGCAACAAGGTTCAGAGATGTATGATATTTTAAGGAGAATATATTTACCAAGTAAATAGCCATCTCCAAATTCTCCAGCAAGCAGTCGTGCATGTATGGCACTATGCCTAAAAATGTAAGAATCATGGGCACTACCAGGGTAACTTCCTACTAATAGGTAAGTTGCAGTCCTATAAAATATACGACTGTCACCCAAGGCACAAGACGGTTGCTGGAACCTCCAGCCTTTCTCTTATGAAATAATTCTTCACTTCTCGTTTATTTCGTATTCAACATTTATTTCATTTGATTTGCGTTTTCGTGTTGAGTTCACACGGTTATTTCATTTCTTTCCAGAAAAGTATATACTTCATCCAATGCATTTCAGCGGTTAAACCGCCTTCATCAGGGAAACAATCTGTGAAAGTCAAACAATAATATCTCTAAGTATACATTACTTATTGGTTACATACACCTGATTAATTACACTTATACTCTAACTGCTATTGGCAGGTTCCCCCTCCCCGCTCCGGCGTTCTCATGTCGAGTGTGAAAAAATGCTATGTCTCCTGATCGCTGTTACCCCACTAAACTATTAATCCGATTAACTTCGCCACTGCCGTTTTATTTAGGATTACTACCTCTCAGGGTGAGACTAATAACGGGTTGCTGGTCTTGCCATATACGTGCGTCTATACTGGGTCACTGCCGCTAAGCCTGCCGCTTTCCCTGCTTACCAACCTTCTCACCTCCATGTTGTGTGTTGCGGCTTCACTGATCCCGATGCGTTCTGCGTGTTGCGCGCTGTGCGTGATTCGTAGTTTAAGGTACCTAATTGCGCATGTGTGTGGGTGTCTACATCGCGATCTGGTTCTGAGGGCGGTTTTGTTTCCCCCAATGACCAGCAACCCGTTAGTAGTCTCACCCTGAGAGGTAGTAATCCTAAATGGAACGGCAGTGGCGAAGTTAATCGGATTGATAGTTTAGTGGGGTAACAGCGATCAGGAGACATAGCATTTTTTCACACTCGACATGAGAACGCCAGAGCGGGGAGAGGGAACCTGCCAATAGCAGTTAGAGTATAAGTGTAATTAATCATGTGTATGTAACCAATAAGTAATGTATACTTAGAGATATTATTGTTTGACTTTCACAGATTGTTTCCCTGATGAAGGCGGGTTAACTGCCGAAATGCAATGGATGAAGAATATACTTCTCTGGAACTCAACACGAAAACGCAAACCAAATGAAATAAATGTTGAATACGAAATAAACAAGAAGTGAAGAATTATTTCAGAAGAGAAAGGCTGGAGATTCCAGCAACCGTCTTGTGCCTTGGGTGACAGTCGTATATTTCATAGGACTGCATCTTACCTATCTATTGAACACACTCCAGGCGGGGAGTGATACCCAGGAGCACGGATAAAATTGGAAACCATGGTATAAAGAGGCTGTGCACGAACCAAAACATTTGCTAACTTGCAACTAAGTCAGTGATGATAGTCTTTGAATTGCAAATTACCTGAATGTTTAGAGAATGGTAACATTTCCTGTTGCGGTAAATGTACTCATTTTCTGATGGAGGACAAATGGGGACATGTGTGCCATCTACACAGCCAATCACACGTGGAAAATGTGCCATGTTGTAGAAATCTAATTTTGTTTGCAGCAATTCCTGTTGTGTATTGGGAAAGGAAATGTAATGCCTAATCCTTTGCAACATTGCATTGAGGAAAGCATTAAAGAAACGCGATAGGGAACTCTGGGACACACCTCCAGCTGTCGCTATGACTCCCTGGAAGGACCCTGACGCAAGGAGGTGTAGTGAACACAAGACCTGTACATGGGTTGGTATGGCTTGTGTCCTGCGTGTCTGTCTCTGCAAGATTGGGTCTAATTCATGTATCAAATCCAAAATTGCATCAGCATTCAGTCTATACTTATCATATATTTCTGCTTCTGTCTGCCCTAGTAAGGTGACGCGTAGTCTAAATATCCTATCATGTATCCTCCTTCTCCTCCTTGCTGCAGCTCTCAGTCTCAGCCTCCTTGCCGCAAGAAATAGTGCTGCCATTGTGGAAAAATGTTTGGAGTCAATAAGGGATGCCTTAAATACCATCAAAATGATTTCCACCTGTTTAGTTTTTTTTTTTCCTAATTTACCACCTGCTCTGACTTCTTCTAAATTTAAGAATTCCTATTTGCGATTTTTTAAGGAATCGCAAATAGCGATTTTTAATGCATGTACTTTTTTTTTACTAAATTTGCGATTCCTTCTTTTTGCAAATTTTTAAGGAATCGAATTTTTTTTATAGATTCCTTAAATTGCGAAAAATGCAAAAAAAAATCATGCATCCCAAAACCAGAAATTGCATTCGCAAACGGACGAGTTTTGCGATTTGTACCATTTGCGAATGCAATTTCTAATGATGCATGTGCCCATATGACCCTTGACTTTCCCCTTTCGACCCTTGTCACTACCTTTGTGACCTCTGGCCTCAGAGGTGGGAAAATCACAGCCAAGAACTCTGGGGCGGTTCACCCTTATGGGTGTCAAAGCTCTCTCCTCCTGATTTTCTTCCCATTTTTCTT
This sequence comes from Lissotriton helveticus, assembly GCF_964261635.1. Taxonomy (NCBI): domain Eukaryota; kingdom Metazoa; phylum Chordata; class Amphibia; order Caudata; family Salamandridae; genus Lissotriton; species Lissotriton helveticus. Next base: position 2,116,030,834 of record NC_136065.1, read on the forward strand.
ACGCTAACAAATATCCCTCAATTATTATGATATTCTTCACTGTTAGTACAATATAAAAGGGTGCAGCAGGAGTTGGAGCAAGATCTTAACAGGAAGCTGAGATAAGAACAAATTACTATTAAATGCGTGCCTGTGGGCGAGGGTGTGTTTATTTGAAAGAGTTTGTGAATGTGTGAGTGTGTGAAAGTGCATGAGTGAGAGACAGTATCAGGTAGTTTAGTGAGAATGAGTGACATTAGGGGGCCTATTACGATGGCACCGTACCGGGAAACGAGACCGACCGCCATAGGTGCGGCGGTCCCGCCATGGAAATTAGGATGCCACCGCCATGGTGGCGGTGGCATCCCACATACATTGCATTGTGGCGGGCGGTGCTGTAAGCAGCACCCGCCATAATGCAATATATGCATGTTGCGCATTTGCATGCACAATGTGGCAGGCACCGCGTTGTGCATGCAAATGGAAGGGGGTACCATGGGTACACCCCAAATGCACACGCAACCCCCCTCACACCTGGGGGCCCACAACGGGCCCCTGAAAGTGATCTCCACCTGGCTTTCCATGGCAGAGTCTCCGCCATGTAAAGCCCTGCACCACCGCCCATCATGATATAGATTTCGGTGTCTTGCAGACAGCGCCACCAAATCTGAGCCCTTTTCCGCCTGGTCGCCTGTTTGACCAGCGGAAAACCGGCAGACGGTCTTTCCGTCCGCCGGGACGATGGTGGGGGGGAAATGGGAGGTGAGCAGTGTATATCGGCAGGCGGATCGCCACCGCCATACTGGCAGGCGGATCGCCACCGCCATACTGGCGGTGGCGAACCGCCCTCTATTATAAAAAAAAAAATTGTAAATTTATACTTGTATAGCGCACTACTCACCCGCAAGGGTCTCAAGGCGCTTGTCCGAAAACCGCTGTGGATCCCATCCTGGCTTTCCCTGTGAGGTGTCCACTCCTGGGCACCCCCAAGGTGAGGCCAGGCATCCTTAGCGTTGTTGGGGCTGTTGTGGAGATTAAGCAAGCTATTGCCCAGAGTTGCAGAGTGGGACCCATGATTAGAATAGGCACCGAGGCGAGAATTATCAGGTCCGGGGAATTTGAGTCCAAGAACTACCGAGGCGGGAATTGAACCCTGGTCCCGGGCTAGACCTCTGCATCAGGGTCTGCCGCTCTAACCATTGAGCCACACTTCTCCACTGCTCCATCATAATAAACCCCTTAGTGTCAGAAATGGAATCAGAGTGACTAGAATGAGGGTGTGAGTGACAGCAAGAGAGAGAGAGGGTTAGTAAAAATGAATAAGTAAGAAAAAGTGTGATGGCGTCATGAACACTTTGACAAGGCCCATTTAAGTATCTTCTATTTTTATTGTACACTCTTTTATTTATTTCTTTTAGAAATTGTGAAGTTTAGACATGCGCAGAAGGGTTGGCATCATGCCACCTCCATTTAGGCTGACATATTTTCGCTGTTTCTGTTATGGTCACTGCCAGGTTACTAAGGACACCACAGTGGGGGCAAAAATGTCAATATGTGAATTGAGATGATGCATTTATCACCATACTTATTTTGTCTTGTTGGGATTTTAGTCTCGCCAAACTTAAATCAAGAGATGAAAATCCGTGATGACGTCTTAGAAAAGCCCCTGTATTTGGCCAAGGGTTGGAGGGGATCCAATGGATCTACCCGGCCACAGATCTCATCAGGTTCCTGCAAACCAGCCGCTCTGGAGGTTTGCTCCGAGAGGCGCAGGGAAGAGGCCTTCAGTTAGGACTGCTTCTCATGCCAGAACAAGGACTGTGATAGGAAATAGCTAAACTGCTTTTTCTTAGTGACAAAAGTAGGCATTATGGGGCATATTACCAAGGGTGGCGATAGGCAATTATCGCCGGTTTAGCAGCCGTTTTCGGCCGCTAAGCAGCGATAATTCTATCGCTCTATTAGCAATCTGGCTTACTGATGTTAGCGACAGCTTTTAGGCGATAGCGAGCGGTTTGGGTCCCGCTTTGCATGTCAGCGATATTTATCGCTAATGACATGCAAAGTGGGCGTACCCAACCTGTTAGCGACTGAAAGCAGTCGCTAACGTCGCTATCGCCTATTAGCAAGGCAGGCGTAGCGATGGAAATATTCCCGCTATCGCCAAAAACCAACGCTGTATTCTCAGCGATATTCACGCATTTCGCCGCTATCGCTGGATATTTTAGCACAATGGAGAAAAACTTTTCTAACATATCCAGCGATAGGCAGCGATAAAAAAATCGTCGCTAAGCCTATTTAGCGATAATTATTGCTACTTGTTGGTAATATGCCCCTATGTGCGATGCATCTTACAAAACTCGTTTTGTTGGCTTGCTATTTTCTGCTTCTTCTAAATTTTTACATTAGCGCTTAGAGGTAGTGATAGGGCGTTAGGATGCTAGGAATGTGCAGATCATGTTAGGAATGTTCATATTACTTTTGCTGGCCATCCATGCATTACTACATTTATTTTCGCATTCTGCGTGGTTTCTGTTCCTATTTTATGCCCTGGACTTTGGTTTTAGAAAGAAACATTTTTAAGTTCTATCCCGTGTTCCTCAGTGATATTTTTAGTGTGTTATTCCTTTACAAAAGAGGGGTTTGGGAGTTCCACTGTGTCTCTGAACTCATCTAGAAGGACTAATGATGACCAGAAAATACCACCTGATGACTATTGCTCAGTGGGTTATGCATGGGTTGCAGCCCAACTGGATTTCTAATTTATGTTGGTGCATTGAAGTAAGGGCCATATGTATCAAGCACTAATGTGTTCGCAAACGCTGAAATTCGCAGAATTTCGGCATTTGCGAAGGCACTTGTGCTAAATGGTATGTATGAAAGAAATTTGCGTGCAAAATAAGGAATCGCAAAATTTGCAATTCCTTATTTTGCAATTGCATTTAAGGAATCGTAATTTTTGCGATTCCTTAAATGCAATGTAAGAAGCATAAAAAAATGAAAATTGGCCTTAAGGAATCGCAAATGGCCACCTACTTCAAGTTGGTGGTAATTTGCGAATTCCTTGAAAAATGCACTTTTTTGCATTTTTCAAAGTGAAATGTGAAGCACATACATGCCCTTAGGGCATGTATATGCGCCACATGTGTACCCATGCTAATTTCAGGGGTGCAACAGGGTGTCCTAATCGCGAAAAGGAATGCTAAGAAATCGCAAAAAAATTGCGATTTTGTACATACATCCCTATTTGCGATTCTCAAATAGCGATTTCTAAAAAATCGCTATTTGAGAATCGCAAATCAGGTTGTTGATACATATGGCCCTAGGTCCTTGCACCATGGATTTAGAAATGTGACCCCCTAATGTTCTGGGGCGACCTCCAGACTGTGACATGGGAGTGTGAGAGCGAGTGAGTAAAAATGTGTGAGTGAGAGTGAAGTAAAACCAGTGAGTGTAACTATGAGTCTGAATGAGTAAGAATAAGTGAGCATGAGTTCGTGAAAGTAAGAGTGCCTGCAAGTGAATGTGTGTATGAGAGAGAGAGAGACTAAGAATGAACATGAGTGAGAATGTATAGGTGGGAATAAATGAAAAGGAGTGAGTCACCATAAGTGAAAAAGTGAGGTGGTGTGAGAGTAATTGTGAGTGAGCGAGAATGAATGATGGAACTGAGTGAAAATTAACACGTGCAGGCGAATAAGAGCGAATGAGTTAGAATGAGTATGAGTGAATGTCCCTTTTAAAAGTGCACATAGTAAATGCACATCCGGCTTTACTTAAGTAGGAAATATAGTGAATTTTTGTCTGTTCTATTTTAGAATCAAGAGTAACCGAACAGCAGATTCCTCCTATAGGCAGGGATGAGGTGTCTCTCACTAGTGTAGACAGCTCAGTGTCTCGCGATGCATGCTGGGAGGTGACAGACAGCTTCTGTTACTTCTTGGCTAGAGGAAGGGTCTTCAGTCCTTTCTCTCTTTCCACAGCCCTGGATTCCCAGCAGAGACGCCCGGGCGCTTCTGTCTTTATCAATAGTCAGGACTGGGATCGCCCCATGCAGGGCACAAGTCCTAAAAAAATAAGTGGGGGGACGCTGACGTCACGACAGGAAGTGACTTCACGAAATGTGGCTTGCACCATCAGATTTATTGCCTCCCCTGGCTCACCCCTTAAATGCGAATGCATCAGAGAAGCCAGCGGGTGAGCAGTGTTCTGAATGAGCTCCGATCTCGCCCCAGAGAGGCCAAAGAGTGAATGTGTGGCTCCATTTGCTCCAGTAATCGAGCTCCTGGTAAAATAAGGGGGGGTACGCCGTCCACCCGCGTGGTACCCCGACTCGAGCCCTGGCCCCATGGGAGGGAGGTGGTTTCACCTGGAGTTGGACAGGAAACAAGAAGAGCATATATCACTATAGCATAAGGAAGATTGTGCAGACAGACCTGGAGTGCTTCAAAAAGTGCTCTAGAGTAAGCTTCGAGGCACTAGAACCTGGCGAAGGTATGAGCAGACCACCATCAGTGCTTGAAATGGAAAAATAAAAGTGCAGGTACTCTGTGGCAGAGACCTGCTTGTTTCTGAGAAGTGCCGGTACTCTCCAATTAAAAATATAGCATTTCTCTTGAGAAGTGCCGGTACTCTTCCTCTCAAAATAAAAAAGTGCCGGTACTCCATACCGGACAGTACCGGCCCAAAGCACTGACCAAGCTGCTCTGCAAGTCACTTTAGAGGAAACATTTGGAGGAAGAGTAGTGTTTCCTCTGATGACGTGTGCTCTGGATCTATCTCAGGGCCTGATGGCCTTTGGGTAGCACACAGAAATGCACAACAGTCTCCATCTTGGGATGGTGAAAAGGCAAGATGGCAGACGGCGGCACAGTGGACGAAGAGCTGCTTGGTTTTTTCTGTTCTATGAAGACGAGTTGCGGTTGTACCTAGAACTCTCTTCACCCCCTGGATGTGACGCAGTCACTCAGTTGCAGAAGAAGGATTTGGGAACACGGCGGATGTAGAATTATCTGATTTATGTGAAAATGTGGCTTCACCTTGGGAAGAAGGGAAGACCCTATAATTCTGGAACCCATTCAAGCGCTCACGGACACGGCTGGATCGTGAAAGGAGGCGTGCAGTGGGTGTTGCGGTGGGCGTTCCACCGCAACACCCATTCACTTCGACGCTGCCACCTATTATCAAGCTTGGCGATAATAGGTGGCAGTGACGAATTTAAGAACAGGAAAGACCTGTTCTTAAGGTGACGAAACGAGGAGAAATGCTTAATTTCTCTTTGTTTTTGCTTTTTCCATGTGTGCTGCCTTGTGCAGCACACATGGAAAAATCAAAATGCCAAGGTTTGTTTATGTACAGGAAGGTGTCCCTTCCTGTACATAAACAACCCTCTTTTTAAACATGCCAATTGTAACTTACATGTGTGCTGCATAAGCTTTGTTTATGTGCAGGAAGGAACTCCTTCCTGTACTTAAACAAACCTTCCCTGCCTGCGCTGGCGTTAAGTTGTAAAACCTATTGCCATCGCAGGGGGTAACGCTAGGCTGCACCATATCCTTGGTAATATGGTGCAGCCTAGCGTTTCCGAAGGGGCGAAGAGAGGCGTTAAGCCAAGGCGGCTAACACCTCTCACCGCCACTTTGTTGGTAATATGCCCCCACATTCTGCTCTCACCGGGCATTTTATCTGGTCTTTGGGGTCAGGATTTCTTACCCACTCGAGTTTAAAATATGCATGATTTTATTTATTGAGCTGCTTTGGCTCTTTATACAAAACCACTTTACAAAACTGGCATGCGTTTGTGACAATAAATGTGTGTAAACTTAGGCAGAATTCAAGAACAGAAAATAAGAGAAGTTAAAGCCAGTACATAACCATGGTGACAAGAAGAACATAAAAACACTAGCATGTGGGTAAGAGTAAACAAGCACCAGTCATAGAACGTGAAAGCTCAAAATAAGTTCAGAATCACAGTCCTGGTTTGTTCAACCTACTTTGAAGTGAAGAAGGAAGAGAGAGTGCCAGTACAGGAGTGCCGGGCAGGAGGGCGAAGGACAAGAACCCTGAGCAGATGAACCGCAGGGATGACCTAAGTCCCCGGGCACCAACTAGAGGCCTGGCACGAGATGCCCATACGTCTCATCCACGCGTGTCTGTGGACACTTTGTATATGTTGCACCCGCCGCTGCACGGCCCCAATGGTGGAGATTTGCAAATCAGACTTGGCTGAGTACAGAAGATACCAGTTTTATTTACAAGCCGTTGCACCGAGCGTGCATCGATTTTTTTTACGCCACGGCAGCGCGTTTTCTCACTCTGCGTCAAAGAGGCATTTCGTGGGCATTGCGGGTTGTGTACCCACGCAACACCCCTGGATTTTGATGCATTCTCTACGCCGTCCCTTGGGAGGCGTAACAGAGAAAAATAAGTTTATTTCTCCTCGTTTTTTCCTCTTTCTTCGCGTGCTTCATTCTGCAGCAGACATAGAAGGAGGAAAATGCCTCCATTGATTATCCGGGTCTGGTGGCCCAGTGGACTAAAGCGTCCACTGCGGGGGCCTGGGTTCGACCTCCTGGTCACGGGTTCAAATCACAGCGGATCCACTCAGCTTTTCATCCAACTGAGGTCAATAAAATGAGTACCATGGAGTTGGGTAACAATACACGTCAGTTATTCAGCGTCAAGATCCCTATAGGTGAACGTGCACCTTACAAATACACATGTTCTGTTATTGTTTTTGTGCAGGAAGTTGTCCTTTCCTGCACAGAAACAATCATTTCTACAATGCAGACACTCTTGCACCATGGTGAGAGGCTGTTTGCATAGGTGCGAGGCAGCCAAAACAGCACCAGCGGAGTGGAAAAGGACATGAATGCGCTGTATCTCATAAATATGACCCATTCCTGCCCTTTGATTTTGAAGCAGGGCTGCACGGCAAAGTGGCTGCTGCACTGGCCTGAGTCAAAACTTTGTTACCAAGGCGCAAAGATGGATGTCTCTTAGCTAGATCTTGGGTCAAGCTTCGGAGGCGAATGCCTGGTACAGAATTTCTCACGTTTGAAGGTACAACAGGAGTCCATCTTTGGCTCTTTAAGAATGGTCATACACGATGAAGAAAGATTTAACTTCCCATATTGCAGTATCCAGGTGCTCTTCAGCCAAGTTCAGCCTGGTCAAGAAGTCCAGTCTGCATCGCCGCCGCCTGCGAGGCTCCACCAATGTGCGGATAATGTCCGGGCAGCACCGGTGGCCCACGCTGGAGATCCATGGTCATCCCAGGGTTGGAATGTTCCAGCTGCAGGTGGGGCTCCATCAGAGGAGGGTAGAAGCAGAGGGGATGCTCGGTGGTGTAGCAACGGCGCCATGACCGGCACGCAAGCAAGACAAATGTGTCCCATCCCACGTTCTGGGAGTAAAAAGAGCTATAATTGGGATGCAGTGGGCCCCTCCCACTCCTTGGTCATGGTGCCCCTCTACCTGCTGTACTACTGATATCTACAATACTGGAGACGCACATAGAAACATGCCTGACCAGTTGATCCAAAGGCCATTTCTGGTGGACACAATTTTCAGGGTTCCTGGGTGCAAGGCTCTGGGAATCCTGATGCAAAGCCTGGGTCACCTGCCTTGTTTGCTGTGTTGTAGTGAGCGAACTCTGGTCACCCTCGGTGTGCCAAACATTCCCTTTATTACTGATGACCCATCTGTATACAAAGCTGATACAGGGCATGGCCGATGACTGTGCCCTGTATGTGCAGATGATGGCCGTGCCCTGTATGTTCAAACAGATACAGGGCATGGCCGATGGCCGCGTCCTCCTATGTGCAAAGCAGATACAGGGCATGGCCGATGGCCGCGTCCTATATGTGCAAAGCAGATTCATTGCATGGACGATGGCTCCGTCCTGTATGTGCAAAGCAGATACAGGGCATGGCCGATGGCCGCGTCCTGTATGTGCAAAGCAGATTCATTGCATGACCGATGGCCGCGTCCTGTATGTGCAAAGCAGATACAGGGCATGGCCGATAACCGTACCCTGTATGTACAAAGCAGATACAGGTTCATGACCGATGGCCGCACCCTGTATGTGCAAAGCAGATACAGGGCATGGCCGATGGCCGCGTCCTGTATGTGCAAATGATGGCCGCGTCCTGTATGTGCAAAGCAGATTCATTGCATGACCGATGGCCACGTCCTGTATGAGCAAAGCAGATACAGGGCATGACCAATGGCCACGTCCTGTATGTGCAAAGCAGATACAGGGCATGGCCGATGGCCGCGTCCTGTATGTGCAAAGCAGATTCATTGCATGGACAATGGCCGCGTCCTGTATGTGCAAAGCAGATACAGGGCATGGCCGAAGGCCGCGTCCTGTATGTGCAAAGCAGATACAGGGCATGACCGATGGCCACGTCCTGTATGTGCAAAGCAGATACAGGGCATGGCCGATGGCCGCGTCCTGTATGTGCAAAGCAGATTCATTGCATGGACGATGGCCGCGTCCTGTATGTGCAAAGCAGGTACAGGGCATGGCCGATGGCCGCGTCCTGTATGTGCAAAGCAGATTCATTGCATGACCGATGGCCGCGTCCTGTATGTGCAAAGCAGATACAGTGCATGGCCGATAACCGTACCCTGTATGTGCAAATGATGGCCGCGTCCTGTATGTGCAAAGCAGATACAGGGCATGGCCGATTGCAGCGTCCTGTATGTGCAAAGCAGATACAGTGCATGGCCAATGGCCGCGCCCTGTATGTGCAAAGCAGATACAGGGCATGGCCGATGGCCGCGTCCTGTATGTGCAAAGCAGATACAGTGCATGGATGATAACCGTACCCTGTATGTGCAAAGCAGATACAGGGCATGGCCGATGGCCGCGTCCTGTATGTGCAAAGCAGATACAGGGCATGGCCGATGGCCGCGTCCTATATGTGCAAAGCAGATACAGGGCATGGCTGATAGCCGTACCCTGTATGTGCAAAGCAGATACAAAGCATGGCCGATGGCCGCGTCCTCCTATGTGCAAAGCAGATACAGGGCATGGCCGATGGCCGCGTCCTGTATGTGCAAAGCAGATACAGTGCATGGCCGATTGCAGCGTCCTGTATGTGCAAAGCAGATACAGTGCATGGCCGATGGCAGCGTCCTGTATGTGCAAAGCAGATACAGTGCATGGCCGATGGCCGTGTCCTCTATGTGCAAAGCAGATACAGGGCATGGCCGATGTCCACGTCCTGTATGTGCAAAGCAGATACAGGGCATGGCCGATGTCCACGTCCTGTATGTGCAAAGCAGATACAGGGCATGGCCGATGGCCACGTCCTGTATGTGCAAAGCAGATACAGGGCATGGCCGATGTCCACGTCCTGTATGTGCAAAGCAGATACAGGGCATGGCCGATGGCCGCGTCCTGTTTGTCCCAAGCAGATACAGTGCATGGCCGATGGCACCGTCCTGTATGTGCAAAGCAGATACAGTGCATGGCTGATGGCCGCGTCATGTATGTCCAAAGCAGATACAGGGCATGACCAATGGCCGCGCCCTGTATGTCCAAAGCAGATACAGTGCATGGCTGATGGCCGCGCCCTGTATGTGCAAAGCAGATTCATTGCATGGACGATGGCCGCGTCCTGTATGTGCAAAGCAGATACAGGGCATGGCCAATGGCCGTGTCCTGTATGTGCAAAGCAGATTCATTGCATGGACGATGGCCGCGTCCTGTATGTGCAAAGCAGATACAGTGCATGGCTAATGGCCGCGTCCTGTATGTCCAAAGCAGATACAGTGCATGACCAATGGCCGCGCCCTGTATGTCCAAAGCAGATACAGTGCATGGCCGATGGCCGCGCCCTATATGTGCAAAGCAGATTCATTGCATGGACGATGGCCGCGTCCTGTATGTGCAAAGCAGATACAGGGCATGGCCAATGGCCGCGTCCTGTATGTGCAAAGCAGATTCATTGCATGGACGATGGCCGCGTCCTGTATGTGCAAAGCAGATACAGTGCATGGCTGATGGCCGCGTCCTGTATGTCCAAAGCAGATACAGTGCATGACCAATGGCCGCGCCCTGTATGTCCAAAGCAGATACAGTGCATGGCCGATGGCCGCGCCCTGTATGTGCAAAGAAGATTCATTGCATGGACGATGGCCGCGTCCTGTATGTGCAAAGCAGATACAGGGCATGGCCAATGGCCGCGTCCTGTATGTGCAAAGCAGATTCATTGCATGGACGATGGCCGCGTCCTGTATGTGCAAAGCAGATACAGTGCATGGCTGATGGCCGCGTCCTGTATGTGCAAAGCAGATTCATTGCATGGACTATGGCCGCGTCCTGTATGTGCAAAGCAGATACAGGGCATGGCCGATGGCCGCGTCCTGTATGTGCAAAGCAGATACAGGGCATGGCCGATGGCCGCGTCCTATATGTGCAAAGCAGATACAGGGCATGGCTGATAGCCGTACCCTGTATGTGCAAAGCAGATACAGAGCATGGCCGATGGCCGCGTCCTGTATGTGCAAAGCAGATACATGGCATGGCCAATGGCCGCGTCCTGTATGTGCAAAGCAGATACATGGCATGGCCAATGGCCGCGTCCTGTATGTGCAAAGCAGATACATGGCATGGCCAATGGCCGCGTCCTGTATGTGCAAAGCAGATACAGTGCATTGACGATGGCCACGTCCTGTATGTGCAAAGCAGATACAGGGCATGGACGATGTCCACGTCCTGTATGTGCAAAGCAGATACAGTGCATGGCCGATGTCCACGTCCTGTATGTGCAAAGCAGATACAGTGCATGGACGATGTCCACGTCCTGTATGTGCAAAGCAGATACAGGGCATGGACGATGTCCACGTCCTGTATGTGCAAAGCAGATACAGTGCATGGCCGATGGCCGCGCCCTGTATGTGCAAAGCAGATACAGGGCATGGACGATGTCCACGTCCTGTATGTGCAAAGCAGATACAGTGCATGGACGATGTCCACGTCCTGTATGTGCAAAGCAGATACAGTGCATGGCCGATGGCCGCGTCCTGTATGTGCAAATCAGATACAGGGCATGGACGATGTCCACGTCCTGTATGTGCAAAGCAGATACAGTGCATGGACGATGTCCACGTCCTGTATGTGCAAAGCAGATACAGTGCATGGCCGATGGCCGCGCCCTGTATGTGCAAAGCAGATACAGTGCATGGCCGATGGCAGCGTCCTGTATGTGCAAAGCAGATACAGTGCATGGACGATGGCCGCGTCCTGTATGTGCAAAGCAGATACAGGGCATGGCCGATGTCCATGTCCTGTATGTGCAAAGCAGATACAGGTCATGGACGATGTCCACGTCCTGTATGTGCAAAGCAGATACAGTGCATGGACGATGTCCACGTCCTGTATGTGCAAAGCAGATACAGTGCATGGCCGATGGCAGCGTCCTGTATGTGCAAAGCAGATTCATTGCATGGACGATGGCTGCGTCCTGTATGTGCAAAGCAGATACAGGGCATGGCCAATGGCCGCGTCCTGTATGTGCAAAGCGGATTCATTGCATGGACGATGGCTGCGTCCTGTATGTGCAAAGCAGATACAGTGCATGGCTGATGGCCGCGTCCTGTATGTGCAAAGCAGATACAGGGCATGGCTGATGGCCGCGTACTGTATGTGCAAAGCAGATTCATTTCATGGACGATGGCCGCGTCCTGTATGTGCAAAGCAGATACAGGGCATGGCCGATGGCCGCGTCCTGTATGTGCAAAGCAGATACAGGGCATGGCCGATGGCCGCGTCCTGTATGTGCAAAACAGATACAGGACCTGACCAATGGCCGCGTCCTGTATGTGCAAAGCAGATTCATTGCATGGACGATGGCCGCGTCCTGTATGTGCAAAGCAGATACAGGGCATGGCCGATGGCCGCGTCCTGTATGTGCAAAGCAGATACAGGGCATGGACTATGGCCGCGTCCTGTATGTCCAAAGCAGATACAGTGCATGGCCGATGGCCGCGTCCTGTATGTCCAAAGCAGATACAGGGCATGGCCAATGGCCGCGTCCTGTATGTGCAAAGCAGATTCATTGCACGGCCGATGGCCGCGTCCTGTATGTGCAAAGCAGATACAGGGCCTGACCAATGGCCGCGTCCTGTATGTGCAAACCAGATTCATTGCATGGACGATGGCCGCGTCCTGTATGTGCAAAGCAGATACAGGGCATGGCCGATGGCCGCGTCCTGTATGAGCAAAGCAGATACAGGGCATGGCCGATGGCCGCGTCCTGTATGTCCAAAGTAGATTCATTGCATGGACGATGGATGATGGCCGCGTCCTGTATGTGCAAAGCAGATACAGGGCATGGCCAATGGCCGCGTCCTGTATGTGCAAAGCAGATTCATTGCACGGCCGATGGCCGCGTCCTGTATGTGCAAAGCAGATTCATTGCATGGACGATGGCCGCGTCCTGTATGTGCAAAGCAGATACAGGGCATGGCTGATGGCCGCGTCCTGTATGTGCAAAGCAGATCCCAAAGCTCGATCTTCCCCCAGTATCGACGTGGACGAGGCTGCCCTTCAGCTGAAGGCGCTTTTGCTGAGTTTTGGCTTGAGAGCCATTAATGGTAGAGCTCTCTCTGATAGACAGGGTGCAGATACAAATAACAATTCACTCCATTCTACTGGAATTGATTCGATTCTTCTAGGCCGCGGTCTTTTCTCATCTCTCGTTAACATGTCGGTTATTAATAGGGTCGCGAGTGATCATGATCCATTGAGCCTTCTCTTGAACTCCCTATGTCTTAAATTAAGAACTGATCAATCGTCGATAGCTATAACGAGATATCTGATCCCAGTGAATGACATGCGATGGCTCAAATGGACCAGACTGTGGAGACTCCGTCATTTTAGATCAAATAAGTATGGATCGAAAGGACTCTGGCCGAATTGATCTCTTTGACTCCCTCCAACACCAGATAGTTAAATAACTCTGACTGCTTTGCACAATGCCTTTTTAGGAACATCTTATGCTATTTTTTAGTTCCCCACACTAATCATGGAAATAAATCTCCTAAAGCGAATAAGTGGTTTGACAGAGGCTGCAGATGTTCTCGTGAGATCTGGGGCACGAAGAGCCAAGGATGTTGGAGAAATTCACCAGGCCAGTAAGAGATATACAAGGGCCAGGTTATGGCTGAGAAGACTTGGGATGAAGCCAGGTGGCAGGAACTTAAACAGGCCTGCTCCCACAGGGACTCCACTAGGGTTTGGACCCCTGTTAAACCAGGGAGTGATGTTTCTGGGGACCCCATGCATATCAACATATCTCCTCAATCATGGCTTGAGCATTTTTCTAGTTTTTACTCTAGCATTGCTGTATTGAACAAATTGAATTTTGGTAGGGAGATAGAGACTATTGAAGATTCTATAGACATAATGGACCGGTTCTTTACTTAGAGCGATGTTTTGTCTGCCCGAAGCGCCATAACTAGAGGCAGAGTCCCAAGTTTGAACGGTATACCGGCTGACACTTTTTTTGCATGACAGAGATAATTGGACTCAATACATCCGGGAAACGTCCTTTATGACACAACTTTTACGACGCAGTACCTTTACAACGCAGGATTTACAACGCAAGTCATTACAATGACTTGCGCTGGAAGGCGCTGTAGGATAGGTAATAGTTTAATTTACTATCCAAAACCTTCCCTACTATCCACGGGGACTGGAGTTGGAATAGTAAATTAAACTATTCACTATCCAGCGCCCCCCAACGCAAGTCGTTGTAACGACTTGCGTGGTAAAACCTACGTTGTAAAGGCATGCGTAGTGAAAGCATGCGTGGTAACGACATACATCCATGCATCCTCTTGTTGGCAAATACAAATGCATGTGGTTCTCCAATACCTGTTTCATGGAAGGGAGCAGAGATCATCCCACTATATAAAAAAAAGGGGGACAGATCTGTCCCTGAAAATTACAGGCCGATCACTCTGGTCACCTGTATACAAAAGATTTTTGCTCGACTAACTTTAAGTAAAATTGAGGCAAGGATTTAGGAAAAGGCAATAATTTCCCCCTTTCAGGCTGTATTGCAGAAGAAGATATCTACAATCTACTACATTTCTCTCTTCCTTCTACTTTATTGGCAGACCGCTGTGGTCGGCAGGGATACATTACTCATTGCCTTCGCCGATCCTAAGTCTGCTTTTGATCTGGTCCGCATGATTTGTTATGGCAGGTTTTGGGTGATATGGGTCTTCCCAACAAACCTTTCCTACTTCTTATTGGTCTCCATGAGGGTAACTTTGCTCAAGTCCACTGGTGAGCCCAAAGACAGGTGAGAGACCAATTTTCCAACACTAAGGGCGTCGGCCAGGGGTGTGTGCTGGCGCCCACCTGGTTTTCTCTCCACCTCAATGATGTTGTCTCCTACTTGTCTTCCCTTCCAACTGATGCTCCATCTTTGGCAGACATTAAAACATTGATCCTTCTCTTCGAGGATGACACCTTGCTAATTTACAAAACCCGAGTGGTGTGCAACAGGCATTAGATCGATTGTTTGAATCTTGCACATCTTGTGGTTTGGGAATCAATTGCGCGAAAACAAAGATAATGTTTTTTTAACAAACATAGGTCTTTTAAAGGGAAGCGCAAGCTGAGGGGCGAGCCTCTTGATAATGTAGAGATTTTTAGTTATCTGAGAGTAACCCTATCCTCAAATTTCTCATGGAAACCCCAGTGGTATATTTTGGGGCATATGTATGAAAAACCCGTTTTGCAAGTCCTTAATAGTGATTTTTTGCGAATCGCTATTAAGGACTCTCAAAAATTAAATACATGTAGGAATCGCAATATTAATTGTGATTCCTTAATATTCCTTATTTGTAAATAGCCAATTGCAATTCGCAATTAAGGAGTCTCTCCCATTCATTCCTATGGGCTTAAAGGCCCATAGGAATGAATGGGAAGGCATTCGCAATTTGCGAGTATCAATTAGGTACTCGCAAATTGCAAATGCAATTTCAAGGGTGCAAGGGTGTCAAAAGGACACCCTGTTGCACTCCTGAAATATATATATATGTGCACATGTGGCGCACATACATGCCCTGAGGGCATGTATGTGCGCCACATGGCACTTTGAAAAATGCAAAAAAGTGAATTTTTCAAAGAAATCGCAAATTACCACCAACTTGAAGTTGGTGGTAATTTGCGATTTCTTAAGCCAAAATCACACAACTTGGGTTCTTCCTGCATCGCATTTCAGGAATCGCAATTTGCGATTTCTTAAATACAATCGCTAAATAAGGAATCGCAAATTTTGAGATTCCCTATTTTGCGATGGCCATTTTGGATGATACATCCCAAAAGGCCCTTTCCCGTTCGCAAACGGGCCGATTCTGAAAATTGGCCTGTTTGTGAACGGGAAAAGGGCTTGATACATCTGGCCCTTTATCTCTTAAACATAGGCAGATCACAGGAGCGTTAGCTAGATAATATAACAGTTCCCCCACAAAACCTATTGCTCCAATCCTGCAAATGTATGATGTCAAACAATAAGTGCTTGCTTCTATAGTTCAGAGCTTAGGGGTTTCTCAAACATTTCTTCGTTGACCAGATCAGAAAACAGTTTCTTGCGGAATTTGGTCCGTTTACCACAAATCACCACCCTCAAACCTTTGATGCTGGATTTGGGTAAACGTACATTGGCAGATAGAGCTAAATTGCCCCCCTTGATGTTCTGGAGGAGGTTGTGGTACCAGCCTGAGCTGGCACAACATGGCGAGGCACTAAGGGACGTGATGGTTGCTGATAAAGTTTGCAAAATTGCATGGCTAAAAAAGGTGTCAATAAGATGCTTATAGCTATGGGTATTGGAGATTATTGGATCGATCCGCTCTTAACTCCTTCCGTGCTCATGACGGCCGGAGCCGTCCGAACTTTGCCGCTACGCCCACGCGGCACTAATTCCCCGCCTGTGCGGACGAATTAATCAGTGGGCGGAGTTCGGACGGCTCCCGGCCGTCATGAGCACAAGCCCACCATGATTTATGACGGCCGGGAGCCGTCATGAGTACCCAAGCGCCACACCCAACGCTGCCCCCCCTCGCACCGTGGCAGAATTTGCCCCGCGGCGAAGGGGTTAAGCCCACTTTTGACAGCGAGGATGCTGAAGGAATATTACTGGCAATGGGTGGACAAAAATGCAGTTAAAGTGAGTATTGCTCATCACCTGATCGTAACCTTGTTGGACCTGGCCCTCTTGGCAGGGTCATCCCTAAACTTTTTGCCTTCCTCCAATACTCTCTCTGACCTGTTTTTGTTGGTTTAAGACTCTGGGCACTTTACCACTGCTGACCAGTGCTAAAGTGCATATGCTCTCCCTGTTGTAAATTGTTACATTGATTGATGTTCCTGATTGGTTCATTGGATTTACTGTCAGTCCCCAGTAAGTGCACCAGGAGTGCCAGGGCTTGTGAATGCCAATACTGCTAGTGGGCCTGCAGCGCTGGTTGCGCCACCCACAGAAGCAGCCTAAAAATGTGTCTAGGGTCTGCCATTGCAGAACCTGCGTGCAGTCTGGTACTGTTATGCTGGCTGGGCAAGTGCACCCACTTGCCAGCCCCTAAACCTTCCCTTAACTTCGTATTAGTCGCCCCTATGGTAGGCCCAAGGGCGGGGTGCATTGTAAGTGTAAGGTAGGACATGCTCTGATGTGTGTGGCATGTCCTAATAGTGAATTACAGCCAAATTCGTTTTTCACTATTGCAAGGCTACCTGTTCCCTTTAGGCCAGATGGGCTGCTGGAATTATTACACTCTATAATCCCAGCAGGCTCAGGGAACATGGTAGAAAATAATGTTTAGTATGCCTGAACTCAGAATAATAAAATACTTCTTTTAGTAAAGTTTATTTTAATATCCTGTGTTTGCAAATGCTACTTTTAGAAAGTTAGCATTTGCTTGCCTAACCATTTCAGCCCGCCTCTGCTAGGATGTGTATCTGACTGTCTGGGTTGTGTGAGTGACAAGGCTGGGGGATGACAGGTGGTGAATGGGAGGATTACACCTTAGTGGGAGGTAGGAGTGGCCCTGGACTTTCCCTCAGGCTGTGCTCTGCCACCACAATGCTGGCTCCGCCCCCCTGGGGAGCGACTGATTACCCAGCCTGCCCCTGGCTCAGGAAGGGCGAAGCACTGTCAACAAGGTACTCCTGGCTGCCCCTGTCCCCACAATGCTGGCTCCGCCCCCCTGGGGAGCGTCTGATGTGCCTGCCCCTCACACTGAAAGCAACAGTCAGAGTACACCCCACAAGTGCTCAGAGACTGAAAGGGATTATGCAGAGGCCCCCCGAGCCTGGGAAGACAAAGAAAATAAGGTATAAATGTAGGAGCCCTGCTCCTTGTAAATTAGATCCTGTTTGTGCTACAGAAGAAACTCTGTCCGAAGAGAAGAACCTGGAAAGATTACAAGGAGGAGTGCTGTCTCTGGCCTGTGTCTGGTGCCTTGCTGCAGAAGGAGAGGAGAGAAAAGACTACAAGAGACTTTTGCTTTTATTGAACTTTGTGCCAAACTTCTACTAAAGATCTCCAAGGGCTTGCTGTGGAACTTGCCCCCTGACCAGCGCCCCAAGAACAGTGGGCGCTAACCCTCCCTGACCAAGGCATCTGCTGTGTGTGCTGCTTATCGCTGCAGCGCTGATTGAGGAGGATGAGAGCGTCTACGTCCCCTGCACACCGTGACCGTGGGCTAAGCAAGTCGCCATAACAACGTGAGGCCCAGCCCGCCGCTGGCCCGAGCACCGTGACTGCGTCTGCATTTGGCTCCACGAGAACAAAGTAACGGAGGACCCGTCCGGTCCAAGCATCGAAGTCTGCTGAGCCCAGCGCCATAGATTCCCCCGCAAAGACGGACTGCCGCCCTTTTTCCTCTCCCCCCGATCGGCGTCTTGCCAGAAACAGCCCCCGCTGTGAAGGGCACAGCTGCGACCGGCACTTTGGCTGGGTACGTCCCGCACTTGGGGACCGTACTGCCATTGCCGCCACCCTCAGCCGCCGCCGTCAGGACTGAAGCGAACACCGAGGGAAGGACCTGTGACCCCACTAAGCACCGCCACCCCGGGTGACCCGTGACCTGCCCCGCCTCGAGCCGCAGCTCGCCTCGCCCTCCAGGGAAGCAACGCGACGTGGGACAGCTCCCCTTCCAGCCGTCCGCTTCAAGATCATCAACCCGACATCTGACTTAAGGTACTGACAACTGTACGCCTCGCATGGTGAGGTCCGTACCCAGCGCATTGCCATAAATAGACTGTGTGCCTCTAGAAGTAATCAAGAACTGTGCGCCTTGAATTGCCCGTGTGTCCCTGACTCCGTGTACGCCTCGCACTCGGCCCCGTAAACAGACCGCCCTCGCAACGCACAAGAGAGCCGTACGCCTCCCCCAGCTGTCACAACGATTTAGGGCTTTGTGCATGGTATTGCCACCCCCACCCTGAAGCGTGCGCTGAGGATTGTGCGCTTGTAAGGCCGGTACGGTTCGCCTGATTCAAAACGACCTGTACGTCTCTTCCCCATTGACTGTACAGTACGCCGCTCACGCGAGATGCGTGAGGTTTAGGGGGGCACTCGGATTAAAGCGGAACGAAGCGCACAAGAGCATTGGCAGGCGCTGTACCTTGCCAAAACTGGGCAGAAGGCCCAAAACATTGCATTTTAAAGAACTGTGGCCCCTTGAAAGTCTACAAAGCCTATTTACAAGTAACTGGAACCGCGATTGAATAACCAAGACTGTATTTACAAGCCTGCATGAAGAAACTTATATAAAGATATATTTTTTTTTTACTACAATACAGTTTGGTGTCATTGTGTGGTGGGTTGGTGGTGATGGTGTGATACTGCAAATGTTTAACCATATGTGCCCCAGAGATTAGCCTAGACTGCTTGCGCCACACTACCTAGAGGGTAAGCAGGGGTTGTTCTTGAAGGTAATCCTTTGCCCTGACTTGGGAGAGAGGGTCCCTGCTTGTCGCCAGTGCTGCACTGCGCCAACCAGAGACTCCCATTTCCAACAAACCTTTTATGATTTTAAATCCACATTTTCCTTGGAACCATACAGGGATTTAATTACTGTACCGTTAGATAGAATTATACTTTCGATTGAGGACAGGTGTGCTGCCTCTTAAAACTTTTACTGATAGATGGGCCTCTTTTCTTTTTTTTTACGGCGTTTTATATAGCACAAACTTGACCCGAAGGTGTCGGGTATCAGGGCGCTTTATACGAGCACCAGTTGCGTTACATGAGGACATATTAATTTTTTTAGGCACGAGAGATTAAGGGCCCAATTCACAGAACTAACTTAAGACAAAATCCTAAACGTACTACTTTTGGTATTCACAGAAGTTAGGACTTTGTCTTAAGGCAAACTTAAGACAGACTTAAGACAAAATCCTAACTTCTGTGAATACCAAAAGAGGTGAGTTTAGGATTTTGTCTTAAGTTAGTTCTGTGAATCAGGTCCTTAAGTGATTTGCCCAGAATCACAGGATGTTCAGCGTCATTGCCAAGACTCGTACCTGGCTCTCCAGATTCAAGGTCGACCGCCCTAGCCGTTAGGCCAACTCCTCTGCCCAACACCTCTTGCAAAGATGACGTACGTCCAATGCATAATGCTGCTGCCGAATCCGTTGGACATGTTTTTGTGCCTGTTTTGGGTGTGATGGTACTCGCCGTTCTTGGATCAAAGCGATATGTAGGCTGATGGGGACGCGTAGTCAGAATACTCATATCGAATCCAAACCAGGCGCACGTCTGTGCTGTTGCTAAGTTTTTGGGTAAAATGTGGGAAATACGTGCAAAGGCAATGATAGCTGATGCTCCAGCCAATTAACATCTCTCAGACTGTGTAAGTGATTATTACAGCAATCGTCTATGCCTAATTACTGTCAATTTATGCGTGGTGGTTATTATTATTCCTGTATGAATGTCAGTTAGATCTCAGAGGGATCTGTTATTGTTTATTCCACCATCCTGTTCTTTCTCAAGTAAGTTGTGATGTAGATGTTTTAACAACTTACTAAAAAAACTTTTATTCGATTTTATTAATGACATGATATTTAGCAATTATATGCCGTTTTATATTTTTTATTGAATTGTTTTATCATGTTTTACCATAGTTTGTATTTTATAATCAATATGTATGTATTGAATGCTTGTATCACTTGTGTTGTCGAATAAAGCAAGAAATTGATTAATGATTGATATAAGGCATGGCCAATGGCCGTGTCCTGAATGCACAAATAGATACAGGGCTTGGTGGATGGCCGTGACCTGTATGTGCAAACAGGTACAGGGCACAAGGCAAGCCCGATGGCAGTTCTCTGTATGTGGAAAGCAGATAAAGGGAATGGCATGGCCCATGGCCGGGCACTGTATGTGCAAGCAGATACAGGGCATGGCCCATTGCCGCGCCCTGTATCTGCTTGTGCCATGTATGTACAAACAGATGCAAGTCATGGCCGCACCCTGTATCTGCTCTCGCCCTGTATGTACAAACAGATGCAAGTCATGTCCAAGGCCGCGCCATGTATGTGCAAAGCAGATAGAAGGCATGCCGATAGCCTTGCCTTGTATGTACAAGCAAATATAAGGCATGAAGCAAAACACACACACACTTGGTTGTCAGTATTCCTATGGTTTCTTGCTGTTTACAGCATAGGTTGCACAACAATTCATCCACAAGAGTCCTTGTTTCTTTAGATAACTTCTTTATTGAAATCTTCACAAGGTAAAAACTGTTTTCAGTAGCCAACGCGTTTCGTCTCCATAAAGATACTTCTTCAGGGCTACAAATAAGAAACAATTTACACATGATTAAAACCATTTCACAAAAAAAGAAATGTATACAGTTTAAAAGCCTTTTACTTAACAACACATGCCCAATTCCATTTCATCAATCCTCAAAAGGTATAGAAAGTAGCAGTTCACCGTTCACATTAAACACCTATGTGCAACCCATTTGTCAATTAATATATTTCCCTATACACAACTCATTTACAAAATATACATATTCACAAAAGAGGCCAAACATAACTTAGCAAGTTGAAAAACTTTTTAAATATAGTCCAATCTTCAAAATGGCAATCTATAATCTGTACATGTCTCTAAACCCACCCTGGGGTCAACCCTACTTCATAGACATTCTTATATCAAGTTAGATTAAATACATCAGATGAAGTACTTTATTTAATTTTCAAACCAAATGAATCATTCTCAGCAACCACATTCTGTTTACTCCTGATAGTATGTCCTTAATTAGGTCAACTCTACTTCATAGACATTCTTATGTCGATTTAGATAGATACATAAGATAAAATACCTTATTTAGTTGTCCGGTGTCATAACTTGGGTTTGATAACCACATTCTGATTGCTTGCACTTCTATTCTTAATTAACAGGGAAATATGGTTGTCACATACTATCCTGTCTAAACATTCATTCCCAAATTATTTATTTGGAAAAGGAACTATCCATACTTATAGATATTCGATATCATATGTTAATTAAGAATGGAAGTGTAGTCCTGTAGGGAATAAGATGTCAGAATATCTGAAACTATAAATGCTGGTGTTCTCTCTGATAAGGGTTAAGAGATTGAATAATTTGATGCACAACAACATTGATTTAATAACTATATTGCTTATCCATTATTTAAATAGATTGAGATGCCAACATAGGCCGGTGATATGTGTACTGACTTATGGGAATTAGTCGACTTTTATAAAATACTGATGTGAGGATGGAAAGAAATGAATCCTGATGGGACCGTATATGCCAGTCGCATCACCGACCATGCTCTAAACACCAATTTGCCAACCAAAAAGTCAATACGTTTGTTGGCATGAGTTTTCTGCTAATATATATATATGTACTAACAGCCCGTCCCGACCTTGTCCGGGAGCATTTAGGCTTCCCCTACCACCGCCTGCCCCGACATTGCCCAGCAGCCCGTGCCCCCGCCCGCCCCGCCAGCAGCCCGTGCCCCCGCCCGCCCCGCCAGCAGCCCGTGCCCCCGCCCGCCCCGTCCCCCGCCTGCCCCGATCATTGTTTTAGTAATTTCCCGTCCCCTGCCTGGCCTGACACCCGCCTGCCCCGACATTGTCCCTGGAGCCTTACCTGAGCCGCTGGTCCTGATTTCACCGCTCCAATTTCCCGTCCCCTGCCTGGGCCGACACCCGCCTGCCCCGACATTGTCCCTGGAGCCTTACCTGAGCCGCAGGTCCTCATTTCACCGCTCCTCGCGCCTCAGCCGCCGGTCCTCATTTCTCCGCTCTGCTACTCACCGCCTGTCCGCCCCCGCTCCGCCCCCGCGCCATGTCCGCCTCTCCGCTGCTCCTACCGCTGCTGGCCTCACGTCACCGCTCCTCCCCCGCGCCATGTCCGCCGCTCCTTGGACGCCTCTCCTCCCCGTGCTGACGTGAGCACGCACGTCGCGGCCGGCGCTACTTTGGGGAGGACTACTTTTTAAAAAAATATAAATATTGTAAATAACGTTTTATTTTGTCATTTATATAGCCTATAACCATCTACACACCCTGACAATTTCAACGGTGTATCGGGTGTGTAGATCGGCGCTGTGGTTCCCGAGTTTACCCGCCTCAAAGCCTGAAAGTTCTTACTTTATTATAGTAGTATAGATATACATATATGCATATATAAAGGTCCATTAATGCATTTCATATGTGAATTAGAACGCATTACAGTTTCCAGCTGTAAGACTGGCAGAAAGTATTTAAAATGTCAAGCTTGGCTGGGTGTTGAAAGGTGTCCGAATGGGGGAGTCTGGGGTGAAGAGGTCAGCTCAGCGCGCATGCGCAGTAGTTTTCAGGCCTTAAACCTTGCTGCCTCGCGCTAGGAAGCTTCCGTTTCCGGCTCTGGGTATTTAATCAGATAATCTGCCGGTGCTGCCTGACCCGCTGCCCTCCCCCGTGGCAAGGTAGGGATGCAGGGGGGGTGGCTGCGCCGGGCTCGGATCTGATGCAAATGTCTGATTGTTAGCGCGGGAGCCGAGCCTTTCATCTGCATCCCTCTGAGAGCTGCAGCCCGAGGAGGCCTGAGCATCACCGAGCGGAGACAGGGGAGGTCAGGCACCCGCCGCTAAACATTCATAAAATATGCTCTTTTTAATGCAGAGTATAAAAAGTTACAAATTCTTTTCCTTGTATAATTGTTGGTTTCCTTTTGTCTGCAGCTTCTCCCTGGTGAAGGTGAATGTCTGCATGACTTTCACAAGAGATGAAACAGTGAAAGTTCCCAAGGAGAGACAGAATATTCTGATAGACGAAGGTGCACACTAGTGCACAACCAAACGGAGTGAATCCTACAGGATGCCACGAGGCCCGGGGGCGTGGCTTCCATTGGTGCAGCAGGTGCAGTGCACCGGGCCCGGAACCAATCATTGCTGTATTTTACTACCCTAACAGCAGGGGCGGCCTTAGGCATGTGCAAGCTGTGCACCTGCACAGGGCCGCCACAACCCAGGGGCCGCCGCGCCAATATATATCCTTAATATAATGATCCTCTGAGGATGGATACATATGTGCGTGGCGGCCCCTGGCAGGGATTTGGCGGCCTCCGGCTCTGTTTCACTTCCAAACATCCTGACACCCCACCTCTTCAGGGCCCCGCACGAACCCCCTCTTCCGGGGCCCACTACCTACGCTCCCTGCCCAGGGTCGCCATGACCATGACAGCAGTCAAAGGCGCCATTTTCCTTGCTTGCGCCAGAGTCCAGGGCATCGTTGGTATGCTACACAGTGGAGCGTGGCGCAGGAACGGAGACGAGACACCAGAAAGAAACGTCACTTTGCGATTCATGGATGCTTATACCCTCTCCCTTTTATCCTTCTGGCTCCGGGAAGACACATTGAGTTTTTGGGTAAATGTCACAAACAGGTTTACCTTCTTTTCGCATAGGCAGCTCGAGCCTCACTCTTCCCAGGCATGTGGAATGAAACCCTTCCGTAGAAGCACAGCTGTTTGTTAATGTCTTCCTCTCTACGATTAGTCACTCAATCAATCAGGGGCATGTAAAGCGCAGCTGCGCACCCGTGAGGGTCTCAAGGCGCTGGGGTGGGGGACAACTGCTGGTTGGAGGATCATTTGGAGAGCCAGGTCTTAAGATATAAATTGTATGTAGACAATTAAAACAGACAGTGGAACCCTATAGGCCACAGCACCTGACCCGCTATCCCTATGTTGTGTAGATATATTCTGGAATTACCCAGAGAGCTATGTGGACACCGTAAAACACCCACTGTCACAGGGTAATTCCAATCCTGGAATATCACAAGTTAAACAAAAGCAAGGGTGCACCATTAATTAACCCAGACAAGGAAAAAGAATCTTTAAATCCGTGACCACAAATATATTCTTCCAAGTTCTTCCTTTATTATTGTAATAAAGGTTTAAAATACGGTCAAGGCGATCAAAAACAGCCAACGCGTTTCGTCCTGTTTCCTGGGACGAACAGACGTAAGGAGACCGGAAATCGGTTGATTCTGGCCGGTCGTGGTGATTGTGCCAACCACTGTGATGCACCCTTACTCACTTTGGACCATGGACTATTTCACCATGGAATGACTTTATTAATTAATAGATAAGGTGCTGACTGTAGGTTAGGCGATACAAATTGAAGCCTTCAACCATATTGATATTACTAGGGGCTCCAATCTCTTGGATTACTCGAACCGCTCACTTCGCTCAATAAATGTGAAGAACTAATATGCCTATTATATAAAATAGAAAAGCTGACAAAAGCAAACCGTATCTTCAGCTAACTTCACTTCTTGGATTACTATTCACCCTAAAAAGTGTAAAGATGTATTCTCGCCCTGAAGAAGTCCTTTGTAAGGACAAAACGGGTCGGCTGTTTTTGATCGCCTTCACCGTGTTTTAAACCAGTATTACAATAATAAAGGAAGAACTTGGAAGAATATATTTGTGGACATGGATTTAAAGATTCTTTTTCCTTGTCTGGGTTAATTAATGGTGCACCCTAGCTTTTGTTTAACATATAAATTGTATGTGTTGTGTACACGGTAAATTAGTAAAGTTCCCAAAGTAGTAAGGCTGCTGTGGGAAATCTCTCAATAAGCCACACCAACTCACTCATTTGACCACACCCGCTTTCTGATTAGGCCACATCCCTTCCCTCAGAAGCCTAACCTTTTCCTTCATTAGGCCACGCCTCTTCCCCCTAAGTCATACTTCCTCTCTCACCAGGCCACACCTCTTCCAACAAGAAGCCACACTTCTTTCACAAGGCCACACCACTTCTTTCACTAAGCCACACCTCTTCCCACAAGAGACCACACCCCTTCCCTCAGAAGGCCACACCCTCTCAACAGAGCACACCTCTTCATTATCAAGATTGACCCTCCTCTCTCACTTAGACACATCTACTCCTTCCCAACTGCACCCACTGGCCTCACCACCCCCTTCAGCCAGTCTTGTCTCTCACATGACCACATGAGAGTCTTGTCTCTCACATGACCACCCCCCTGGCTCTCGCACATGTGCCTACCCTTTCCATCCGCTATATGGAAACTGAAGCTCAGATATGGATTGCGCTCCCTTTAAGTATCAAAGCATCCTCAACCCTCCTGCAGTTTACGAAACAACTAAAAACATGGCACTTTTCACAAAAGAAGGTTCTTTAATACCAGCATCTCTGCCTCAGCTATTGTTTTGATTTAGCCAAGAACTCCAGTAAAGAATGTAAGAACGACCAGTTCTTATGACATCCTTATTGACGTATTTATGTCCATCCTTACGTCAATCTCGGCACCTTTCAGGTATAAATAATACCGACATTGCCCTAAACAAACACACGGTGGTGACGAGATTGGAGCAGCGCGACTTGCCGAGGAGCCCAGCTGATGCAGAAAAAGCCCACGGACGCTGCCCCTCCCTTTTGACGCGCTGAGAGAGAGATGCTGCCTTTTCTCTTGCCGAGAAATCCAGCTCCGGCGTTTCCAGCCGCCCTCGCAGGCAGCTGGGATATCAAGTCCTGAGATAGAGATACCAGCCCTCCAGCCTTCTAAATCCCAGGTACTGAACTGAATAACCCCTTACAGAGAATTCTTGAGTCAGATTCTTGGCAAAACAAACTTAACTTAAACTGCTACTTATCTACTCCCGCCCACGTATTAGGCTTAGGTCAGGTACACTGGGGTAGGCGTAGTTAGAAGCACCAGTTGAGTATGATTAGTCAATGTATGTATCTATTTTATCCATTTTAAGTATCATATGGCTAAGAAACCATATCAATGCTTTTACAGTATTATTTTATAATTCTGTTTTTACTGTATGCACTGTACTTAACTATAAGTATTGCAATAATAGCGATTCATTTCTCTTGTACGAGAAAAGAGACTGATCAATAAATAACACCTTTTTATTGAACACGCCCGTCTCTTCCTTTTCTCTACAATCTGGTGAAACTAAGAATGCACGTACTGACTGAGTAAAATAAGTTGTCTTTTGTTTTCACACGACTCTAGAGATATACTCTTGATTAGGGGGAGCAAAGTTGTCATGTTCTATGGTTGTCAGAAACTAAATCCCTTCTTGTCTATCCAGAGAGGTTAAACTCCTCCTTGCCTATTCGAGAAAGTTTCTAGTGAACTCTGAGCTAGCTGGCACACATAACTTTAAGTCTAATATCGTCAGTAGAAGACCTAGTTAACCTCAGTCCTACGTCTTTACTATTGAAGATATTATTCCAATGCGCAGAGCCTATTGGGAAAATAGGAACTACACTACATGGCGCCCAACTGTTTGGATAGGCGATAAATCTAACGTAAGACATTAGAGTAACTCAGTCGTGCTTTTTCACACAGACCCTTTTTTCCCATAATACTCCAAAGACGTCTGGAGTGGGTGAAAGGTTAAATCCGCCAAACTTCGTAGGAGGAGACTCCTATGTATGGTTCTTGGTTTATTCAGCGTTGAAGGATACACTGTTCCAAAATATTGTGCATCTAATCTGTGTTTCCGTAGAAACCTGATCTGCAAAATAAACAAAATAACCTTCCTGTCAGTAAAATGTCAGACAGTGAAGAAGGAAGGGAGACAGCTAGAGTAGCAGCTCAACTCCTAGCGGATGACAATAGTCTCCTACAGCAAGACCCGGAGGCAATACTAATCCCTTATAGAAAATGGACTGACACCGAGAGGAGGTACAGTCATATTCGTAATTGAGGCACACGAATATCGGCAGACAGAGGTATTCTACTCATGGATAAACTTTCCAGCAGCAAACGCTGTAACAAAGGAGTTCCACTACTACAAAATAGAGGAACCTCCGAATGAGTACACTCCTTTCGAGGAAGTAGAGATATCACTCAAATACCAAGAGCACCTGCTCTGGTTTAATGGCACCCTAAAACATAATAATCACATCACCAGGCTCGGTCCACTAGGTAGACCAGGAGCAACGTGGCCGGTCCTAGCCGGATACACACCACATCCAGACATTGAAGAAATGTCTGCACCAGATCTTTTAGCACAGCTAAAACAACTAATTAAAATACACAGACAATTAGTCCAATATGCAATGCGGACTTCAACAGTCCAACCAGCTATTAAAATTCCACAGCTGAACCCTCATCAGGGGAACACAAATAAAATTACACCACAGAACATACAGCCCTGTCTAGGCAAAGTACCCGCAAAACGGGAACAAATTCCATTCTGGTTAGCACAAAAAATCACTCAAATAGAGGCGGTATTTCCAGACACCACCCCTGTTGAGAAACATAGGATTCTGACTATCTGTCTTCCAATGGGAATCGCACCACATGTGGAGGACTGTGACACTTGGGGTACAGTCTTTGCTTCCGTTTACACAAAAACACATGGTGTTCCATCCATGTCAGTAATACCAGATGTGCTAAAACAAATTCAAGATGAATACGGTCCAGAACCGGCCCTAACTCGGTGTCAGGCTCCAGACCAGGACTCTTCAGGATTACACCGATGATGTTATGGGCTCCATCTCATGACGGCCCCAAAGTCTGAAGTAGTATTCACAGACTAATGGGATAGTCACACGAGGGAGAAATATGAAGAAAAGAACGATAGAAAGCTGGGAAGGAAAGGAAGGGAACAGCGGGGAGGGAGATCTGTAACGACAAGTAACAGATATTCAAACACAATGTTGTTTTGTGAATACGTAACCCAATTCACCTTCCCTTCACCTATGATATAGCTATTCTACTCTCTGCCTACCTGTAAAGAAAAATACGAAGGGCTTTATCTAGGAGAGCTCTAGGAATGGAACAGGGAGTTTGGATAACTGGAAAAAGGGTGAAAACAAGAAGTGTGTGGTTTAGTATTGGTAAGACATTATGAGCTCTGAGAATAGGTTTCTAATCATCTTAGTAAACACACCTGGGAACCATGTTACATTGCTTAACCAAACCCACTGACAGTTCCTCCGTTCTTTCTCTCCTATAAAACATAAAACAGGAACACAACTTGAATTGGATATGCAGCTTCCACTGTTAATAATTCTTAACCTTGCAATCGCTGCTGATAGTCAATGGTTTATAAGTTCTTCGGAATGAAAACACAGGATGCAGCCTGTAAAGGTCTTTGCCTCAAAACCCCAGGCAGAGCACAACAACTTATGTTCACTGCAGTAACTCGATGCACCTATATGTTTCGTCTATGCGATGGATGACTCATACATCGGCTTTTGACTCTTATAATCAGAGCCCGCAGTACTTGGAAAAGAAACCCTAACACGGGAAATGTACAATGAAAGTTAATACCTAGAGCAGTATTACTCTTTTATGCAGATTTTCAAATAGAGTCAGTGTCTCCGATGAACCAAACAGGGAGGTGCGCTCCAACACCGAGAAAGCTCTAGAAATACCCCAAGCGGGTAGACACGGAACAGCCTTACCGGACTTCTGTGAAGGGCGCCAAACACACGAAGAATTATCGGCAGCGGTCCGGAATCCTTGACTCCCTTTACTTCTGAATGACGTCACCACGTTCAGGACACCTGACGCTCCGTCTCTCCCGTGCCAAGCATGCCGGGAGTGGTAGTTTCGGTCTCCCGACCGGCTCCGATGCCTGAAAAAGAACAGTTCGAGGCGGGCCGTGCGACTTCTGTGCCGGCCGCCTCTAAGCGAAAACGTGAAACATGACAGTACATCCCCCTTTACAAGGGTTTCCTTCCGACCCCAGGCCTAGTCGGATGCAACCTATGGAAGTCTTTCACCAAACTGGGAGCATGCACATCAGTAGCGGCTTCCCATGAATTCTCTTCAGGACCAAACCCTTTCCATGCTAACAGATACTGCAGCTTTCCTCTCACCACTCTAGAATCCAACACCTTTTGTACCTCATACTCCTGGTCCTGTTGCACCCAAACAGGGTGCGGTGCCTTTTTCACCGGACTATACGAGGGTTTAAGCAGGGACACATGAAATACTGGGTGGATTTTCATATGAACAGGCAATCGTACTTTCACTGCCACCGGGTTAATGTGTTTAACCACTTCATAGGGCCCTATGAATTTGGGGTTAAAGACGCTATTTTTCTTAAATCGAATGTTCTTAGTAGAAACCCATACCCGATCCCGGGGTTTGTACATCGGGCCCACCCTACGGTGTTTATCCGCCTGTACCTTGTATTTGGCCTTGGCAGTGGTCAAATTGTTCCGTGTGGCAAGAAGAATTCTGCGAACACGTGACAATCTTTCTTGTGCTAAAGGTGACTTAGTAACAGCGCCTGGGAGCAATAACGGAGTGAACCTAGGGTGATGCCCATAGGAACAAAAGAAAGGTGTATGTTTGGTAGATGAATGTTGAGTGCTGTTGTAAGCTGCCTCTGCTACCCACAACCAATCCACCCAAGATCCCTTGTTACTTTGGACATAACACCGAAGATATTGTTTGAGTGTTTGGTTCACCCTCTCCGTCTGTCCATCTGTTTGCGGGTGAAAGCTAGTGGACAAGGATGAATTGGATATGCAGCTTCCACTGTTAATAATTCTTAACCTTGCAATCGCTGCTGATAGTCAATGGTTTATAAGTTCTTCGGAATGAAAACACAGGATGCAGCCTGTAAAGGTCTTTGCCTCAAAACCCCAGGCAGAGCACAACAACTTATGTTCACTGCAGTAACTCGATGCACCTATATGTTTCGTCTATGCGATGGATGACTCATACATCGGCTTTTGACTCTTATAATCAGAGCCCGCAGTACTTGGAAAAGAAACCCTAACACGGGAAATGTACAATGAAAGTTAATACCTAGAGCAGTATTACTCTTTTATGCAGGTTTTCAAATAGAGTCAGTGTCTCCGATGAACCAAACAGGGAGGCGCGCTCCAACACCCAGAAAGCTCTAGAAATACCCCAAGCGGGTAGACAAAGAATCCTGCTTCTTCGTCAAAACCCGAGTACACATACTGGAACCAAAATGCAGGGAGAACACGGAACAGCCTTACCGGACTTCTGTGAAGGGCGCCAAACACACGAAGAATTATCGGCAGCGGTCCGGAATCCTTGACTCCCTTTACTTCCTGAATGACGTCACCACGTTCAGGACGCCTGGCGCTCCGTCTCTCCCGTGCCAAGCATGCCGGGAGTGGTAGTTTCGGTCTCCCGACCGGCTCCGATGCCTGAAAAAGAACAGTTCGAGGCGGGCCGTGCGACTTCTGTGCCGGCCGCCTCTAAGCGAACACGTGAAACATGACACTCTGGGTATGAAATTACTGAAAGACTTCAAGCAGGTCTTGGCAATATTACTAGCCAATATAAAGGGAGAAGCAGCAAATGTGGCGATCCGCCAGAGGTTGAAAGAGACAAATATAGCAGACCAACCATTTGAAATTGCCAGAATCATAGAAAAATCCTATGAAGAACTAGGAAGAGATAGTTTGGGTGGAATACTGGTGAAACCCCAACTAATTGAAAATCCTGAAAAGGTATTTATTAAAAATAATCTAAACACTCAAAAAAAGAGCTGGGATGGAAATAAACAATCCACTCCTAAAGAAAAAAGATTCCAAACCAGAGGAAGGTCTCCTCGGCGGAGAGAAAGATCTCCGGACCAAGGACGCAAGTCTCCCCAAAGGGAGCCCTCTGTGAAAAAATACAACCTTAGAAATAGGGATAATATAAAGAAACCTGATAGATATCAAGATATTGATACACGTCCCTCTCAATCTTTTCAGACTTCCTCGCAGAAATCGGAAAGAAGAGGACGATCAGAACACAGGGAAGAGCACGTCAAGTCCAAAGACAAGGAACCTGCTCATCAAAATAAAAAATTACAATTTCCAAAGAAGAAGGTAGCCAGTATTAAAGTAATCAACCATGCCGAGAATACTGAGGACACAGCTGAAAAACGGAGAGTGGGCTCAGACAATGCTAGACAGCGCAGCAGAAGTGAGCATAGCTCGCAAGATCCTGATGAATCATCTGGAGACAGTGGACACGAATGAATACATTCAGGTGGAAACTGCAGATACCAAAGTTAGCAAACCTCATAAAATATATGAAATAACATTGCGTATAGAGGGGGATAAGACTAGGAAAATAAGGGGTCTATTTTGGGATAATCTCTCCAAGGGCTATGACATCCTTCTAGCTGAAAAAGACTGGCCACCAGAGTTTGTCAGGGAGTGCCCTCATGGCGAAGAAATAATTATGCCTGCCTTCTCAAATCATACATAAAAAATATACACTTGCAAGAAAGTGGGCAGTAGCCCAAGCTCCTGCATTATATAAAAACCAAGTGGGATGGGATGAGGACTCTCCTCCTCACAAAATCCAGTTAAAATCACAACCTACTGCACAGAGGCAGTATCCAATTAAGCAAGAAGCTAAAAAACAGGTAAAAGAGATCCTAGATCAACTTGAATACCAGGGGGTGATTGAAACTTGCACCTCACAAATGAACAATCCTTTGTTTCCTGTCTCCAAACCAGATGATTCATATCGTCTTGTTTTGGACTACAGACACTTGAACTCATGTTGCAAAACTTTTGCAGTACAAAACTCACACAGTGCAGCACTAACGAATAACATAGTGCGCAAAAAATACAAAACAACATTAGACATCTCTAATGGATTCTTTTGTCAAAATATAGCACCAGAAAGCAGATATTTGACCGCGTTCTCAATAAACGGCTCGCAAAAAAAATTCTGTCGTTTACCACAAGGGTTCAAGAATAGCCCAGGATTATTCTCAGCAAGAGTAACAGAGTTACTACAAATATATGATGATGAGGCATTATCTTATGTCGATGACATCTATCTAACAGATGATGACTTGGATACTCACTTGAAAAGAGTGAACACCATAATACTTGGGTTCGCAGCAGAAGGTTACAAATTCAACTTTAAAAAGTCAAGAATTGCCCATCTAACTGTCCTGTTTTTAGGATATGAACTATCAAGTGAAGGCAAAAGCCTGGCTGACAATTTCCTAGAGAAATGTGCTGTAATCCAAGCACCAAGAACACAAAAAAACTTACAATCAATTCTAGGTTTCCTAAATTTCAGAAGAACTTACATTATAAATTATGCAGAGAGGGTCAAACCCCTCTATGATCTAATAAAACCAGATTTTAAAAGAATCAACTGGACTCAAAAACACACAGAAATTTTGAGATCTTTACAAACAGACATGTTAGTTAAAACAAAACTACAAACACGCGACAACACACGCAACCTTGTGATTTGAGTCATCCCAGGAAGATGCGGATTCACATACCTGACCTCTAATGAGGGAGAAAAGGTACCAATAGCATACAAATCACACTTGTACCAGCTTCCAGTCCGTGATGTTATTTATCCGTGATTGGATGAACACAAACCATCTCAAATTAAATCCGGACAAAACGGAGCTGGTTTTGACAGGCGGGGTCGCAAATCCATGGTCACCTCTTTTTTGGCCCCCATCTTTAGGTACCCCCCCTACTCCTTCCCCTTCAGTCAAAACGCTGGGCATTACTCTTAATCACCAACTCACTCTCCACTCACATATTAGTTCAGTTGTTTCTTCTTGTTTTTTTTCCCTACGGACTATTAGGAAAATTTCCCGTTTTTTTTCTGTTTCCGCCCTCAAACTGATCGTCATGGCCATGGTATTGTCAAAAATTGACTATGGGAACATCGTTTTCAATGGTGCCCCCGCATATGCCCTTCATCGTCTTCAGCTGGTCCAGAACCAGGCGGCCCGCCTGGTTTATGGCCTGGCTAAGTCGCACCATTCCTCCCCCCTTTTAAAAAACCTTCACTGGCTCCCTATTAAGCAACGGGCACTGTTTAAATTAGGATGTCTCACATTTCAAGCCCGAGCGGGCACTGCCCCGGCATTTATCAACTCTGCCGTTACAAACTATTGCCCGCCGAGAGCCCTTCGTTCCTCTTCTCTGGGCTTGCTAGTAGTACCACGCTTTAAGAAGAAAAGAGTTGGTGGTCAGAAATTTTCAGTTCTGGCCCCCACCTTTTGGAACGCCCTTCCCCCTTCAATAAGACTCCTATCGTCCTATATGGAATACCGTAGGGCCTTAAAAACCCTTTTGTTCCAGCAAGCGTTTACTGGTTAGCCGTGTCCCCCTGTTTGCTTGTTTTTACCACTGTAGCTCCCAGCGCCAAGAAACTGTTTTAGTATATGAGCGCTTTATAAATGTTTTTAAATTCAAATTCAAATTGTACACAGAAGCTGAAAAGACGTTCAGCATTAAGGAAAACATTGTTCATGCGGTTCAAACGGCTATAGCAAAAGAAAAATACCAAGCTGACGGTAGACGTATTACAGTCAGAACAGCAGAATCAGCTTTTGAGGCATTAACAACCCCATGTAATTTACCGACAACGGCACTGAATCCAGAATGGATACAATGGGTAAATTCTATTGCTACAGACAAAGTAAAATACTATTTTGATCCAGAAATGAAAAAATTAAAATATCTAGAATATGAGAGAGAATACCCTCTGCCAATCGACATTCTGCCCTTACGACAGTACGCCTGTGTAATCTATACAGACGGACATGCTCAACCCTCAGTTTGGGGAGAGCAAGCTTACAACGCCACATGCGAGATTGTAAAAGACGTGTGGCGCGGAGGTAAACTGAGACCACTATTTACAAAAACACACTCAGTGGAAAATAATTCAGAACAACAAACTGAAATAATAGCGTTAAAAATGGCGCTAGATAATGCTGATCGCGAATTCCCGACACTTATAGTGTGCGATTCGTATTACTGCGTCAAATCATACAATAACGATTTACAGAAATGGATTCAGAACGGTTACAAAGATGACACAGGTGCCACAATAAAGCAAAAAGCGCTTTGGGAACAAGTAGTTCTTTTACAGAAAGAACTACCAAAAACTCACGTGATACATTCACTGAGTCATCAACGTGATGGCGTTCACGTTGCAGGGAATTCATTGGCTGAAACAGCCACAGCGGTATCAACTAAATCGGCTTCCGTAGCTACAAAAAAGCGTTCAGTAAAATACATTGACGGTGAAACAGTGCTGGCGGTGAAAACGTCATCAAAAGGCGACTGCTCAGCGCTACCGATCAACTATCCACTCAATTATAGATACATAATCGATGCAAACTCCGTCCCTTTTGCTCGAATCCCTGGAGTGGGGGATAGAGTAATTCCAAACACGGACAGGAGAGGCTTGTTAATAGCAGACGCACATATGGGTGAGGGTCTAAGACACCTTAAACTTACAGATTCTCTATAAGAATTAAAATCAACATACTGGTGGCCAGGAATGAGCCTGGATCATCACCTATTCGCAAGAAACTGTCCAGACTGAAACAGAGATCGCAGTGGTGACCGAGACGGTATACTGCCATGGCGTTTTCCCCAATAAGGATTAGGCTAACAACATAAACTCACCCGGTATGAATAATGCGTCGTATTAACATGTAGAGACTATTTTCACTTATAATGTAGACCCCAACTTTCGACTGACGTCTGAACTGTTATAAAAGATTTGTGAGTCTATAATGGCATATACGCTAGAAGCATGCTACGTTCTGACCAATATCTTTCCTTTAGCTCTCGAGCTTATGGGGGGTGCCTGGCCAGAATGAGCATTGCATTGCGGGACTCTTCTCACTTCCTTCCTGAGGGAAACGGGATGGTGTAAAGAAAAAACCAAGGCATAGAGCAATCGGTAACAGCAAAGGTATTAGGTTCGGGAGCTGAGTGGGTCAAACATTTAATAAGTGTCCAACATAGACTTAATAATCTGCCAAGAAATTCTCTGAGAGGTCTCAGTCCGTACGAACTATTGTTTGGGACTAGAATGTTAATCCGGGACCTTGATAGTCAAACTTCAGTGGTTAAAGAAAAATGCTTTGATATCAAAGATCGTTTGGCTATTTTACAGGACTTAAATGAAACAAGAAAGGACCTGAGCAACATAAAGTTGAAACAACAGCCAACAACCACTGAAGAGAAACCACCTGTCCCAGCAAGGCCTGTCTGGATTCCAAAGATCGGGGATCTGGTCAGAGAGAAGATCGCGGTAAAGAAGGAATTTGGGCCTTCTTACAGAAAAGCAGTTCCTGTCTTGTCTGTCAACGGGACAAGATCAGTAGTACTACCGCCCCTTGCTGGTAAAAAGGAGAACCGAGTTGTATCCATCGACCTGGTTAAAAACCACAATCATGTGGCCGATAACAAGTAGTAGGCCAAGTGGACTCCCAATAAGTAGCAGAACACCAAAGTTTGCTGCATCCACAGAGGTTAAAACTGAAAGACTAATCACATTTGAAAAATCTACAGTGAATCAACAAGGACTATGCAACAAAGCAATGGAACTTAAACCTCTTAAAACCCAAATCAAAGCTTTTCATCAAGAAACACCAACCTACAATGATGTAACTACAGACTATTCTAATGAAACAAAGCAAATTCCTAAAGAAAAAAGGAATCCATAAGCAATTGGAACAATTGACAGAACAGCATCCGGCTACTTCATCAACTTCGATGATTTTTCTGAGAATCTGAGTGAACCTGAGGAACAGCCGACAACAAAAAAAACTTTTAAAGACAAAGCAAAGGAACTTTTTCATCAACTAAAAGAAACCTATCTGATTTCTCCATGGATTGAAATTTGGGTGGCACTTGGTGCATTTGTCCTCATACTTTGGCTCATCATGGTACTATGCTTGGGACATTTCATTGAGGGAAAATATGCTAAAATGGACACAGCAAGCCAGAATATCAACTTGGTCCTTAAACCACACACATCTTCACACGTCGAGAAAAGAGAACTTTCTTCAGTAAACTTCACAGCCAATCCTATACCCGGCGGGTAGCATGGGACAAAACTGAATATGAAATATATGGTCCGGTTGAACTCCTGAAGTATCCACACCAATTTAAGATTTCATTGAGTGACTTTGTAAAACCAAGCACATTTGCTGATGATTGGGACTTTGAAAGTATTAATGATATGATGTCTGATCTAGTGATGTCAGCTACATTTACAGAACAGGATTATTTGCAAGGTTCATCTAATTACGATCAAATGTTTTGCTACACCCATTATGGTAACCATTATCTGCATAAATCTACTCAGCCTAGAAATGTTTTAAATTTTAACCAATGGGAACATTGTGCAACTCCACCAAAAGGCAGTTCAAAAACATTTTATGATAAATATTCATACTTTTCAGGGTGTTACACAAGTAATGCAGAAACATTCTATTTCAAATTGTTAAATAAGACAGGAGTGAAAACCATGCTTACAAACACAAAATTGATATATTCAGATTCGTTTTTTGAAAAAATGAATACATTTGGTTTTGATTTCTGGAACGATAACATTGATACGAAAACGATCTGGGGGACAAAAGATTGGCAAGTGCAAGGTATAGAATCATTATTTAGAGCCTGCATGATCCCAGAACAAATTATATTTTTGAATGACACTATTCATCAGACTACCTGTCTTGGCCTAGCCAAAATCAAAGACTTAAACAAACCGTCTATTCCAAAGCCAACTGTGGAAAAGTCAGCCCATAACGCCCCGGATGCCCAGGCTGCTGGCGCAGGGCGACTTTTCATTTCCTTCTTGAATAGTTACCAAATAAAGAGACGGGCACTGGAAGTAGGAAAACAAGAACAGGGTTTATTACTCATGAGGAGAGCCTGTCCTTTGGGACACTCGCATAGTGTCTTCGGGAGGTGCTCTAACAAGTTCTCTGAGGTTTCGCCTTTTATACACAGGTTCGTGACACACAGGCATCCTATATTACAATCAATACATTGTATAGTATGAAGGTATTTCAACACGTGGCTACAGTACGGGTCCTTATCCTCCATGCAAGAGATGGGGCTGTCACGCAGCTGAGTGTTCTGCTGATTTCCATTGGAATGTGTGTGTCTGATCGAGTCTCAGGGGGTGGGGTGGCCGTGATCAATAGTAGCTTCTTACGAGAGAGACGAGCGCATAGAGTAGTGGGCAATAAACCGTATCCTCAGGCTAAGGGATGACCAGTGGTCCGTGCAAACATTCAGGCTCAGAGGAAGAGGTCATCAAAGGAGAGATATTCATGAAAGGGAGGGTCAGTGTGGACAGTCGAATGCTGTGGAAAGGTTGATCACAAGAGGGGTATTCAAGGGCGGGAAGGAGGTGTTGGTCAGGCGCAGGGTGCGATTCTTTAGGGACAGAGTCATGCGGGAGGGGAGGGCTCATGACTTGGTCATGAGAGAGCGGGGGCAGTCAGGGTACACGGGGGGTGCTCGCAGGGTCAGGGAAGGGCGCTGATGAGCGATCGTGAACAGGGAGACCATGGTACCTAAAATGGCTGTCGCGTACGTGTGTGCATGGGTCTATGCTAGGGAGACAACATAGTCAGAGTTTTAGCGATATTCGTTCTGTTTACATCAAGGGGCACTGAGAACACGAATGAACGCCGCTTATGTACATACATATTACTATTTTTAACAGTCCCCACTTTTTACATAAGCACGTTCAATTTCTACACAGTCGATGTGATAGGCAGAATACAATGCGTGTCAATCTACGTCTGTTGGGCTCCTTTATACACGCCTAGAAATCGGCATAATATTTAGTCGGTGTAGAATCAAGGAAAAATGTTCCGATACATACAAATCAAGTTCACATTTTTCTCTCCAGTGGCATCACGTACAGAAAGAACAGTCAGATACCTTCCGGTTTGTCAGTATTATAGGGAATTTTCGGAAAACCTAACCACATGAGTGACCGATGAAACATTTCTTAAGAGGCAATACAAAATGTTTGAGGGAGGTATTCAATTCGATACAAGTAATTTAGTCAAGGGGCGAATAGAAAGTTCTGGAAAGGGGGAGGGTCTTTGTCGCAATGTCTTTTAACAGAGTCCGTCTTCTTTTGTTGGCGCTGCTGAGCACCGGCGGTGGAGCTATAAGTCCAGCTCGGAATCGTCCTTACACGTTGCAGGGTGCGATCAGTCCTTTGCTGTTAGATCACAGTCCTGTTTCCTAACTCATTTTCTTAGGGGTGCCTTATGCTGGGCACCTGCGTGTCTTTCTTGTCTTTCGTGGCAAAATCCCAGTCCATAGTCAAAGTTTACATGAAAGAGGTTGCTGAATAATCGAGGGAAGAGAGGGCGGAGTGGGGCCAGATCTTTGAACACACCAAGGGACCAAGGGAGCAAAGGATGATGAGCAGGCAAGCCCAACAATCGGACTAAAAAGGGGGCGAGGACTTCAGGCACAAGAGGGTCAGCGAGTCGAGGGCTTCAAGGCAGCCCTTCATTCCTCCATCTGCTGAGTTTGAAAGTTATGCCTCGTCCCACGTCACGTTGCTCTGCGGCTCTACCTTTGGTCGTCATACGTGCTCCATGATCTGTGGCCAGGCTGTGCGTCACGTCCAGCTCCTCTCCTCCGGTGATTGTATCTTTGAATGGGTGAAAAACAAGTTTTTAGAAAACTGGTCGAGAGAACAGATATACATCTCAATTCTTTCCCCATTCCTGAGTAGGTGGGGGATAAATTCATCGGTCACAGTCAGAGGTCGTCACTTAGGGAGTCTGGAGAAGGGCATTGCATATTGGATTTATAGGCTGGCTTGGTATTCATTCGCGACATAAGATAAGAGAAATTTGGCTTTTGTACACAATGTATTACATTACAAAAAAAAAAATCGAGTCCTTATGTAGAGACTCGTTCTTCCCTTTAACCCAAGTATCGACAATACTACATCTTCCTTCGGGGTCGGCTAATTCTTGTAAGCAGGGGTATTATCATCATGAAGAAGGGGGAGTGGTGGATGTAAAACATGGCTTTCCTGGGGGATGACAGTTAATCGAGGTCCTCAAATTACATTTCGTGGGTGTACACGGGTCTGGGGTTGATCGGGGGCGCGTGGGTGCTTTGGACAGGGAGCTGGGGTCGATTGGGAGAAGGGGGGTACTCTGGACGCCCGCACTTGGGTGCGAGGGGGTGGGGCAATCGTGGCATTGGGGATCGCATTTCCAAAACAGAAGACCATTGACGTTAGAGTTCCCTTTATAACAGGCCAGATTAGGGGACATCCGTCGTCTTACCTGTCCTTTCCTTTATTACCAACTTGGGTTCTATCGTTTGCAGAAAGGGGAGGTAGTAATATGGCGAGTCACAATCGTTTTGGGTTTGGTCAATTTTGTTGAACACCTTTGCGTTCGAGGAAATCCAATTATGTTTTGCGCCGGAGGGGCACAACGTCACTATACAAAAAGAGGAAAACAGGGGGGTTTTTTGGAGAGAGAGAGAGAGAGAGAGAGAGACGCACTTCTAAACGAACCACTTGGTGCACGTATGTCGCGGAGAGAGAGAGAGACGTGTACAATAATGGTTCATTCAGTGCGCGCACAACATAGAACAGCAGGGGTTAAATAATGCGTAAACACACGCGGAGAGACGACGTAGATCCATACATCATGTACACACAAACTCGGACGGGGAAGACAGTACAAATATTACATACAAAGATCCAAGACACAACATAAAACAGTTATTGGCC
This sequence comes from Lissotriton helveticus, assembly GCF_964261635.1. Lineage (NCBI taxonomy): Eukaryota > Metazoa > Chordata > Amphibia > Caudata > Salamandridae > Lissotriton > Lissotriton helveticus. Next base: position 2,116,070,870 of record NC_136065.1, read on the forward strand.
ACAATTATCTTTTTCTGCATGCTGCGCATACTTATTGTCCTGAGCTCTTTTTACCTGTTTCTTATTTCGCCTTTATCCGTTGGCTGCCTTTTACTGATGATTTTGATTGTACACACTTACGCCTTTGGCAACTGGCCATAAACTAACCTGGTCGGGCTAGTGCTCACGGAGGTTTATTCGAGTCATTTTAGCAAGTGCGTTTCCAGGCTGAGACAACCGTTGGTGTCAATTGGAGGGCAATGGGGCAGCTTTCAGTTATATGTCTATGAGGATGCGAAAAAGGAGGTAGTAGGTTTTCAAATATTGGTAATATCCTTAGTCCTCTCGGCGGAGGATACTTGTGTAACCCTTACCTCGAAATACCCTAGACCTTTTCCTACTTAATTAAACGTAAGAATGCTTGATCAAGTGTGTACATTATTCCTTTTTGCTTTATTCGGGGTTTGCCGCGGTTAGATACTATAATTAGACCCTTTTTCCTGTCTCGTCGTCCGCTGGATCACCACCTTCGTACATTAGTCGGCCTTCCGAGATGACCTGCAGAGAGGAGGGAAAAGAAGGGAGGGGAGAGCAGGAGGCTATATTGATAGACACACTAGCGCGCATAAACCCAGAAAGGCTTTTACTTACTGCGTACTCGGTCTATTTCCACAGGATGCAGTTACTGCCAACTGGGGCGTTTAAGCCCAGGTGGACCCTTAGCGTGACTTTTCTTATGCAGGTAGCATATAAAGTATAGGCGAAATACCAGGATCTTTAGCTGTTGCCTATGGCTGTATAAAAAGGAAGAAATACACAACTAAAATTTGACCCTTCCTATTTGCAATATTTCTATGTACTATATTTTTCAATCTTTTATCTAATCGAGCTTAGTCATTCCGTCTTCATTCTAGTTATATCGGAAAAAATAGGGATCATTCATTCAAAACTTTATCAAATTACACGGACAACTATAGTTGCTTTCTCAAAACTCTTTAATAAGAATGTCGGTGCATAAATACAGGACTACTCTCCTGTGGACCAGCCACGGAGCAGGCTGAAACTGTAGATGTGAGGATACTTTATTTAGAAGAAACTTTAATGGAGTCGGTGGTCGTTTTATTTCTTACATAAAGTGCGAAAAGCGCAATGAAATCATATTGAATCCTTTAGCGCGAGCGAATATCATAAACATCAAAATTTCGAACTTTCAATAATCATGATGCGCCAAACTCAACAACAATTCATTGTCCGAATGTTCAATCGGTACCCATCTTACGCAAATTCATGGTCCTTCGTTGTCCGAACACCTAATCGGTACCCATCTCATGTCAATTCATTGTTCGAGCTGACAGTATACATCCTATATCAATCCATTGTTTCGAACTCACAATCAGTACACATCCTATATCAATCTAAAAGTTTAAAAACTTCATACATATTCTATGACACCAAGGCTGAGCAATCGGGGTACAATAAAGAGTTGGGGGTTTCATGTGCTTCGGCGCCATCTTGGGTGTAGTCAGGCAGAACCAGGCATAGTCTAAATGTCTGCAAACTCGTGGTTGGGCCCAGAGCTTCCTTTGGTAGTCCAAAGTTCAGTTAAAGGGCAAAAGAAAGGATCGGTGGTTTGAACCATCAGTCAAAAAGGGGAGGGATGCAACAACGTTCCTACCGGGTCATACTGTGCTTTCACCGGAACTGATCCGAACTGTGGTCGGCAAGATTCTAGTCATTCAAACTGAGGCTGGCGCCAGTATGGAAGCGCCGACGTCCTGCGGCTACATTTCCATCGTTCCGTGGGCAATCATGGCAGTCATTCCCCATCGAGGGTACTTGCGGGAGTCGGGGACTCCCGCGGCTCCTCTAGAATCTTCAAGGTTGTGGAGAACTATGATGGTGGAGTCAACAAGTGACCAGGCCATACCTGCATGCTGGGCCCACTCTTGCCGGGTCGACCGCCATCTTGGGAGTTCGGCAGCCGCCAGCAATCGCGGGGTCAAACGAGCGGATGGGCTCCAACCTGCTGGATGAGGCGTTGCGGCATCGCCATAGTGGACAAACCCTTTTCCGGGCGCCTGGAGCGTTGAGGGTGCAATTGGGAAGCCTCCACCTGAGGAGGCGGGAGAGGCCTGTTCGCACCGTCTCTCCCTCCCAGTGCACCCCACGGCGCCTCGCTTGACATTTGTTATGGCCGGCGGCGATGAGGACGAGGGGGGGGGTCGGAGGCATGTGCAAGACATCCCCCCCAGTGTTGTCAAAGCCATTTTTCAAGAAAGAAGTGGTGCCTGGCGTGTGGTCGCTGCTATTACGGAGGAGAAAAGAAAGAAGTGGCGCCTGGCGTGTTGTCGCTGCTATTACGAAGGAGAAAAGAAAAAAATGTCCCGTCCGTCTTTGGGCCGGGTTTCCGGTGGATGTCGGCCGGACGCCCTTTGCTCTGGCCCCATGAACGGGTTCCTTGGCTTATCGGCTGTTGCCGGACCTCGTCGGCCCCAGCCCGTTGGTGGCCGGACCGGGGGAGCATGTGGCGGGACTACCTGCAACTCTCAAGGGCCGCTGTGGCCGGACTGGGGGAGAGAGGGGAGGGTCGAGGAGACATTCCCCCCCCTACAACTCTCCAGTGTGATCAAGGCGATCCCCTGGCTGGGTCCCGCTGGCCCCTGTCTCTCCTCCGGCTCCACCCTATGTTACGATTTCCTGGCCGACTGTTGGCAGCAGGACCCGCCTTATATGGGTTGCCTTTGGCTGGGCGTGGCCGCAACCCTGCCCCGCTTTGGAAGTTTCCAGAGTGGGGGCGGATGTTCTGCTGACTTTCATTTTCTACAGTTTACCGTTCTTATTTCTAACATTTTATTGTTCTAGAGCAGTTAATAGGTTTTATTATTACGTATTGTTTATCGTTTCTTGTTCGTTATTTTTAAATAAAAAGTTCATGTTCATCAGTGGCCTACTGATTTCGTTTTCCCATTCCTTTCTTTCCAGGTTGTTTCGTGCTAAAGCTTCTGTTAACAGGTTACAGTGATCACTTAGTTATTAGTGTATGTGTCCCTTTTCACTAGGGGTGTTCTCTGGTCGGGCCAGATGACGTTCCTCTAGTAAATGGTCCGGGTGAAACTGGCGTATCAGCCAGTGGGGAGTAGATAGGTATGACAGATTGCAACAGGGACAAAAGTCCGCATTACCTACCCTTCACTACTTGCAAAGACTAGAGTATGGCGACTTCCGTGTTCGTTTGCAAAAATAGAGAATACCTCCAAAAAAAAGAACTTATTCCCAAACAGTCAATGTTCGGGCAAACAATCAATCAATGAGGAACGAAATAGGTACGACGTGTTAAAGGTTTGCGTTGCCTACCCTTCACTCTCTGCAAAAGGGAGAGAGAATGTTGCTATTCTTCCCCGTTTGCAGACAGAGAAGATTCCTAAGAGAACCAACTTCGAACAATTCAATGCTCGATTCAATCAATCAATGGGGAGAAAAAGAATAGGCACGACGTGTTAAAGTTTTGCGTTGCCTACCCTTCACTATCTGCAAAGACTAAACAGAGTATGGTGATTCTGTGTTTGTTTGCAAATAGAGAATCTCCCAGAAGCAATCAATAGGAAATACTAGTATTATCAAACAATCAATCAATCAATGTTCGCAATTTTTCGTGTGTCACGACCTTACCCGGACCGGACCATGTGGATAGTTCTTCGCCTTCCTTTTTCCAGCGCCCACTCGTTCTCTTTCTCCAGGTTTTTTTTTTTTTCTTCCGGTATTTCTGTGGGCTTCCAGTCAGTACAACAGGTCACTTGAGAGAGAGATCCGTTCGGAATTGGTGAAGTTCATTCAATCGGCAGCCGGACGAGGGCCCTCTCAAGGCAGGTATACTCCAATCATTTAGATGTTCACCCCATCGTCTGGACCTCTCTTACCGGACCTGATGTCGCTGATGGGCCCCGCGTTTAGGGCGCCAATTGTGGAAAAGTCAGCCCATAACGCCCCGGATGCCCAGGCTGCTGGCGCAGGGCGACTCTTCGTTTCCTTCTTGAATAGTTACCAAATAAAGAGACGGGCACTGGAAGTAGGAAAACAAGAACAGGGTTTATTACTCATGAGGAGAGCCTGTCCTTTGGGACACTCGCATAGTGTCTTCGGGAGGTGCTCTAACAAGTTCTCTGAGGTTTCGCCTTTTATACACAGGTTCGTGACACACAGACATCCTATATTACAATCAATACATTGTATAGTATGAAGGTATTTCAACACGTGGCTACAGTACGGGTCCTTATCCTCCATGCAAGAGGAGGGGCTGTCACGCAGCTGAGTGTTCTGCTGATTTCCATTGGAATGTGTGTGTCTGATCGAGTCTCAGGGGGTGGGGTGGCCGTGATCAATAGTAGCTTCTTACGAGAGAGACGAGCGCATAGAGTAGTGGGCAATAAACCGTATCCTCAGGCTAAGGGATGACCAGTGGTCCGTGCAAACATTCAGGCTCAGAGGAAGAGGTCATCAAAGGAGAGATATTCATGAAAGGGAGGGTCAGTGTGGACAGTCGAATGCTGTGGAAAGGTTGATCACAAGAGGGGTATTCAAGGGCGGGAAGGAGGTGTTGGTCAGGCGCGGGGTGCGATTCTTTAGGGACAGAGTCATGCGGGAGGGGAGGGCTCATGACTTGGTCATGAGAGAGCGGGGGCAGTCAGGGTACACGGGGGGTGCTCGCAGGGTCAGGGAAGGGCGCTGATGAGCGATCGTGAACAGGGAGACCATGGTACCTAAAATGGCTGTCGCGTACGTGTGTGCATGGGTCTATGCTAGGGAGACAACATAGTCAGAGTTTTAGCGATATTCGTTCTGTTTACATCAAGGGGCACTGAGAACACGAATGAACGCCGCTTATGTACATACATATTACTATTTTTAACACAACAACGGACAGTAATAGCACTACGGATGTTGAGATAGACGTAACCAATATTTTAAACCAAAACAGAACACATCCTGAATGGAAACGATGGTTGATCTGGCCCACAGACACAAATAACTGTCAAGACATATTCCTGAACAAAATACAGGGGTTCACATTGACCAGGCCAGACCCTAGATACTCCCAGAGACAACATCCAGGGATTGTAACTACTTACAGTGTGGGAAAACTCTGCCTTCAATGGCTACATACATCCACACTGGCAGAGATTAAGCAACACCTAACTTTACTTAAAGAAGGTGGTGACTTGCGTGATTTCATTATGGGACCACGCAAACAGCGTCAAAAACGTTTCATAGCGGCCTCTATATATATGCAGCTTATAACGAAGCTTGGAAAGAAACTCAAATTGAGACAGCAGAAAAAATACGGGAAATTGACCGTGTTAATTTGAAAAAATCACTTTCTGTTGTAGACAACGGGTTAATGACTCTGTCTTCCAGAATATATTCACTGGACAGTATTGTGTCTTCAGCAATCGATATAATAGAGCAAGACTTACTGATGTTACAACACGGTCAGTCTCATTTACGTTCTATTGTACAGCTTGGCTGGACGTTACAAAATCTGCGTTCAGGCTATGTGCCCTGGCGTTTAATCAACACAACGTCACTATTTAATATCTTTAACCTTACTGATAAACAAATCAGTTTGGCACAGAAGGGTGCTGACTATACAATTCTGAACATTGAAAAACTTGAGAGATTACCATTGACAATGTCAGAACGACCTGTCATTGAATGGATAATACATGGGATAATAAATATTCCGATAACAACTTTCCAGTTTCAATACTGCCAAAAATATATACAGGCAGGCCAGTATGAAAGGTTGGGTAAAGGATACATTAAGTCAACATGGGACTTGCCCTATACACACACATGTGTCAGTAATAAAGGACAGAGTGTATTTCTTAGTGGCAATAATTGTGCAAAATCACTAAGCGGTATACTTCTGTGTCAGGGTATAAGTTTGCATGGGGCCTGTGAAGGGACTTCAAATAACCTTTCATGTCACCAGCTAGGCAAACCTGCAACACGAATAGAACCATTCTTTAGGAGACTCTCAAACGGGAGTTACATTCTAATTGTAGATCGCAGATGTTGCAGCCTGCTGCCAGGAAAACCTTATCTCGTAAGCGTGACTACCAGGGTCATGTGCTGTGAAAGAGTATTGTTCCCGAATGATGCTCCAGACAGGGAGGCAAGGTTATGGCCCAGTTTAAAAATCTCTTCTATTCGAATTGATACTTTAAGCAGAATGAAGACTGTGCTCCTACAGACGCCAACCAAGTTGACGTCATCAAAAGAAACGTATGATCTCCAAGTTGCAAGGACAACGGCAGAGATTCATTCATTGTTATCAACAAATAGCCCCCTACACTTCGCAGAAATACTAAACAAAATCTTAAATATTTCTGATACAAGTGGTATCGCAAGTGTATTTAAGACAGTTTTTTCAGGAGCTTTGACCCCATTCAAAGCCATCCTTGGTATTTTTCCTAACTTCGTCCATTCCATCTTTGGCGGACTTCCTCTCCTGTTGGGACTAGTAGCAGGCGTCCTATTTTTGCTACTTTTGCTTCGCTATGGCAAACCGTGTCACAGACATGACTCCAGCAACAATGGAAGAAACGATCCTAGCTATCCGCTACCTGGACCGCATAACTAAAGTCCTTGGATTAGCATGGCTACGAGATTTAAATATGACCTGGTTTCTTTCATTCAGACCCTTGTGGCAGACTTGTGTTATGCCTGTATTAAGGTGCTTTCTATGCGGCGAGGAATGTGTGTTGGACACCTGTCTCACACTACAATCAGAAGTGCCATTGGATGCAGAAACTTTGTTGAGTCCAGTTAAGGCTCATGCATTGTGCTGTCCCCAGCGGCTACCAATCCTGATGACGGCATTCGTGGAGACTTCACCACTGCGATTGAAGGGTAGTGAAGTACAAGATGAAAGCAGCATCGATCAGGTACGACCTTCTGTCAGCAATGCTGATCAAACCATCACTGAAAGCAATCATGCTCATGACTGCATGGTAGCGTCATTTTCCAACCTAGTCGAACTCTCACCAGAAGCTGTTGACTGTTTTTTCGAACATCTTAATGATATGATGTTTTCACCAGAACAGAAGGAATAACTTTAAGCAACATGCACACAGCGTTCCCTGAACTCTGAATTTGGCCTTCAAACTTCAAAACAAAGCCACTAAGAATTTTTTGCAAGAAAACGAGAACCTTTTTTTCCAAAAACCAAAATATTTACTTTTTTTTTTTTTGGGCACTTATCTTCTGCTTAAAGTAAAACTATTCTTAGAGAACAGAAATATTCTATTTTTAGGTACCTCTAGAAGACATTACCTCGACCTCTAGGTTGTTTGCAAGTAGAATTATATTTTATGTGATGAAGTGGTCTCGCAATTTTTCTTCTGTATTAAGAGCCATTTCATGTGTTATTTTCGCAAATCATTCATGCAGATATAAAAATGTGCATCCTCTTTGAATGATTACTCTGCTTGAATGCATACAGTAACTATATTCATTTTTCATGTATTACGCTAAACCATTTTTGTATGCAAATTAATGTATTTTGGGGCGGTTTAAATACACATACAATGTTAGTTATGTTTACTATGCTTAGGTTAGTAAATATGGACATAGATTCCGTGGAGTGGGTGTGATGTATTTACTATGGGAACTGTATCGATACTCCTATTTCTGACCCTTGTCCGGTTAATAAATCACTAGTGGCCATACAACGGCACAGAAACCCGTTTTCTGATTAGGTCATAGCGCATGCTATCACATTAGGCAAGCACTATCCCTCCAGCCCCCATAGCAAGCATACCGTGTTCTCAAAACAAATCAAACCTCCAGCAACCTGGGAAATCCCCCGCAGCTATTGTATTGATTTAGCCAAGAACTCCAGTAAAGAATGTAAGAACGACCAGTTCTTATGACATCCTTATTGACGTATTTATGTCCATCCTTACGTCAATCTCGGCACCTTTCAGGTATAAATAATACCGACATTGCCCTAAGCAAACACACGGTGGTGACGAGATTGGAGCAGCGCGACTTGCCGAGGAGCCCAGCTGATGCAGAAAAAGCCCACGGACGCTGCCCCTCCCTTTTGACGCGCTGAGAGAGAGACGCTGCCTTTTCTCTTGCCGAGAAATCCAGCTCCGGCGTTTCCAGCCGCCCTCGCAGGCAGCTGGGATATCAAGTCCTGAGATAGAGATACCACCCCTCCAGCCTTCTAAATCCCAGGTACTGAACTGAATAACCCCTTACAGAGAATTCTTGAGTCAGATCCTTGGCAAAACAAACTTAACTTAAACTGCTACTTATCTACTCCCGCCCACGTATTAGGCTTAGGTCAGGTACACTGGGGTAGGCGTAGTTAGAAGCACCAGTTGAGTACGATTAGTCAATGTATATATGTATGTATCTATTTTATCCATTTTAAGTATCATATGGCTAAGAAACCATATCAATGCTTTTACAGTATTATTTTATAATTCTGTTTTTACTGTATGCACTGTACTTAACTATAAGTATTGCAATAATAGCGATTCATTTCTCTTGTACGAGAAAAGAGACTGATCAATAAATAACACGTTTTTATTGAACACGCCTGTCTCTTCCTTTTCTCTACAATCTGGTGAAACTAAGAATGCACGTACTGACTGAGTAAAATAAGTTGTCTTTTGTTTTCACACGACTCTAGAGATATACTCTTGATTAGGGGAGAGCAAAGTTGTCATGTTCTATGGTTGTCAGAAACTAAATCCCTTCTTGTCTATCCAGGGAGGTTAAACTCCTCCTTGCCTATTCGAGAAAGTTTCTAGTGAACTCTGAGCTAGCTGGCACACATAACTTTAAGTCTAATATCGTCAGTAGAAGACCTAGTTAACCTCAGTCCTACGTCTATACTATTGAAGATATTATTCCAATGCGCAGAGCCTATTGGGAAAATAGGAACTACACTACAACGCCTTACAGCATTTTAGCGCTCTACAAACATATTCAATATCAATACATCTCTTTCATCCATAGGAGACACCTAATCCACAGTAGACAACACATTCTCTCATTAGAGTGCACCTGATTTCCACTAGACACCACCCCCTTCTCAGTCACCAATATTCCTCCTCTCTGGACCGTTACCTACATCTCATACCAGGCCTCCACCTTACTAGATCACAGCTCCTCCTCCTTAGTCTACACATCTGTGGTGTGGTCTGTGGCACCTGTTTAAGTTGTCACTAACCTTGCACACATCCTGAAAGCTGGCTGAGGAATAAATAAAAGGGGTCATGGCCGCCACTGGGCAATACCGAAATAGTAACCTTAAGAAAATTTTAGATGGTGATTGGTTTCTTAACTTCAAAAGAAACTGACTTACATTTAAAAAAAAAAACTATAATTACATTTGGACAGAGCGCCGCCCTTTGGGGGGGCGCGGCACAAAAGACCCGGAGCCTCCGTGGCCCGGGCCCCTTCCCGATCCGGCTACGTGGTGGGTAAGGGCGGTTTTGGTCAGGGGAAGTTTCCTGTCACCTCACCTCACATGAGGTGGGGTGAGGTGGGGTGAGGTGACAGGAAGTGCGTCATGTCACGGGAGTGTCACATCCCTTCTGCCTGTCGCCACCGCGTTGGCCAAGAGGTATAAAGATTGCCTGCCCCTTGGCCTTGGCCTCTTTTTGGACCTGGCCATTGTGGTGGCATGCGGATCAGCAGCATTGTTCCCTCCCACCAACCCTAGATTTAGGCTTGGAGGTCTAGAATCCTAAAGTCACCCTTAGTTAGCGGGAGGGGAGGTCCTCCAAAGCAGACTGCAACTCCAAGAAGCCAGGCGTGCCTGCAGACACTTGGAGAAAACCTGGTGGAACCAGAAGATCACGGAAGCATTGAACAACCACAAGAGCGCCCTCGAGGACTACCACCAGCGTATAAGGGACAACAAAAAGACTTTCATCAGAGACAAGGTCAAGACCAACGCATCCAACATCAAGGAACTGTTCATCGTCATTCAGCAGTTCGCAAAACCCACCTGTAATAGTGAGCATCATCAAGGCCTGCCAGTGCTAGGGGTTCTCCCTTCTCTGCACAGAGTCCTCAGACCAATAGAAAGAAGTTGGCACAGAATCTGGAATAGAAAAGACAGAGTTTATTAAACCTCATGAGGTGGAACTACATTCACACAGCACCCTTCGGGAGTGTATAAGCTAGCACACTGACTAGAAGGAGCGTGGTCCTTTTATACCCACACAGGGGCTCAAATGAGGGCGGTACAAGGTACAGAATTCTGGTTTCAAATACATACAAGGTCATACAGAGAGTGTGCTGGCAACAAGTGGGAGGGGCTGACAGTTAGCTAATTCTGGTGGACACATCCTGACAGTTACAAGTTGGGGACAGCTGTAAGCTCAACTGAGCATGTGCGAAGCAGAAGAGGCTAAATATATCTCGTCTCTAGGCAGATTTCAAGAGCAATTGACAGGAAGGTAGGACAGAGCACATGGCGAGCACATGGCAAACAAAATGGCTGCCAGAAATACAAAATGGATTCCACACAACGGACAAGATAGTCTCTAAATACAAGATGTCTTCTGCTAATGGTTAACCTAATCGCTGCTAAATTACAACACACCTGCGAATCCTCTGACATCACACCCTCCTAGGAACTCTGCGACAAACTCAGCACCTACTTCTACCTGAAGATCAAGGCCCTCTATGACAACTTCAGCGAGCCTGCAGAAAACAGCACCACGCCACCCACCACCGCCGAGAAGCCGACCATCACCGCCTGGGACCCCGCATGCGTCAAGCCCATCTCCTCAACCATGAAGAAGATGCACTCAGGAGCTCCAACGGACCCCTGCCCCACCCATATCTTTCACAGGGCCACCCCGAACTAGGACGAACAATCAACTCCTCCCTCATCTCCAGCATCTGCCCAGACGACTGGAAGCAGGCAGAGGTGAAGCGCCTCCTCAAGAAACCAACGGCCGACCCAACTGACCTGAAGAACTACTGGCCCATCTCTCCTCTCCCCTTCGCAGCCAAGGTCACTGAGAGACTCGCGAACACCCAGATGACCACCTTCATCGAAGAAAACTGCATCCTAGATGCTTCCCAGTCTGGCTTCCGAAGCAACCACAGCACCGAGACCGCCCTCCTTGCAGCCACCGACGACATCTACATTCTGCTAGACCAGGGACACACCGCGGTCCTCATCCTCCTAGACCTCTCTGCAGCTTTCGACACCGTCTCACATCGCACAGTAGCTTCCAGACTCCACAACACAGGGATACAAGGAGCCGCCCTCGACAGGATCCAATCCTTCCTCTCCGGCAGAACCCAGAGGATCAGACCACCCCCCCCCCTCTCCGACCCCACTGAAATCATCTGCGGAGTACTCCAAGGATCTTCACTAAGCCTGATGCTCTTCAACATCTACATGGCCCCCATCCCCGCCATCGTAAGACAGCACAGGCTTAGCATTGTATCCTACGCCGACGACACCCTACTCATCCTCTCCCTCACCAAGAACCCAGAAATCACCAGACTCAGCTTCCAGGAAGGAATGAGAAACGTAGCAGCATGGCTGAAGGACAGCTGCCTAAAACTCAACTCCGAGAAGACCGAGGTCCTCATCCTCTGACCTTGCACCTCCGCCTGGGACAACACCTGGTGGCCATCTGCCCTAGGGAGCCCACCCACCCCGACTGACCACACTCGGAAACTCAGCATAATCCTCGACTTCTCCGTCTCCATGAACCGCCAGATCAACGACGTTGCCTACACCAGTTTCAACTGCCTCCGCATCCTCCGTAAGACCTTCAAATGGATCCCCCCCAACTGCAGAAAGACCGTCATCCACGCTCTCATTACCAGCAGACTAGACTATGGCAACGTCTTCTACATCGGAAGCAACAATTCTCTTCTACGCAAGCTCCAAACCATCCAGAACGCCGCAGCCAGGCTCGGCCTAGGGACACTGCTCCACGAACATATGACCCACCACCTACGAAGCCTCCACTGGCTTCCCGTCGAGAAGAAGGTCACCTTCAAACTCCTCAACCACACCTACAAATCCCTCAACAACATCGAACCCAAATACCTCAAAGACCGAGTGTGTTTTCACATACCCAAGAGAAACCTCCGCCGACCTCGCCCTATCAGAGGTCCCGAGCATCCGCAGAAGCATAGCTGGCGGGAGAGCTTTCTCCTACGTCGCAGCCAAAACCTGGAACGAGCCCCCGGTTGACATCAGACGCTCCCCAACCCTCCACAGGTTCAGGAAGGACCTCAAGACTTGGCTCTTCGACTGACACGGAGCTGTCTCCACCCCCCCCCCAGTGCCTTGAGACCCTTACAGGTGAGTAGCACGCTCTATAAACCACTGATTGATTGATTGATTGACTGCCCAGGACAGCACTAAGGGTGAGATACATCAGTCCTGAGCTAACCAGAGGATTTACACACCAGCCAGTGGGCTAGAGCGCACAGGTCGATCATTGGGGGTGGGCACGGGCCGATGCTCCTGCCCACCTCCTTGCAGTCACTTAGGGAACTTGGGGCTAGATGTAGTTAAATGGCATTTACCGATTCGTAAATACCGAATTTTACCGATTCGGTATTTACAAATCGGTAAATGCTATGTAGGTAAATATTCTTTAAAAATTACCGAATCGTTAAGATTCGGTAATTACCGAATCGGTATTTACTGATTCGGTAATTGCCATTGATTCCTATGGGCCTTGAGGCCCACCGGTAAATACCGATTGTGTAAAAATACCGAATTGTCAAGGGGGACAGGGTGCCACTTTGACACCCTGTTGCACCCTGATTCTGGCTTGTGTGCCATGTGACACACATACATGCCCTTAGGGCATGTGTGTGTGCCACATGGCACAGGTGTACATGTACACAGGAATTCGTTATTTACCATGAAATAGTATTTCATGGTAAATAACGAATTCTTCAGGGCCTGTGGCACTATTTTAAGTGCCACCTACATCTAGATTTACCGATTCGGTAAATTTACCGATTCGGTATTTTACCGAATCTGTAAATTTACGAATCGGTAAATTTACAGAATCGTTAAAATTTGGGCCCCCTACATCTCAAAAACCAAATATCGGTCGGTAGCGGCCGAAATCGGCCGTTACCGACCGGTATTTGGTGTCCTACATCTGGCCCTTGGTGTTCGGGGGCGGTGCCCATAATGAGGGCAAGGGTACAGTGACACAGGACCGCCCCTCACGGATGAAGGTGGTTGCACCTTTGTGGTTCGATAGCGTTTGGGATTGCGCAATGGCCCTGGTGTGGACGGTGCTTCGCATAATCCAACGCTATTTCGTTTGATGGTTTCCTTCCTCACGTGCCTTTTATTACTTTGAATTTTTATGACTGTTTTTCATGAGTGTGGTTTGCCAATTTTGAATTAAATTGCTCCACCAAAAAACTAATTTCTCTCTCTGAGTTCTGTTGGTTCCTCGTTTGGATGGTGCGGGGGTGCGGGCCAAACTAGGGGTATCCGGGTACTATGCCCTGATGAACCTCTTATGTAAATCGGGCGGAATGCATTGGCTGATTGGTGGTGGAGGTATATTGAAAAGATTTTAAGACCAACAGAAGAAGGCATAAAGTTTACAATTTTTAGAAATTTTTATTTTTGTGAGGAACTTGATTCAGGAAAAACAGCGATAATCTTAGAAGCTCTTTTGAAATAGACCCAATGAGTGACTGATTATTGCCTAGGGAGAAAATTGAGTGTAGCTCTGAAAAGTGCCAAATATAAGACTGATGCTGGGTGCTGTACTATGTAATTATAAGACAAATGCAGACTGTAAAGAAATGGCAAAGACAAATGGTGGCTCCTACATGCTTTAGATACGAGACAGATGTCTGGCCCTAGACCAGGGCATTACCAGACATATGCAGGGTCGTAGACCTTGTAAACACAAGATAAATGCTGTGTCTAGACCCTCAGATACCAGACAGATCCCAGCTCCTGCGCTTTTCAATCACAAAGCAAACGCCGGGTCTAAGGGGCACATGCATCACTGTAAATTGCAATGGTGCGAATCGCAAAATTCGGCCGTTTGCGAATGCAATTTCAACTTTTGGGATGCATCATCATTTTTGTACTTTTCGCAATTTAAGAAATCGCAAAATTGTTATTTCTTAAATTGCGAATGCATTTAAGGAATCTCAAATTGAGATTCCTCAAATGCAATGCATCAAACTTAAAAAATTAGCGATTTCGCTAATAAGGGGAGCAAATTACCATGAAGTTGACCTTCATGGTAATTTGCGAAAACTTTGAAAAATGCACTAAGGTGCATTTTTCAAAGTTCCATTTTACACACACACATGCCCTTGGGGCATGTGTGTGTGCAAGATGTACGTATAGGCAGATTTCAGGGGTGCAACAGGGTGTCCTTTGGACACCCCTGCACCCTTGAAATTGCATTCTCAATTTGCGATTCTCTAATGGAGAATCTCAAATTGAGAATGTCTTCCCATTCATTCCTATGGGCCTCTAGGCCCATAGGAATGAATGAGGAGGTATTCCTTAATTGCGATTCTCAATTAGAGAATCGCAATGAAGAAATTTTAAGAAATCGCAAATTTTTTTGCGATTTCTTGATGCATTGCAGTTTGCAATTCCTTAATTGCGATTCCTTATTTTTCGCAATTAAGGAATCGCAAAAAAGCAATATTGATGCATGTGCCCCTAAACCTTTGCATACTAACAAAATACAAGGTCTTATAGGCTATAAATATAACACAAATGCTGGTGTTTAACCTCTTCCATGCATCGGATGGCCCCCGGCCGTCCGACGTCATGGTGGGCGTGTGCGTCGGACCGATCTGGGCAGGCGTCAAATTCCGACGTACCGCAGCAGAATTTGCACCGCGGTTACACCCCCTTCATACAGACAGATTCCTGGACCTAGCCTGTGTAATAACAAGACAAATGATGGGCTTCAGACCGTATAATTACAAGAAAAATGCAGGGCTGCGATCATTTAATTACAAGACAAATGCTGCGTCCAGACCCTTCGATACAAGACAAATGCCAGGTCATAAAGTTGCTTAATTACAAGACAAGTGTCTGGCCTGGACCCTTACAGGAAGAATGCAGGTTTCCGGACTCTGCAAATACAAGGAAAATGTTGGCACCTGCACCCTTTGGATTCAAGACAAATTTCTGGTGTTAATTTCAAGAAAAATGCTGGACCGAAGACCCTGTAATGACAAGACAAATGCGTGGTCCAAGGTCACTTACCCCCAGATTCATCAAAGTCCCGTTTTGCGAGTCCTTAATAGCGATTATTAAGGAATCGCTATTAAGGACTCGCAAAACGGGATTCATGTAGAAATCGCACAAATAATAGCGATTTCTACTGCCTCCTTATTTGCGATTCGCAATTTGCGAATCGCAAATAAGGATGCGATTTCAAGGGTGCAAGGGTGTCCAAAGGACACCCTGTAGCACCCCTGAAATGGTGATTTACACAGGTGTTGGACATGTGTGTGTGTAACATCCAACTTAGAAAAATGCACTACAGTGCATTTTTCTAAGTTTTCGCTATTTACCACGAAATCAGACTTCGCGGTAAATAGCGGCCATAAATTGCGAATTCGCAATTCTAAAATGGTTCATGAATTGCATTTAAGGAATCTCAAATAGAGATTCCTTAAATGCAATTCCTCGCAATTTATCGATTTCAATTTTTGCGATTTTTGCATGTGGGATGATGAATCCCAAATGCAAAAAAAAGCGCTCGCAAAGGGCCAGATTGGCAGAATCTGGCCCTTTGCGAGCCGATTTTTGCTTCATGAATCTGGCTGATGGTTACAAATGTTGGGTTTCGGACTATGTAAATAGATAACAAGCAAAGGGTCCTTGACCTTCTCAATGCAAGACAAATGCCACATCTAGACCTTTTGATAGACAACTAATGCCACGTCAATCTCTCTGTAAATACAAGACACAGGCTGGGTCCTAGACACAGTGAGTACACAAAGGATGCTGTGTACCAGAACCTGTACAGACAATCAATTAATCAATCAGAACATTTGTAAAGCGCACTACTTACCCGTGAGGGTCTCAAGGAGCTGGAGGGGGTGGGAGGGAATGCTGCTACTGCTCGAATAGCCAAGACAAAACAAATGCTGGGTCCTGGACTGTGGAAATACGACACACATTTTGTGTGCTGGTTCTTGTAAATACAAGATAAATGTTGGATCCTAGCACCAGTAAATACAAGAAGAATTATGTGTACCAGATCCTGCAAATACAAGACCGGCCTTAGAAACTGGAAACACAAGAAATATGCTATGTACCAGTACTTGTATACACAAGACTAAGCCAGGGCGGAGTTCCTGGAGTCCCGCTACGCGAAACTCCGCGAAGTGCAAAAAACCTCCGCCGCGCTACACGGAGCTCTCCGAGCAGCGGAGTGCATTAGATAAATGCAGTTCGGGGTGATTTTCACTGCCTGGTGCTTGTCCGCACTGTGCAATCATACGGAACAGCACCATGCACAGTGCACGCGGGCGCTGCTTCCTTTCTACCGCTCGAGTAGATTTTTACTCGAGCAGCAGCTTTCTCAATGTGAAAGGATGGTTTCTCAACACAAGCGGTCACAGGCGTAGGCGACCACTCGCAATAAAAAATATGACCGCCCGCAATGAGAAGTCTCGCCGGGAGGTTGATTTTCCATGCTCGTGCTCGCCAACTTGATGTTGACATTCGTGAAAGAGGAAAAATATTACCGGGAGGTGGATTTTCATCGCTTGCACTCGCCAACTTGACATTGACGAACGTGAGCGAGGAAAAAAACTCCACTCCGCTATGCAGAGCGAAGGTTTTTGGAACTCTGCGAGCTCCACGTAACTTGGAATGTGGAAAACGATGCAAACTCTGTGAGCCAAGTTCACCGCCCAGACTTACACAAGACACATGCTGGTCCCTAGGTCCTTTAAATACAAAGGTCCAAGCACTTGTACATACAAGAGTACTTCTGTGTCCTCGACCAGGTATGCACATGGCAAATGCAAACGCTAGACCTTGCTAATAATGATTCTTTTCTAGAGAGTAATAAATAATGCCGCTTGTGGAATGTACACCAGAGCAAGACCATCTCAGTGTGTGTGTGTGTGTGTGTGTGTGTGTGTGTGTGGGTGTGTGCATGTGCGTTTGTGTGTGTAGGTTGATATGATTGCACTCTATTTGCCCTGTGTTAGAGGGAAGCTTGCACTGCCTCTGGTAGTACTGTGTCACCAATGTTTCACAGCTGCTATCTATACTGGGCCTAATCAGAACAAAGAGAAATTATTTGCATAGCAAAAAGGAAATTCTGTGATGTTAGTTCCTGCAGCGCATGTACATTCTGAGTGAGGGAGCCATGCCCTGCTGCTATACTTGTTATGGGTGTGAGAGAAGCTTGCACATCTGCTGCCCAAGCTGCCCATGTTCCATGTGCAAGGGATGCATGCCCTCCTACTGCCAATGCTGTACTTATTCTGCGCGTGAGGGAAGCTTGCACTTCTGCTGCCCAAGCTGCCCATGCTCCATGTGCAAGGGATGCATGCCCTCCTACTGTCCATGCTGTACTTATTCTGCGAGTGGGGGAAGCTTGCACTTCTGCTGCCCAGGCTGCACATGCTATGTGTTTGAGGGAAAACGTGCTCTGCTGCTTTCTGTGCTGTACTTATTCTGGGAGTGAGGGAAACTTGCACTTCAATTGCCCGCACTGGTTCCATGTGAGGGAGTCATGTGCTGCCTCTGCCCAGGGTGTACTGGTTCTGGGTGTGAAGGAAGCTTGCACCTCTGCTACCCGGGCTGCACGTTCTCTGTGTTGGAAGGAAGCAGGCCATTCTGCTGTCAATGCTATACTTATTCTGGGTGTGAGGGAACCTTGCACTTCTGCTGCCTGGCCCGTGTCTGTTCTGTGTATGAGCGAAGCATGAACTACTGCTGTCTGTGCTGTATTTATTCTGAGTGTGAGGGAAGCTGGCACATCTGCTGCCTGTCCTGCACCTGTTCAGCGTGGGAGGGAAGTTTTCTCTACTGCTGTCTATGCTGTACTTATTCTAGATGTGAGGGAAGCTTGCACTTCTGCTGCCTGGGCTGTGTCTGTCCAGTGTATGAGTGAAGCATGGATTGCTGCCGTCTTTGCTGCACTTATTCTGAGGGTGAGGGAAGCTTACACATCTGTTGCCTGGGCTGCACCAGTTGCATGTGAGGGTGCTCTGCCTGTGCTGTCCTTGTTCAGGGTGTGAGGGACGCTTGCACTTCTGACCTCTGGGCCGCACCTGTTGCATGTGAGGGTGCTCTGCCTGTGCTGTCCCTGTTCAGGGTGTGAGGGACTCATGCACTTCTGCTCCCTGGGCTGCGCCTGTTGCATGCGAGGGTGCTCTGTCTGTGCTGTCCTTGTTCAGGGTGTGAGGAACTCATGCACTTCTGCTCATTGGGCTGCACCTGTTGCATGTGAGGGTGCTCTGCCTGTGCTGTCCCTGTTCAGGGTGTGAGGGACGCATGTACTTCTGCTCTCTGGGCTGCACCTGTTGCATGGGAGGGTGCTCCGTCTGGGCTGTACCTGTTCACGGTGTGAGAAACTCATGCACTTCTGCTATCTGGGCTGCACCTGTTGCATGTGAGGGTGCTCTGTCTGTGCTGTCCATGTTCAGGGTGTGAAGGATGCATGCACATCTGTTCCCTCGGCTGCGCCTGTTGCAGTGAGGGTGCTCTGTCTGTGCTGTCCCTTTTCAGGGTGTGAGGGACGCATGCACTTCTGCTCTCTGGGCTGCAACGGTTGCATGTGAGGGTGCTCTGTCTGTGCTGTCCATGGTCAGGGTGTGAGGGACGCATGTACTTCTGCTCTCTGGGCTGCGCCTGTTGCCTGCGAGGGTGCTCTGTCTGTGCTGTCCATGTTCAGGGTGTGAGGGACGCATGAACTTCTGCTCTCTGGGCTGTGCCTGTTGCATGCGAGGGTGCTCTGTGTGTGCTGTCTATGTTCATGGTGTGAGGGATGCATGCACTTCTGTTCCCTCGGCTGCGCCTGTTGCATGTGAGGGTGCTCTGCCTGTGCTGTACCTGTTCAGGGTGTGAAGGATGCATGCACTTCTGCTCATTGGGCTGCACCTGTTGCATGTGAGGGTGCTCTGCCTGTGCTGTCCCTGGTCAGGGTGTGAGCAGGGCCGGACTGGGAACCAAAACCGGCCCTGGCAAAGTGCTCGGCCGGCCCCCCGGGCAGAAGGGGGGCGAGCGCTTTGCCAGGGCCGTTTTTCAGCCGATTTTGTTACAGGGCCGATTTTGCAGCTATGCTGCAAAAACGGCTCTGCAACAAAAACGGCCCCCAGGGCCCAAAACCGGCCCCCACCCTTGGGCCGACCGGGGGATTGCCCGGTGCCCACAACGGCCAGTCCGGGCCTGGGTGTGAGGGACGCATGCACTTCTGCTCTCTGGGCTGCGCCTGTTGCATGTGAGGGTGCTCTGTCTGTGTTGTCCCTGTTCAGGGTGTGAGGGACTCATGCACTTCTGCTCTCTGGGCTCCACCTGTTGCATGTGAGGGTGCTCTGTCTGTGCTGTACCTGTTCAGGGTGTGAGGGAAGCATGCACTCCTGTTCCCTCGGCTGCACCTGTTGCATTTGAGGGTGCTCCATCTGGGCTGTACCTGTTCAGGGTGTGAGAGACTTGTGCACTTCTGCTCTCTAGGCTGCACCTATTGCATGGGAGTGTGCTCCGTCTGGCCTGTACCTGTTCAGGGTGTGAGGGACTCATGCACTTCTACTCCATGAGCTGCGCCTGTTGCATGTGAGGGTACTCTGTCTGTGCTGTCCCTGTTCAGGGTGTGAGGGACGCATGCACTTCTGCTCTCTGGGCTGCACCTGTTGCATGTGATGGTGCTCTGTCTGTGCTGTTCCTGTTCAGGGTGTGAGAGAAGCATGCACTCCTGTTCCCTCGGCTGCACCTGTTGCATGTGAGGGTGCTCTGCCTGTGCTGTCCCTGTTCAGGGTGTGAAGGATGCATGCACTTCTGCTCTCTGGGCTGCGCCTGTTGCATGCGAGGGTGCTCTGCCTGTGCTGTACCTGTTCCGGGTGTGAGGGAAGCATGCACTTCTGCTCTCTGGGCTGCAACGGTTGCATGTGAGGGTGCTCTGTCTGTGCTGTCCTTGTACAGGGTGTGAGAGACGCATGCACTTCTGCTCTCTGGGCTGCGTCTGTTGCATGCGAGGGTGCTCTGTCTGTGCTGTCCTTGTTCAGGGTGTGAGGGACGCATGCACTTCTACTCTCTGGGCTGCACCTCTTGCATGCGAGGGTGCTCTGTCTGTGCTGTACCTGTTCAGGGTGTGAGGGAAGCATGCACTCCTGTTCCCTCGGCTGCACCTGTTGCATGTGAGGGTGCTCTGCCTGTGCTGTCCCTGTTCAGGGTGTGAAGGATGCATGCACTTCTGCTCATTGGGCTGCACCTGTTGCATGTGAGGGTGCTCTGCCTGTGCTGTCCCTGTTCAGGGTGTGAGGAACTCATGCACTTCTGCTCATTGGGCTGCACCTGTTGCATGTGAGGGTGCTCTGCCAGTGCTGTCCCTGTTCAGGGTGTGAGGGAAGCATGCACTTCTGCTCTCTGGGCTGTGCCTGTTGCATGCGAGGGTGCTCTGTCTGTGCTGTCCCTGTTCAGGGTGTGAGGAACGCATGCTCTTCTGCTCTCTGGGCTGCAACGGTTGCATGTGAGGGGGCTCTTTCTGTGCTGTCCCTGTTCAGGGTGTGAGGGGCTCATGCACTTCTGCTCATTGGGCTGCACCTGTTGCATGTGAGGGTGCTCTGTCTGTGCTGTCCCTGTTCAGGGTGTGAGGGACGCATGTACTTCTGCTCTCTGGGCTGCACCTGTTGCATGGGAGGGTGCTCCGTCTGGGCTGTACCTGTTCACGGTGTGAGAAACTCATGCACTTCTGCTATCTGGGCTGCACCTGTTGCATGTGAGGGTGCTCTGTCTGTGCTGTCCATGTTCAGGGTGTGAAGGATGCATGCACATCTGTTCCCTCGGCTGCGCCTGTTGCAGTGAGGGTGCTCTGTCTGTGCTGTCCCTTTTCAGGGTGTGAGGGACGCATGCACTTCTGCTCTCTGGGCTGCAACGGTTGCATGTGAGGGTGCTCTGTCTGTGCTGTCCATGGTCAGGGTGTGAGGGACGCATGTACTTCTGCTCTCTGGGCTGCGCCTGTTGCATGCGAGGGTGCTCTGTCTGTGCTGTCCATGTTCAGGGTGTGAGGGACGCATGAACTTCTGCTCTCTGGGCTGTGCCTGTTGCATGCGAGGGTGCTCTGTGTGTGCTGTCTATGTTCAGGGTGTGAGGGATGCATGCACTTCTGTTCCCTCGGCTGCGCCTGTTGCATGTGAGAGTGCTCTGCCTGTGCTGTACCTGTTCAGGGTGTGAAGGATGCATGAACTTCTGCTCATTGGGCTGCACCTGTTGCATGTGAGGGTGCTCTGTCTGTGCTGTACCTGTGAGGGATGTGAGGGACGCATGCACTTCTGCTCATTGGGCTGCACCTGTTGCATGCAAGTGTGCTCTGTCTGTGCTGTACCTGTTCACAGTGTGAGGGTCTCATGCACTTCTGCTCATTGGGCTGTACCTGTTGCATGCGAGGGTGCTCTGTCTGTGCTCTCCCTGTTCAGGATCTGAAGGAAGCATGCACTTCTGCTCTCTGGGCTGCACCTGTTGCATGTGATGGGGCTCTGCCTGTGCTGTCCCTGTTCAGGGTGTGAGGGACGCATGCACTTCTGCTCTCTGGGCTGCAACGGTTGCATGTGAGGGTGATCTGCCTGTGCTGTACCTGTTGTGAGGGAAGCATGCACTCCTGTTCCCTCGGCTGCACCTGTTGCATGCGAGGGTGCTCTGTCTGTGCTCTCCCTGTTCAGGATCTGAGGGAAGCATGCACTTCTGCTCTCTGGGCTGCACCTGTTGCATGTGATGGGGCTCTGTCTGTGCTGTCCCTGTTCAGGGTGTGAGGGACTCATGCACTTCTGCTCATTGGGCTGCACCTGTTTCTTTTTTTTTTTTTATTTATAAAGTTTTATATAGCGCTAGCTAGACCCGTGGGTATCAGAGCGCTTTACATGCACAAAGGAAAAGAAAATGGCATAAAATCGCAGGACATGAAGATGCATAAAGATATAAGCAAAGTTGCATGTGAGGGCGCTCTGTCTGTGCTGTCCCTGTTCAGGGTGTGAGGGACTCATGCACTTCTGCTCATTGGGCTGCACCTGTTGCATGTGAGGGTGCTCTGCCTGTGCTGTCCCTGTTCAGGGTGTGAGCAGGGCCGGACTGGGAACCAAAACCGGCCCTGGCAAAGTGCTCGGCCGGCCCCCCGGGCAGAAGGGGGGCGAGCGCTTTGCCAGGGCCGTTTTTCAGCCGATTTTGTTACAGGGCCGATTTTGCAGCTATGGTGCAAAAACGGCTCTGCAACAAAAACGGCCCCCAGGGCCCAAAACCGGCCCCCACCCTTGGGCCGACCGGGGGATTGCCCGGTGCCCACAACGGCCAGTCCGGGCCTGGGTGTGAGGGACGCATGCACTTCTGCTCTCTGGGCTGCGCCTGTTGCATGTGAGGGTGCTCTGTCTGTGTTGTCCCTGTTCAGGGTGTGAGGGACTCATGCACTTCTGCTCTCTGGGCTCCACCTGTTGCATGTGAGGGTGCTCTGTCTGTGCTGTACCTGTTCAGGGTGTGAGGGAAGCATGCACTCCTGTTCCCTCGGCTGCACCTGTTGCATTTGAGGGTGCTCCATCTGGGCTGTACCTGTTCAGGGTGTGAGACACTTGTGCACTTCTGCTCTCTAGGCTGCACCTATTGCATGGGAGTGTGCTCCGTCTGGCCTGTACCTGTTCAGGGTGTGAGGGACTCATGCACTTCTACTCCATGAGCTGCGCCTGTTGCATGTGAGGGTACTCTGTCTGTGCTGTCCCTGTTCAGGGTGTGAGGGACGCATGCACTTCTGCTCTCTGGGCTGCACCTGTTGCATGTGATGGTGCTCTGTCTGTGCTGTTCCTGTTCAGGGTGTGAGGGAAGCATGCACTCCTGTTCCCTCGGCTGCACCTGTTGCATGTGAGGGTGCTCTGCCTGTGCTGTCCCTGTTCAGGGTGTGAAGGATGCATGCACTTCTGCTCTCTGGGCTGCGCCTGTTGCATGCGAGGGTGCTCTGCCTGTCCTGTACCTGTTCCGGGTGTGAGGGAAGCATGCACTTCTGCTCTCTGGGTTGCAACGGTTGCATGTGAGGGTGCTCTGTCTGTGCTGTCCTTGTACAGGGTGTGAGAGACGCATGCACTTCTGCTCTCTGGGCTGCACCTGTTGCATGTGAGGGTGCTCTGTCTGTGCTGTCCATGTTCAGGGTGTGAGGGACGCATGCACTACTACTCTCTGGGCTGCACCTCTTGCATGCGAGGGTGCTCTGTCTGTGCTGTACCTGTTCAGGGTGTGAGGGAAGCATGCACTCCTGTTCCCTTGGCTGCACCTGTTGCATGTGAGGGTGCTCTGCCTGTGCTGTCCCTGTTCAGGGTGTGAAGGATGCATGCACTTCTGCTCATTGGGCTGCACCTGTTGCATGTGAGGGTGCTCTGCCTGTGCTGTCCCTGTTCAGGGTGTGAGGGACTCATGCACTTCTACTCCATGAGCTGCGCCTGTTGCATGTGAGGGTACTCTGTCTGTGCTGTCCCTGTTCAGGGTGTGAGGGACGCATGCACTTCTGCTCTCTGGGCTGCACCTGTTGCATGTGATGGTGCTCTGTCTGTGCTGTTCCTGTTCAGGGTGTGAGGGAAGCATGCACTCCTGTTCCCTCGGCTGCACCTGTTGCATGTGAGGGTGCTCCGTCTGTGCTGTACCTGTGAGGGATGTGAGGGATGCATGCACTTCTGCTCATTGGGCTGCACCTGTTGCATGTGAGGGTGCTCTGCCTGTGCTGTACCTGTTCCGGGTGTGAGGGAAGCATGCACTTCTGCTCTCTGGGCTGCAACGGTTGCATGTGAGGGTGCTCTGTCTGTGCTGTCCTTGTACAGGGTGTGAGAGACGCATGCACTTCTGCTCTCTGGGCTGCACCTGTTGCATGCGAGGGTGCTCTGTCTGTGCTGTCCTTGTTCAGGGTGTGAAGGACTCATGCACTTCTGCTCTCTGGGCTGCACCTGTTGCATGGGAGGGTGCTCTGCCTGTGCTGTACCTGTTCAGGGTGTGAGAGACTCGTGCACTTCTGCTGCCTGGGCTGCACCGGTTGCATGCGAGGGTGCTCTGCCTGTGCTGTACCTGTTCCGGGTGTGAGGGAAGCATGCACTTCTGCTCTCTGGGCTGCAACGGTTGCATGTGAGGGTGATCTGCCTGTGCTGTACCTGTTGTGAGGGAAGCATGCACTCCTGTTCCCTCGGCTGCACCTGTTGCATGCGAGGGTGCTCTGTCTGTGCTCTCCCTGTTCAGGATCTGAGGGAAGCATGCACTTCTGCTCTCTGGGCTGCACCTGTTGCATGTGATGGGGCTCTGTCTGTGCTGTCCCTGTTCAGGGTGTGAGGGACTCATGCACTTCTGCTCATTGGGCTGCACCTGTTGCATGTGAGGGTGCTCTGCCTGTGCTGTCCCTGTTCAGGGTGTGAGCAGGGCCGGACTGGGAACCAAAACCGGCCCTGGCAAAGTGCTCGGCCGGCCCCCCACCCCCCGGGCGGAAGGGGGGCGAGCGCTTTGCCAGGGCCGTTTTTCAGCCGATTTTGTTACAGGGCCGATTTTGCAGCTATGCTGCAAAAACGGCTCTGCAACAAAAACGGCCCCCAGGGCCCAAAACCGGCCCCCACCCTTGGGCCGACCGGGGGATTGCCCGGTGCCCACAACGGCCAGTCCGGGCCTGGGTGTTAGGGACGCATGCACTTCTGCTCTCTGGGCTGCGCCTGTTGCATGTGAGGGTGCTCTGTCTGTGTTGTCCCTGTTCAGAGTGTGAGGGACTCATGCACTTCTGCTCTCTGGGCTCCACCTGTTGCGTGTGAGGGTGCTCTGTCTGTGCTGTACCTGTTCAGGGTGTGAGGGAAGCATGCACTCCTGTTCCCTCGGCTGCACCTGTTGCATTTGAGGGTGCTCCATCTGGGCTGTACCTGTTCAGGGTGTGAGAGACTTGTGCACTTCTGCTCTCTAGGCTGCACCTATTGCATGGGAGTGTGCTCCGTCTGGCCTGTACCTGTTCAGGGTGTGAGGGACTCATGCACTTCTACTCCATGAGCTGCGCCTGTTGCATGTGAGGGTACTCTGTCTGTGCTGTCCCTGTTCAGGGTGTGAGGGACGCATGCACTTCTGCTCTCTGGGCTGCACCTGTTGCATGTGATGGTGCTCTGTCTGTGCTGTTCCTGTTTAGGGTGTGAGGGAAGCATGCACTCCTGTTCCCTCGGCTGCACCTGTTGCATGTGAGGGTGCTCTGCCTGTGCTGTCCCTGTTCAGGGTGTGAAGGATGCATGCACTTCTGCTCTCTGGGCTGCGCCTGTTGCATGCGAGGGTGCTCTGCCTGTGCTGTACCTGTTCCGGGTGTGAGGGAAGCATGCACTTCTGCTCTCTGGGCTGCAACGGTTGCATGTGAGGGTGCTCTGTCTGTGCTGTCCTTGTACAGGGTGTGAGAGACGCATGCACTTCTGCTCTCTGGGCTGCACCTGTTGCATGTGAGGGTGCTCTGTCTGTGCTGTCCATGTTCAGGGTGTGAGGGACGCATGCACTTCTACTCTCTGGGCTGCACCTCTTGCATGCGAGGGTGCTCTGTCTGTGCTGTACCTGTTCAGGGTGTGAGGGAAGCATGCACTCCTGTTCCCTCGGCTGCACCTGTTGCATGTGAGGGTGCTCTGCCTGTGCTGTCCCTGTTCAGGGTGTGAAGGATGCATGCCCTTCTGCTTATTGGGCTGCACCTGTTGCATGTGAGGGTGCTCTGCCTGTGCTGTCCCTGTTCAGGGTGTGAGGGACTCATGCACTTCTACTCCATGAGCTGCGCCTGTTGCATGTGAGGGTACTCTGTCTGTGCTGTCCCTGTTCAGGGTGTGAGGGACGCATGCACTTCTGCTCTCTGGGCTGCACCTGTTGCATGTGATGGTGCTCTGTCTGTGCTGTTCCTGTTCAGGGTGTGAGGGAAGCATGCACTCCTGTTCCCTCGGCTGCACCTGTTGCATGTGAGGGTGCTCCGTCTGTGCTGTACCTGTGAGGGATGTGAGGGATGCATGCACTTCTGCTCATTGGGCTGCACCTGTTGCATGTGAGGGTGCTCTGCCTGTGCTGTACCTGTTCCGGGTGTGAGGGAAGCATGCACTTCTGCTCTCTGGGCTGCAACGGTTGCATGTGAGGGTGCTCTGCCTGTGCTGTCCCTGTTCAGGGTGTGAGGGACTCATGCACTTCTACTCCATGAGCTGCGCCTGTTGCATGTGAGGGTACTTTGTGTGTGCTGTCCCTGTTCAGGGTGTGAGGGACGCATGCACTTCTGCTCTCTGGGCTGCACCTGTTGCATGTGATGGTGCTCTGTCTGTGCTGTTCCTGTTCAGGGTGTGAGGGAAGCATGCACTCCTGTTCCCTCGGCTGCACCTGTTGCATGTGAGGGTGCTCCGTCTGTGCTGTACCTGTGAGGGATGTGAGGGATGCATGCACTTCTGCTCATTGGGCTGCACCTGTTGCATGTGAGGGTGCTCTGCCTGTGCTGTACCTGTTCCGGGTGTGAGGGAAGCATGCACTTCTGCTCTCTGGGCTGCAACGGTTGCATGTGAGGGTGCTCTGTCTGTGCTGTCCTTGTACAGGGTGTGAGAGACGCATGCACTTCTGCTCTCTGGGCTGCACCTGTTGCATGCGAGGGTGCTCTGTCTGTGCTGTCCTTGTTCAGGGTGTGAAGGACTCATGCACTTCTGCTCTCTGGGCTGCACCTGTTGCATGGGAGGGTGCTCTGCCTGTGCTGTACCTGTTCAGGGTGTGAGAGACTCGTGCACTTCTGCTGCCTGGGCTGCACCGGTTGCATGCGAGGGTGCTCTGCCTGTGCTGTACCTGTTCCGGGTGTGAGGGAAGCATGCACTTCTGCTCTCTGGGCTGCAACGGTTGCATGTGAGGGTGATCTGCCTGTGCTGTACCTGTTGTGAGGGAAGCATGCACTCCTGTTCCCTCGGCTGCACCTGTTGCATGCGAGGGTGCTCTGTCTGTGCTCTCCCTGTTCAGGATCTGAGGGAAGCATGCACTTCTGCTCTCTGGGCTGCACCTGTTGCATGTGATGGGGCTCTGTCTGTGCTGTCCCTGTTCAGGGTGTGAGGGACTCATGCACTTCTGCTCATTGGGTTGCACCTGTTGCATGTGAGGGCGCTCTGTCTGTGCTGTCCCTGTTCAGGGTGTGAGGGACTCATGCACTTCTGCTCATTGGGCTGCACCTGTTGCATGTGAGGGTGCTCTGCCTGTGCTGTCCCTGTTTAGGGTGTGAGCAGGGCCGGACTGGGAACCAAAACCGGCCCTGGCAAAGTGCTCGGCCGGCCCCCCCCCCCCCGGGCGGAAGGGGGGCGAGCGCTTTGCCAGGGCCGTTTTTCAGCCGATTTTGTTACAGGGCCGATTTTGCAGCTATGCTGCAAAAACGGCTCTGCAACAAAAACGGCCCCCAGGGCCCAAAACCGGCCCCCACCCTTGGGCCGACCGGGGGATTGCCCGGTGCCCACAACGGCCAGTCCGGGCCTGGGTGTGAGGGACGCATGCACTTCTGCTCTCTGGGCTGCGCCTGTTGCATGTGAGGGTGCTCTGTCTGTGTTGTCCCTGTTCAGGGTGTGAGGGACTCATGCACTTCTGCTCTCTGGGCTCCACCTGTTGCATGTGAGGGTGCTCTGTCTGTGCTGTACCTGTTCAGGGTGTGAGGGAAGCATGCACTCCTGTTCCCTCGGCTGCACCTGTTGCATTTAAGGGTGCTCCATCTGGGCTGTACCTGTTCAGGGTGTGAGAGACTTGTGCACTTCTGCTCTCTAGGCTGCACCTATTGCATGGGAGTGTGCTCCGTCTGGCCTGTACCTGTTCAGGGTGTGAGGGACTCATGCACTTCTACTCCATGAGCTGCGCCTGTTGCATGCGAGGGTGCTCTGTCTGTGCTGTCCCTGTTCAGGGTGTGAGGGACGCATGCACTTCTACTCTCTGGGCTGCACCTCTTGCATGCGAGGGTGCTCTTTCTGTGCTGTACCTGTTCAGGGTGTGAGGGAAGCATGCACTCCTGTTCCCTCGGCTGCGCCTGTTGCATGTGAGGGTGCTCTGTCTGTGCTGTCCTTATTCAGGGTGTGAGAGACGCATGCACTTCTGCTCTCTGGGCTGCACCTGTTGCATGTGAGGGTGCTCTGCCTGTGCTGTACCTGTTCCGGGTGTGAGGGAAGCATGCACTTCTGCTCTCTGGGCTGCACCTGTTGCATGCGAGGGTGCTCTGTCTGTGCTGTCCTTGTACAGGGTGTGAGAGACGCATGCACTTCTGCTGCCTGGGCTGCACCTGTTGCATGTGAGGGTGCTCTGTCTGTGCTGTCCATGGTCAGGGTGTGAGGGACGCATGCACTTCTACTCTCTGGGCTGCACCTCTTGCATGCGAGGGTGCTCTTTCTGTGCTGTACCTGTTCAGGGTGTGAGGGAAGCATGCACTTCTGCTCATTGGGCTGCACCTGTTGCATGTGAGGGTGCTCTGTCTGTGCTG
This sequence comes from Lissotriton helveticus, assembly GCF_964261635.1. Classification (NCBI taxonomy): domain Eukaryota; kingdom Metazoa; phylum Chordata; class Amphibia; order Caudata; family Salamandridae; genus Lissotriton; species Lissotriton helveticus. The sequence continues at coordinate 2,116,099,531 of NC_136065.1, forward strand.
TCCATGGTCAGGGTGTGAGGGAAGCATGCACTCCTGTTCCCTCGGCTGCACCTGTTGCATGTGAGGGTGCTCTGCCTGTGCTGTCCCTGTTCAGGGTGTGAAGGATGCATGCACTTCTGCTCATTGGGCTGCACCTGTTGCATGTGAGGGTGCTCGCCTGTGCTGTCCCTGTTCAGGGTGTGAGGGACTCATGCACTTCTACTCCATGAGCTGCGCCTGTTGCATGTGAGGGTACTCTGTCTGTGCTGTCCCTGTTCAGGGTGTGAGGGACGCATGCACTTCTGACCTCTGGGCTGCACCTGTTGCATGTGATGGTTCTTATACACTGCACCGGTTGCATGTGAGGGTGCTCTGTCTGTGCTGTCCCTGTTCAGGGTGTGAGGGACGCATGTACTTCTGCTCTCTGGGCTGCACCTGTTGCATGTGAGGGTGCTCTGTCTGTGCTGTCCCTGTTCAGGGTGTGAGGGAAGCATGCACTTCTGCTCTCTGGGCTGCAACGGTTGCATGTGAGGGTGCTCTGTCTGTGCTGTCCCTGTTCAGGGTGTGAGGGACGCATGCACTTCTCCTCATTGGGCTGCACCAGTTGCATGTGAGGGTGCTCTGCCTGTGCTGTACCTGTTCCGGGTGTGAGGGAAGCATGCACTTCTGCTCTCTGGGCTGCAACGGTTGCATGTGAGGGTGATCTGCCTGTGCTGTACCTGTTGTGAGGGAAGCATGCACTCCTGTTCCCTCGGCTGCACCTGTTGCATGCGAGGGTGCTCTGTCTGTGCTCTCCCTGTTCAGGATCTGAGGGAAGCATGCACTTCTGCTCTCTGGGCTGTACCTGTTGCATGTGAGGGTGCTCTGCCTGTGCTGTACCTGTTCAAGGTCTTAGGGACGCATGCACTTCTGCTCTCTGGGCTGCACCAGTTGCATGTAAGGGTTCTCATACACTGCACATGTTGCATGAGCGGGAGTCGTGCGCTGCTTTTGTCCATGCGGTAATTGCTGTCCATGCTGCAGTACCCGCTCCTGCCCCAAATGCCAAACCAGTCCCTGCCACAGTCCATCAGCTCCAACCACATGTGCCAACACATCTCTGACACAGCGCAGCTTCTGCCCCAGGTGTCAACACGTACCCAGACACTGCCCAATCACCACTGCACGTGCTGGCCCATTCGTGACTGCTATCTCCTGCCTGTCCGAAGACTCAGCCCGCCACCTACCACTGCCTCAGGTGCTAGTGCATTTTAGGGCAAACTGGGACAGCAACAATGGGGAAAATTGTATATAATTTTTGAAGGGACCTTTACATGAATATGCAGATTTTTCTACCTATGATTTTGGGACATGAATGGCAAATCACTCATTTTAAAACACGTTCAGCCCTTATCATTGGTGAATACAAAGGCATTACAGACTCTGGGCCCGATTCACAGAACTAACTTAAGACAAATTCCTAAACTTACTACTTTTGGTATTCACAGAAGTTAGGATTTTGTCTTAAGTTTGTCTTAAGACAGACTTAAGTTAGGATTTTGTCTTAAGTCTGTCTTAAGTCTGGCTTAAGTCTGTCTTAAGACAAAATCCTAACTTCTGTGAATACCAAAAGTAGTAAGTTTAGGATTTTGTCTTAAGTTAGTTCTATGAATCGGGCCCACCGTGATTTGAAGGCAGGCGGGATGGGCGTTCTCCTCCAATACATTGGTGATAAATAGTGCATTGAAAGGACACCCGACTGCTAATTAGTTTCCTAAACTTGATAGGATTTAACAAGACAATTTTACAGAATGTTGGGAGGGCTCTGGGTTCACTTCCTGCTAGAAATAAGGTAAATGTCTCATGATCCGTCCATTTTATTGGATGGATTTTTGTCCTGATTTTTTACACTCACCGTCCTCAATTTACACCCAGGCCAGTTGGTCACCCTACTGACCGGCCACTCTCTCACATACGTGTCACTGCCCACTTCCTGCACTGAGACCCAGTCGGTCCTTGGTACTGCCCGGCTCCTGCCCCAGTCCCAGGCCGGTCCATACTTCCACCGAGCTTCTGCCCCAGGACTCAGTCTGTCCTTTGCCACTGTCCCAGGTGCCAGCCCGCTCCTGCCCCTGCCCCAGGTGCCAGCCCGCTCCTGCCCCAGGTCCCAGCCCGCTCCTGCCCCAGGTGTCAGCCCGCTCCTGCCCCAGGTCCCAGCCCGCTCCTGCCCCTGCCCCAGGTGCCAGCCCACTCCTGCCCCTGCCCCAGGTGCCAGCCCGCTCCTGCCCCAGGTGTCAGCCCGCTCCTGCCCCAGGTGCCAGCCCGCTCCTGCCCCTGCCCCAGGTGCCAGCCCTCTCCTGCTCCTGCCTCAGGTGTAAGCCCGCTCCTGCTCCTGCCCCAGGTGCCAGCCCACTCCTGCTCCTGCCCCAGGTGCCAGCCCGCTCCTGCCCCCGCTCCTGCCCCAGTGCCAGCCTGCTCCTGCACCCGCTCCTGCCCTCGGTGTCAGCCCGCTCCTGTCCCTGCCTCAGGTGCCAGCCCGCTCCTGCCCCTGCCCCAGGTGCCAGCCGGCTCCTGGCCTCGGTGTCAGCCCGCTCCTGCCCCTGCCCCAGGTGCCAGCCCGCTCCTGCCCCAGGTGCCAGCCCGCTCCTGCCCCAGTGCCAGCCCGCTCCTGCCCCTGCCCCCGGTGCCAGCCCGCTCCTGCTCCTGCCCCCGGTGCCAGCCCGCTCCTGCCCCTGCCCCCGGTGCCAGCCCGCTCCTGCCCCTGCCCCAGGTGCCAGCCCGCTCCTGCTCCAGGTGCCAGCCCGCTCCTGCCCCTGCCCCAGGTGCCAGCCCGCTCCTGCTCCTGCCCCAGATGCCAGACGACTCCTGCCCTCGGTGTCAGCCGGCTCCTGCCCCTGCCCCAGGTGCCAGCCCGCTCCTGCCCCAGTGCCAGCCAGCTCCTGCCCCTGCCCCCAGTGCCAGCCCGCTCCTGCCCCTGCCCCCGGTGCCAGCCCGCTCCTGCCCCTGCCCCAGGTGCCAGCCCGCTCCTGCCCCTGCCCTAGGTGCCAGCCCGCTCCTGCTCCTGCCTCAGGTGCCAGCCCGCTCCTGCCCCAGGTGCCAGCCCACTCCTGCCCCTGCCCCTGCCCCAGGTGCCAGCCCGCTCCTGCCCCTGCCCCAGGTGCCAGCCCGCTCCTGCCCCTGCCCCAGGTGCCAGCCCGCTCCTGCTCCTGCCTCAGGTGCCAGCCCGCTCCTGCCCCAGGTGCCAGCCTGCTCCTGCCCCTGCCCCAGGTGTCAGCCCTCTCCTGCTCCTGCCTCAGGTGTCAGCCCGCTCCTGCTCCTGCCCCAGGTGCCAGCCCGCTCCTGCTCCTGCCTCAGGTGCCAGCCCGCTCCTGCCCCAGGTGCCAGCCCGCTCCTGCCCCAGGTGTCAGCCCGCTCCTGCCCCAGGTGCCAGCCCGCTCCTGCTCCTGCCTCAGGTGCCAGCCCGCTCCTGCCCCAGGTGCCAGCCCGCTCCTGCTCCTGCCTCAGGTGCCAGCCCGCTCCTGCCCCAGGTGTCAGCCCTCTCCTGCCCCTGCCCCAGGTGCCAGCCCACTCCTGCTCCTGCCTCAGGTGCCAGCCCGCTACTGCCCCTGCCCCAGGTGCCAGCCCTCTCCTGCCCCTGCCCCAGGTGCCAGCCCACTCCTGCTCCTGCCTCAGGTGCCAGCCCGCTACTGCCCCTGCCCCAGGTGCCAGCCCTCTCCTGCTCCTGCCTCAGGTGTCAGCCCGCTCCTGCTCCTACCCCAGGCGCCAGCCCACTCCTGCCCCTGCCGCAGGTGCCAGCCCGCTCCTGCACCTGCCCCAGGTGCCAGCCCGCTCCTGCCCCAGGTGTCAGCCCTCTCCTGCCCCAGGTGACAGCCAGCTCCTGCCCCTGCCCCAGGTGCCAGCCCGCTCCTGCCCCAGGTGCCAGCCCACTCCTGCCCCTGCCCCAGGTGCCAGCCCGCTCCTGCCCCTGCCCCAGGTGCCAGCCCGCTCCTGCCCTCGGTGTCAGCCCGCTCCTGCCCCTGCCCCAAGTGCCAGCCCGCTCCTGCCCTCGGTGTCAGCCCGCTCCTGCCCCTGCCCCAGGTGCCAGCCCGCTCCTGCTCCTGCCCCAGATGCCAGACGACTCCTGCCCTCGGTGTCAGCCGGCTCCTGCCCCTGCCCCAGGTGCCAGCCCGCTCCTGCCCCAGTGCCAGCCAGCTCCTGCCCCTGCCCCCAGTGCCAGCCCGCTCCTGCCCCTGCCCCCGGTGCCAGCCCGCTCCTGCCCCTGCCCCAGGTGCCAGCCCGCTCCTGCCCCTGCCCTAGGTGCCAGCCCGCTCCTGCTCCTGCCTCAGGTGCCAGCCCGCTCCTGCCCCAGGTGCCAGCCCACTCCTGCCCCTGCCCCTGCCCCAGGTGCCAGCCCGCTCCTGCCCCTGCCCCAGGTGCCAGCCCGCTCCTGCCCCTGCCCCAGGTGCCAGCCCGCTCCTGCTCCTGCCTCAGGTGCCAGCCCGCTCCTGCCCCAGGTGCCAGCCTGCTCCTGCCCCTGCCCCAGGTGTCAGCCCTCTCCTGCTCCTGCCTCAGGTGTCAGCCCGCTCCTGCTCCTGCCCCAGGTGCCAGCCCGCTCCTGCTCCTGCCTCAGGTGCCAGCCCGCTCCTGCCCCAGGTGCCAGCCCGCTCCTGCCCCAGGTGTCAGCCCGCTCCTGCCCCAGGTGCCAGCCCGCTCCTGCTCCTGCCTCAGGTGCCAGCCCGCTCCTGCCCCAGGTGCCAGCCCGCTCCTGCTCCTGCCTCAGGTGCCAGCCCGCTCCTGCCCCAGGTGTCAGCCCTCTCCTGCCCCTGCCCCAGGTGCCAGCCCACTCCTGCTCCTGCCTCAGGTGCCAGCCCGCTACTGCCCCTGCCCCAGGTGCCAGCCCTCTCCTGCCCCTGCCCCAGGTGCCAGCCCACTCCTGCTCCTGCCTCAGGTGCCAGCCCGCTACTGCCCCTGCCCCAGGTGCCAGCCCTCTCCTGCTCCTGCCTCAGGTGTCAGCCCGCTCCTGCTCCTACCCCAGGCGCCAGCCCACTCCTGCCCCTGCCGCAGGTGCCAGCCCGCTCCTGCACCTGCCCCAGGTGCCAGCCCGCTCCTGCCCCAGGTGTCAGCCCTCTCCTGCCCCAGGTGACAGCCAGCTCCTGCCCCTGCCCCAGGTGCCAGCCCGCTCCTGCTCCTGCCCCAGGTGCCAGCCCACTCCTGCCCCTGCCCCAGGTGCCAGCCCGCTCCTGCCCCTGCCCCAGGTGCCAGCCCGCTCCTGCCCTCGGTGTCAGCCCGCTCCTGCCCCTGCCCCAAGTGCCAGCCCGCTCCTGCCCTCGGTGTCAGCCCGCTCCTGCCCCAGCCTCAGGTGCCAGCCCGCTCCTGCTCCTGCCCCAGATGCCAGACGACTCCTGCCCTCGGTGTCAGCCGGCTCCTGCCCCTGCCCCAGGTGCCAGCCCGCTCCTGCCCCAGTGCAAGCCAGCTCCTGCCCCTGCCCCCAGTGCCAGCCCGCTCCTGCCCCTGCCCCCGGTGCCAGCCCGCTCCTGCCCCTGCCCCAGGTGCCAGCCCGCTCCTGCTCCTGCCCCAGATGCCAGACGACTCCTGCCCTCGGTGTCAGCCGGCTCCTGCCCCTGCCCCAGGTGCCAGCCCGCTCCTGCCCCAGTGCCAGCCAGCTCCTGCCCCTGCCCCCAGTGCCAGCCCGCTCCTGCCCCTGCCCCCGGTGCCAGCCCGCTCCTGCCCCTGCCCCAGGTGCCAGCCCGCTCCTGCCCCTGCCCTAGGTGCCAGCCCGCTCCTGCTCCTGCCTCAGGTGCCAGCCCGCTCCTGCCCCAGGTGCCAGCCCACTCCTGCCCCTGCCCCTGCCCCAGGTGCCAGCCCGCTCCTGCCCCTGCCCCAGGTGCCAGCCCGCTCCTGCCCCTGCCCCAGGTGCCAGCCCGCTCCTGCTCCTGCCTCAGGTGCCAGCCCGCTCCTGCCCCAGGTGCCAGCCTGCTCCTGCCCCTGCCCCAGGTGTCAGCCCTCTCCTGCTCCTGCCTCAGGTGTCAGCCCGCTCCTGCTCCTGCCCCAGGTGCCAGCCCGCTCCTGCTCCTGCCTCAGGTGCCAGCCCGCTCCTGCCCCAGGTGCCAGCCCGCTCCTGCCCCAGGTGTCAGCCCGCTCCTGCTCCTGCCTCAGGTGCCAGCCCGCTCCTGCCCCAGGTGCCAGCCCGCTCCTGCTCCTGCCTCAGGTGCCAGCCCGCTCCTGCCCCAGGTGTCAGCCCTCTCCTGCCCCTGCCCCAGGTGCCAGCCCACTCCTGCTCCTGCCTCAGGTGCCAGCCCGCTACTGCCCCTGCCCCAGGTGCCAGCCCTCTCCTGCCCCTGCCCCAGGTGCCAGCCCACTCCTGCTCCTGCCTCAGGTGCCAGCCCGCTACTGCCCCTGCCCCAGGTGCCAGCCCTCTCCTGCTCCTGCCTCAGGTGTCAGCCCGCTCCTGCTCCTACCCCAGGCGCCAGCCCACTCCTGCCCCTGCCGCAGGTGCCAGCCCGCTCCTGCACCTGCCCCAGGTGCCAGCCCGCTCCTGCCCCAGGTGTCAGCCCTCTCCTGCCCCAGGTGACAGCCAGCTCCTGCCCCTGCCCCAGGTGCCAGCCCGCTCCTGCTCCTGCCCCAGGTGCCAGCCCACTCCTGCCCCTGCCCCAGGTGCCAGCCCGCTCCTGCCCCTGCCCCAGGTGCCAGCCCGCTCCTGCCCTCGGTGTCAGCCCGCTCCTGCCCCTGCCCCAAGTGCCAGCCCGCTCCTGCCCTCGGTGTCAGCCCGCTCCTGCCCCTGCCCCAGGTGCCAGCCCGCTCCTGCCCCAGTGCCAGCCCGCTCCTGCCCTCGGTGTCAGCCCGCTCCTGCCCCTGCCCTCGGTGTCAGCCCGCTCCTGCCCCTGCCCCCGGTGCCAGCCCGCTCCTGCTCCTGCCCCAAGTGCCAGCCCGCTCCTGCCCTCGGTGCCAGCCCGCTCCTGCTCCTGCCCTCGGTGTCAGCCCGCTCCTGCTCCTGCCCCAGGTGCCAGCCCGCTCCTGCCCCTGCCCCAAGTGCCAGCCCGCTCCTGCCCTCGGTGCCAGCCCGCTCCTGCTCCTGCCCTCGGTGTCAGCCCGCTCCTGCTCCTGCCCCAGGTGCCAGCCCGCTCCTGCCCCTGCCCCCGGTGCCAGCCCGCTCCTGCCCTCGGTGTCAGCCCGCTCCTGCTCCTGCCCCAGGTGCCAGCCCACTCCTGCCCCGTGTCCTTCAGTAGCTCCGCTCGCACACTGGCCGGGGCTGGAGCTGAATCTGCCCCGGTGCCTCCTGGCCCGGCTGTCCGGGTGACGATGACGAATGACCCGCTCCCCTCGCGGCCTCATCTGTAAATCTTCGGCGGGGGCCGTGTCAGGGGGGGGCCGTGCAGAGATAAAGAGCGTCTGGGGGGGGTGAGACGTCTTCATCCCCAGAAGATGGATGGGGCTGCCTCCCGCCCCCGGGGGACCGGCGGAGCCCGGGCAGGGCATTACTCTTCAGAAAACCACAGCTGATTGGCTGCCAAGGTGGCCCTGGGACTAAAGAGGGCAATTATGTCCGGGAGGGGAGGGGGCAGCGGGGGCTCCTGGTCCCCAGAGCCAGGGCAGACATTAATGGAGCCCACCTGCTGCCGTGTGTAAACTGTCATCACCACACTGAATTATGTGACAGGGGAGACACAAATTATTAGGCCAGGGCGGTAAATTCCGTTCCGCTCGCGGAATTTGCAGAATTTGGGTAATTTCTAGGCCTGGGAGGTAAATTCCGTTCCGCTCGCAGAATTTGCAGAATTTGGGTAATTTCTAGGCCTGGGTGCTAAATTCCGTTCCGCTCCCGGAATTTGCAGAATTTGGGTAATTTCTAGACCTGGGCGGTAAATTCCATTCCGCGCGCGGAATTTGCGGAATTTGGGTCATTTTGCGTTCTGCGGAGAACGCAAAATTGCCCAAAATTCAACGTAAAGAGATTTCGCGAAATTGTGTGCTCAAAATGCGTGTCCGCAAGATATTTGCCCCTGAGCACGCAACCGATTGCAAACAGGAAAAAAGCATCGCGAACAAGCAATTCCGCATGTTCACGGAATTTCTGCTATGTGGCAAATGAGGCAAATCGACAATTGAGTGGAAAGTGCAAAGGCCGCAGAATTGAGTAAGCCCAGCGGCACTGCTTGTAATTTACAGGTTATAATTGTTACGTAGGTGACTCGGCCTTTCATTCTCCCGAGGTTGATAAACGTAGATTCCATGAATTAGAGAACACTTCCTGCTGCTGTGAAGCCACAAGAATGGCTGCGAGCAGGGGCGGCTCTAGGCTGATGGCGGCCCTGGGCAGGGAGCATAGGTAGGGGGCCCCGGAAGAGGGGGTCCTGGCGGGGTGGAGCCTCCCGGAGCTCCGGAAGGTACCAGCGGGCCAGCAGTGGGTAGGGAAAAAAAGAATCCATTCAGGAACCAGGAGGAACGCAGGCGCGGAGGCCAGTGAAAAGGGGGGGGGTCAGGGTGTTTGGAAGTGGAACCGAGCCGGAGGCCGCCAAATCCCTGCCAGGGGCCGCCACGCAAATATGTATCCATCCTCAGAGGATTATTATATTAAGGATATATATTGGCATGGTGGCCCCTGGAGTTTGGTGGCCCTTTGCAGGTGTACAGCTTGCACATGCCAAGGGCCGCCGATGCCGCGAGCGCTACATAAAAAAAGTTATTAAATAAAATAGCTGGCTTTTCAAAACACGTAGGGACCTAACACGAGTTGCCTGGTGCAGGGTGATTCTTCTGCATTCCCACGGTTAATGATACCGGAGATCCCGTTAACTCCAGGGGTAAAGTTAATGATACCGGGGATCCCATTAACTCCAGGGGTAAAGTTAATGATACCGGGGATCCCGTTAACTCCAGGGGTAAAGTTAATGATACCGGGGATCACGTTAACTCCAGGGGTAAAGTTAACCGGGGATCCCGTTAACTCCAGGGGTAAAGTTAATGATACCGGGGATCCCGTTAACTCCAGGGGTAAAGTTAATGATACCAGGGATCCCGTTAACTCCAGGGGTAAAGTTAATGATACCGGGGATCCCGTTAACTCCAGGGGTAAAGTTAATGATACCGGGGATCCCGTTAACTCCAGGGGTAAAGTTAATGATACCAGGGATCCCGTTAACTCCAGGGGTAAAGTTAATGATACCAGGGATCCCGTTAACTCCAGGGGTAAAGTTAATGATACCAGGGATCCCGTTAACTCCAGGGGTAAAGTTAATGATACCGGGGATCCCGTTAACTCCAGGGGTAAAGTTAATGATACCGGGGATCCCGTTAACTCCAGGGGTAAAGTTAATGATACCGGGGATCCCGTTAACTCCAGGGGTAAAGTTAATGATACCAGGGATCCTGTTAACTCCAGGAGTAAAGTTAATGATACTGGGGATCACGTTAACTCCAGGGGTAAAGTTAATGATACCGGGGATCACGTTAACTCCAGGGGTAAAGTTAATGATACTGGGGATCCAGTTAACTCCAGGAGTAAAGTTAATGATACTGGGGATCACGTTAACTCCAGGGGTAAAGTTAATGATACCAGGGATCCAGTTAACTCCAGGAGTAAAGTTAATGATACCAGAGATCCCGTTAACTCCAGGAGTAAAGTTAATGATACTGGGGATCACGTTAACTCCAGGGGTAAAGTTAATGATACCAGGGATCCAGTTAACTCCAGGAGTAAAGTTAATGATACCAGAGATCCCGTTAACTCCAGGAGTAAAGTTAATGATACTGGGGATCACGTTAACTCCAGGGGTAAAGTTAATGATACCGGGGATCCCGTTAACTCCAGGGGTAAAGTTAATGATACCGGGGATCCTGTTAACTCCAGGAGTAAAGTTAATGATAGTGGTGATTTGGTTACTCCATGGGTAAGTTAATGGTACCAAGGATCCCGTTTACTCAAGGGGTAAAGTTAATGATACCAATTATCCTGTTAACTCCAGGGGTAAAGTTAATGATACTAAGGATCCAGTTAACTACAGGAGTAAAGTAAATGACACCAGGGATCCAGTTAACTCCAGGAGTAAAGTTAATGGTACCCGGGATCCGGTTAACTCCAGGAGGAAAAGATAATAAGGATCCAGTTAATTCCAGGGGTAACGTTAATGATACTAAGGATCCAGTTAACTCTAGGAGTAAAGTGAATGATACCGAGGATCCGGTTAACTCCAAGGATAAAGTTAATGAAACTAAGGATCCAGTTAAATCCAGGAGTAAAGTTAATGATACCAGGGATCCTGTTAACTCCAGGGGTAAAGTTAATGATATCAGAAATCCCGTTAACTCCAGGAGTAAAGTGAATGATACAGAGGATCCGGTTAACTCCAGGGATAAAGTTAATTAAACTAAGGATCCAGTTAAATCCAGGAGTAAAGTTAATGATACCAGGGATCCTGTTAACTCCAGGAGTAAAGTGAATGATACCGAGGATCCGGTTAACTCCAAGGATAAAGTTAATGAAACTAAGGATCCAGTTAAATCCAGGAGTAAAGTTAATGATACCAGGGATCCTGTTAACTCCAGGGGTAAAGTTAATGATATCAGAAATCCCGTTAACTCCAGGAGTAAAGTGAATGATACAGAGGATCCGGTTAACTCCAGGGATAAAGTTAATTAAACTAAGGATCCAGTTAAATCCAGGAGTAAAGTGAATAATACCGAGGATCCGGTTAACTCCAGGGATAAAGTTAATGAAACTAAGGATCCAGTTAAATCCAAGAGTAAAGTTAATGATACCAGGGATCCTGTTAACTCCAGGAGTAAAGTGAATGATACAGAGGATCCGGTTAACTCCAGGAATAAAGTGAATGACACAGAGGATCCGGTTAACTCCAGGAATAAAGTGAATGATACAGAGGATCCTATTAACTCCAGGGGTAAAGTTACTGATACCAGAGATCCAGTTAACTTCATTGGTAAAGTTAATTAAATCAGGGATCCCTTTAACCCCAGGGTTAGCGTTAATGATGCAAGGGATCCTGTTAACTCCAGAAGTAAAGTTAATGATACGAAGGATCCAGTTAACTCCAGGGGTAAAGTTAATGATATCAGCGATACTGTTAACTCCAGGAGTAAAGTTAATGATACCAGGATCACGTTAACTCCAGAAGTAAAGTTAATGATACTAAGGATCCGGTTAATTCCAGGAGTAAAGTTAATGATACTAGGGATCCTGTTGACTCCAGGGGTAAAGTTAATGATACCAGGGATCCTGTTATCACCAGAACTAAAATTAATTATACTAACGATCCAGTTAACCCCAGGAGTAAAGTTAGTGATACCAGAGATCCTGTTTACTCCAGGAGTAAAGTTAATGATGCCAGGGATCCCGTTAACTCCAGGGGTAAAGTTAATGATTCTAAAGATCCGGTTAACTCCAGGGGTAAAGTCAAAGATACCGGGGATCCTGTTAACTCCAAGGATAAAGTTAATAATACTAAGGATCTAGTTAACTCCAGGAGTAAAGTTAATGATACCAGAGATCCTGTTAACTCCAGGGGTAAAGTTAATGATATCAGAGATCCCTATAACTCCAGGGGTAAAGTTAATGATATCAGAGATCCCGTTAACTCCAGGAGTAAAGTTAATGTTACAGAGGATCCGGTTCACTCCGGATAAAGGTAATGATACTAAGGATCCAGTTAACTCCAGCAGTAAAGTTAGTTCAAGTTCAAGTTCAGAGATTTATATAGCGCACTACTCACCCAGAGGGTCTCAAGGCGCTTTGGGAGGGGGGTGCAATTACTTATCGAATATCCAAGTTTTTAGTTGTTTTCTGAAGTAGAGGTGGTTCTGTGTAAGGCGGAGGTGGGTGGGGAGAGAATTCCAGGTCTTGGCCGCAAGGTAGGAGAAGGATCTGCCCCTCATGGTGGATTTACGGATGCGTGGGATAGTGGCGAGGGCTTGATTGGATGATCGTAGTTGGCGGGTGGGGGTGTAGAAGGTTAGTCGTGTGTTGAGGCATTCTGGTCCAAGGTTGTAGAGGGCTTTGTGTGCGTGGGTGAGGAGACGAAACGTTATTCTCTTGTTGACGGGGAGCCAGTGTAGGTCTTTCAGGTGACCGGAAATGTGAGCTTGACGAGGAATGTCTAGTATGAGTCTGGCAGAGGCATTTTGGATGCGTTGGAGTTTTTTCTGTAGTTTGGCTGTGGTTCCGGCGTAAAGGGTGTTTCCGTAGTCTAGACGGCTGGTGACCAGGGCGTGGGTGACCGTCTTTCTTGTGTCGGTGGGGATCCAACGGAAGACTTTTTTGAGCATGCGTAGTATGTTGAAGCAGGATGATGAGACGGCGTTGACTTGTCTTGACATTGAGAGAGAGGAGTCTAGGATGAAGCCTAGGTTGCGTGCGTGATCCGTGGGTGTGGGTGCTGATCCCAAGGCATGTGGCCACCAAGAGTTGTCCCAGGCAGAGGGGGATGAACCTAAGATGAGGACTTCCGTTTTGTCCGAGTTTAGTTTTAAACAACTGTTCTTCATCCACTCGGCTACATCTTTCATTCCTTCGTGTAGGTTGGTTTTGGCGGTGTTTGGGTCTTTGGTGAGAGAGAGGATCAGCTGGGTGTCGTCTGCGTAGGAGATGATGTTGAGGTTGTGTTGACATGCGATGGAAGCGAGAGGGCTCATGTATACATTGAAGAGGGTGGGGCTGAGTGATGATCCTTGTGGTACGCCGCAGATGACTTCGGTGGCCTCTGATCTGAAAGGGGGGAGGCGGACTCTCTGGGTTCTTCCAGCGAGGAACGAGATGATCCATTCCAGTGCTTTTCCCTGTATTCTGACGTTGCTGAGGCGTTGTATGAGGGTGTTATGACAGACTGGGTCAAAGGCTGCGGAGAGGTCAAGTAGGATGAGGGCAGCTGTTTCTCCGTTGTCCAGAAGCGATCGGATGTCGTCTGTAGCTGCGATGAGGGCGGTTTTGGTGCTGTGTTTGGCTCGGAAACCGGATTGTGAGGGGTCAAGGGATTTGTTGGATTCAAGGAAGGCGGCGAGTTGTTTGTTGACGGCTTTCTCTATGACTTTGGCGGGGAACGGGAGGAGCTAGATGGGGCGGTAGTTCTTAAGTTCAGTGGGGTCTGCTGTGGGTTTCTTTAGAAGGGCGCTGAGTTCGGCATGTTTCCAGTTTTCCGGGAAGGTAGCGGAATTGAAGGAGCAGTTGATGACATCGCGGAGATGGGGTGCGATGATAGAGTCTGCTTTGTTGAAGATGTGGTGGGGGCAAGGGTCGGTTGGCGATCCAGAGTGGATGGAGTTCATCAAGCGGATGGTGTCTTCGGTGGTGATAGTGTTCCAGGCGTATAGGTTGTTAGAGTGCGGTTTTGGTTCAGGGGTGGGTGAAGTGGGCTGGTCTTCGGATTGGTTTAAGAAGCTGTTATGTATGTCTGCGATTTTGTTGTAGAAGAATGAGGATAGAGAGTCGAAGAGGTCTTGGGAGGGGGTGATGTCGTTGGAGCCAGCGTTGGGGTTGGTGAATTCTTTGACGATGTTGAATAGTTCCTTGCTGTTTTGGGCGTTGTTGTCGAGTCGATCCTTGAATGCTGATTTCTTGGTGGATCGGATGAGTTGGTGGTGTTTGCGGGTGGCGTTCTTAAAGGAGGTCAGGTTGTCAGTGGTTGGGTTTTTTCTCCAGGCTTTCTCGAGGGTACGACAGAGCTTTTTGGATATCTTACGGTCGTCGTTGAACCAGGGGGCTTTTTTGTTGCCTTGCTTGACTTGATGGTTTTTCAGGGGTGCTAGTTCATCAATGCTGTGGGTGATCCATTGAGTGAGGTTGGTGGCTGCTTGGTTTGGGTCCGATGATTTGGCGGGAGGATTTTGGTGAAGCGATGTGAGGAGCTGGTCGGTAGTGATTTTGTTCCAGTTTCTTCGGGGAATAGGTTGTGGGGGGTTGTGGGACGAGGTATTTTTGTAGGTGAAGTGAACGCAGTTGTGGTCTGTCCAATGGAGAGTAGTAGTGTGATCGAAGGAGATGTGCTGGCTGGAGGTGAAGATTGGGTCGAGCGTGTGTCCGGCAAGGTGGGTGGGGGTGTCAACAAGTTGTTTGAGTCCGAGATTGTTCAGGTTGTCTAGAAGATTGGTGGTATTGCTTCTTTTCAAGGTGGAAGTTGAGGTCTCCCAGTAGAATGTAGTTTTCGGAGGGGAGGGCATGTGGGCTGATAAAGTCAGTGATGTCTTCGCTGAATTGTGTGTGGGGTCCTGGGGGTCGGTAGATGAGAGTGCCTCTGAGTGTGGTCTTGGGGTCGGTGTGGATCTGGAAGTGAAGGTGTTCTGCGGTAGCGAGGTTATAGTCGGAACTAGTCGTGATGCGGATGGTGTTCTTGTGGACTATGGCGATGCCTCCTCCTGTTTGGTTGGTGCGGTCCTTCCGGATGATCTTGTAAGTTAATGATACCAGGGATCCTATTAACTCCAGGTGTAAAGTTAATGATACCAGGGATCCTGTTAACTCCAGGGGTAAAGTTAATGATATCAGAGATCCCTTTAACTCCAGGAGTAAAGTTAATGATATCAGAGATCCTGTTAACTCCAGGAGAAAAGTGAATGATACCGAGGATCCGGTTAACTCCAGGGATAAAGTTAATGAAAGTAAGGATCCAGTTAAATCCAGGAGTAAAGTTAATGATACCAGGGATCCTGTAAACTCCAGGAGTAAAGTTAATGATACCAGAGATCCCGTTAACTCCAGGAGTAAAGTTAATGATACCAGCGATCCTGTTAACTCCAGGAGTAAAGTTAATGATACCAGAGATCCCGTTAACTCCAGGAGTAAAGTGAATGACACCGAGGATCTGGTTAACTCCAGGGATAAAGTTAATGAAACTAAGGATCCAGTTAAATTCAGGAGTAAAGTTAATGATACCAGGGATCCTGTTAACTTCAGGAGTATAGTTAATGATACCAGAGATCCTGTTAACTCCAGGAGTAAAGTTAATGATACCAGAGATCCCGTTAACTCCAGGAGTAAAGTGAATGACACCGGAGATCAGGTTAACTCCAGGCATAACGTTAATGATACTAAGAATCCAGTTAACTACAGGAGTAAAGTTAATGACACCAGGGATCCTGTTAACTCCAGGGGTAAAGTTAATAATATGAGAGATCCAGTTAACTCCAGGAGTAAAGTTAATGATACCCAGGATACGGTTAACTCCAGGAGTAAAGTTAATGATAATAAGGATACAGTTAACTCTAGGAGTAAAGTGAATGATACAGAGGATCTGGTTAACTCCACGGACAAAGATAATGAAACTAAGGATCCAGTTAACTCCAGGAGTAAAGTGAATGATACAGAGGATCTGGTTAACTCCAGGGACAAAGATAATGAAACTAAGGATCCAGTTAAATCCAGGAGTAAAGTTAATGATACCAGGGATCCTGTTAACTCCAGGGGTAAAGTTATTGATATCAGAGATCCCATTAACTCAAGGCGTAAAGTGAATGATACTGAGGATCCGGTTAACTCAAGGGATAAAGTTAATGAAACTAAGGATCCAGTTAAATCCAGGAGTAAAGGTAATGATACCAGGGATCCTGTTAACTCCATGGGTAAAGTTAATGATATCAGAGATTCCGTTAACTCCAGGAGTAAAGTGAATGATACCGGGGATCAGGTTAACTCCAGGCATGAAGTTAATGATACTAAGGATCCAGTTAACTACAGGAGTAAAGTTAATGAGACCAGGGATCCAGTTAACTCCAGGGCTAAAGTTAATAATATGAGAGATCCAGTTAACTCCAGGAGTATAGTTAATGATACCGGGGATCCGGTTAACTCCAGGAGTAAAGTTAATGATAATAAGGATCCAGTTAATTCCAGGGGTAAAGTTAATGATACTAAGGATCCAGTTAACTCTAGGAGTAAAGTTAATGATAATAAGGATCCAGTTAATTCCAGGGGTAAAGTTAATGATACTAAGGATCCTGTTAACTCCAGGAGTAAAGTTCATGATAACAAGGATCCTTTTAACTCCAGGGATAAAGTTAATGATACTAAGGATCCAGTTAACTCCAGGCATAAAGTTACTGATACCAGAGATCCTATTAACTCCAGGGGTAAAGTTACTGATACCAGAGGTCCAGTTAACTTCATTGGTAAAGTTAATGATATCAGGGATCCCCTTAATCCCAGGGTTAGCGTTAATGATGCAAGGGATCCTGTTAACTCCAGAAGTAAAGTTAATGATATCAGATATACTGTTAACTCCAGGAGTAAAGTTAATGAATCCAGGATCCGGTTATCTCCAGGAGTAAAGTTAATGATACCATAGATCCTGATAACTCCGGGAGTAAAGTTAATGATACCAGAAATCCCGTTAACTCCAGTAAAGTTAATGATGCCAGAGATCCGGTTAACTCCAGGCGTAGAGTTAATGATTCTAAAGATCCGGTTAACTCCAGGAGTAAAGTTAATGATATCGGGGATCCCGTTAACTCCAGGGGTAAAGTTAATGAAACTTAGGATCCAGTTAAATCCAGGAGTAAAGTTAATGATATCGGGGATCTGGTTAACTCCAGGGATGAAGTTAATGATACCGGGGATCCTGTTAACTCCAGGGGTAAAGTTAATGATTCTAAAGATCCGGTTAACTCCAGGAGTAAAGTTAATGATATCGGGGATCCCGTTAACTCCAGGGGTAAAGTTAATGAAACTTAGGATCCAGTTAAATCCAGGAGTAAAGTTAATGATACCGGGGATCCCGTTAACTCCAGGGCTAAAGTTAATGATACCAGTGATCCTGGTAACTCCAGGGGTAAAGTTAATGATACCGGGGATCCCATTAACTCCAAGGGTAAAGTTGATGATACCTGAGGTAGTGGTAGTCAGGTCTGTGGAATAACCTCCAAATGGAGGATGTGCCCTCATACACTCTGAAAGGTGTCATGGTTCATCATTTGGGCGTGCTCCTCGTCAGGCCGGCGCTGCAATGCCTGACGGGCACCAGCAAAGGAGCTCTTTGGCGGAGTTCTTTTGGATAAAACCGTAAGGTGAGTGAGGGTGTGTGGGCTGTGGTGAGTAGTGTAGTAAAGTGGTCAGAGTGATTTAAAATAGGTTTGGGAATCTATGTTTGCTAAACTTTTATTCATGTGGTTCGCTAACCTAAGTAAAAACAGTGTAGCCCTAAACATAAATAATGGTCCTATAGAGCATGCATGCTATAACACTTGGTCAGCATGTTTCTTGCCTCATCCAGCCCCTAAGGGGTCTATCGGCAATTCGTCAGGACCGATCAAAGACAAGTTTCTAATTGTCTTACACTACTGCAAGGCTGGTACTTTTTACATTTTACAGGCTGATCAAGGTACCAGCCGTGCTGTGTCGTACAAGGTTATGTTTCACCTTGTATCGTTGAGAGACCTGAAAAAAGCAACAAGGTGGAACAAGCATTTGCAATGCAATAGGTCTCACATTTGCGAGAGTTTAGGCTATGGGCATTGTAAATGACAATGCCTTTTATTTATGTTTTAAAAGCCAACACGTAATTAAAAAGCATTGCCATTTACAATGCCAATAGCTCAAACTCTCACAACTGCGAGACCTATTGCATTGCTACGTATGGCTCCGTAACAGAGTTGAGGCTTGAGTATGTTATCCGGTTTCTTTTTTATATCCTTAGCATTCTTGGACTTGTGGATCTTTATTTCCAATGATGGTTGCCAGCCTAAAAATCCTAGAATGCAAAAGGATGAATGGTCAAGGTGAAATAATCCTGTTTGGCACTGGAGGCTCATGAGTTCTCTAGGAGTAGTTTGAAGAACAGTCAAATGGGGTAATAGATCAAATCTGATTATAGGTGGGTAGGTGGGTGAGTAGACATTGAAAGAAAGGCTGGAGTGTATTCCTGTTCTGGATGAAGGAATGTGTTGAGAATAGAGTAGGAGAGAATGCAAGAAAGAAATCAACATATGGGTGAGATAACCCCAAATGTGTGTGGATAAGATGTGGGTTAGCCAGTGTATCATGGTTTATAGTAAAAGAAAGGAATTTGGCAAACTGGACACTTGTCTGAACTGTTAAATACAATATTCAGGGTTTAGTGGGCTCTGGGCCCCGGTGCCACTGCACCGGCTGCACCAATGGAAGCCTCTTACCTGTGCAAGGTAGGAATTGGGCAAACATGCCACTGTCTGAAAAGTTCATGGGTCGCACACTACTCCACCTCACCAGCGGGTGTAACCCAAGAACATCACGGTAGATGCAGTCCTTCTAGGCGTGTGCGCCTTTCGTAGCTCTGGAAGTGTAGAAAGCAAAATTTCAGCACCAACTCTGTACACCGGTGTTTCGGAATTATTGTTCCTCATCAGCAGAGTGTAGGTTTCTTCAGGGTTTGCTGTGCAGGCTGCCAAAGTATTAACAGGTCTGGTACCACTCATGGCGCGTAGGTGCGTTGTCCGAGCTCGTCAGCTCAATGGTTCGAGGGAACCATTTATAAGTGAAAGGTTCATGGGTCGCACACTACTCCACCTCAACAGCGGGTGTAACCCAAGAGCATCACGGTAGATGCAGTCCTTCTAGGCGTGTGCGCCTTTCGTAGCTCTGGAAGTGTAGAAAGCAAAGTTGCAGCACCAACTCTGTACACCGGTGTTTCGGAATTATTGTTCCTCATCATGCCACTGTCGGAACTGTAAAATACAACAATAATCAGAGCTCAGGGGCCTCTGGAGCACGGTGCCACTGTGCCTGCTGCACCAATGGAAGCTACTCCCCTGTGCAAGGAAGGAATTGGACCCTCTGGCTGCTGTTTGAACTGTGAAATACAGCAATAATCAGAGTTCAGGGGTCTCTAGGCCCCAGTGGCACTGCACCTGGTGCACCATTACAAGCAACGCCAGTGAATACGAAAGCTAAAAAGTATGGGAGAAAACAAAAGCCAAATACAAAGTTTGTGAAATGGAAGAGCCAGGAGAGGTTACTTGGGCGATCGGCTCATGCTGCAGGGAAAGAAGGATGCAGCACAGAAGAAGGGCACATCATGCGGTTTCCACGGTCTGAGGTCAGGTTTACTTTGCAGTATTTAAACGTTCAAGAACTGGTGCCCCTGTAGCATACTGAATAACAATTTGGAGATGGCCCTGAACAGAAGAGACTTTCCAAGATAGTGTAATTATAAATCAGGCGCTCTTTATGTCCTTGTGGAAACGTTGACTTTAATAACATCGCGATAGGCAAAAAATATACAATAACACATTACTGATTCCTGGTTATGACGTCAGTGCAGGCCAGCTGAGTGCCTGCTCCTGCTCATCTCTGTGCAAGAACCTGCTGCAGAGGAGTGCTTGGACATCAGAACGAACGTGCTTGACACGTACCTTTACCATGTCCTCGTTGATCCGATTGGGATCCCTGTCCACCAGGTCGATCTCCTTGGTGTGCAGGTCCCGGATGATCTTCTCCTTTTAGAAGCTCTGCTCTTCCGACATGTCTCCTCCTCGTCCAGGCCCAAGGTGCGGGTAAGGCTGGGGTCCCGGGCGGGTGGCGCACGAGGTGGACGGGCAGTGAGTGCGCACGAGGTGGATGTGAGGTGAGTGCGCACGAGGTGGATGGGCGGTGAGTGTGCACAAGGTGGACGGGCGCTGGGTGCGCGCTCGGGGTCCCGGGACGGTGTGAGCTGCTCTCCGGCTTCCCACCCCACCTTGCGTGCCACATGACAGCTGTCTCACATACCTTCACCCCGGGCCCGCCGTCAGAGCTGTCTGTGTCCCACTCCCGAGCTAAAAACAATGACTGTGACCCCGCGCCTTAGGGGACACGTGTTGTGAAAGTGAAAGTGTGGGAGAGCGTGAGAAGAGACGCGCACGTTCACAGCGCGTGTCTCCTAAAGCGAGCGCGTTCACAGCGCTTGTCTCCTAAAGCGCGCGGACACAGTCATTGACTGGAATGGGTTTATAAGCTTGTGCACCTCTCCTGTCCCACTTCGCTACCTACACGGCGACAATAAGTATCGCTGGCAACAGCGCTTCGCGCTGCGACGCCAGCGAGACCTAAAACGGAGAATGACATAAAAATGAAATAAAATAAAAGTGACAGCATGATATTTAGGACACACAAGAAGTGTTACATACTTTTTTTTTTAAACGGATTTACAAGTAGTGACCCGTGCCAGAGTTACTCACACATGCAATCGTGTGTCAAACTGATTTTCGGCGTTTAGCTATCATGAGGTTGACTGCATGCATGTGTATGGCCTGTAGTGTGTGGGCAGTCTTTATGTGAGACCGTTACAGTTGACTTTGGATTGGTTGCATTACATAAACAAACGAACATATCCTTCATCATTGCCTGATATCTGAGTCTTGATTGAGTAATCTCAGCTCGCAAAACCATTGATGTATTTGTATGAACAAAACATTACTTTTCTTACTGATTACATTTTGAGCACTCACCCCACAATTAGTAGGTGTAAAGCTGACGGGAATGATTCCAGAGCAAGCCACTCCCTCACGACCTGCACGTAGAGGAGGACAAGCGGGATCAAGTTATAATAAAAACATTCGCTTACCGGTACGGCTTGCATGTGCATCGAGCGTCTGGTACTCACTGAAAAGGCTGTGTGTGTGTGCTCCTGGCTTTGCAAATGGGAACTTGGTTATAATCCCTGCTTTGTCACTTGAGAAACAAATCATGATTGTGAGCAAATCACTCAATTTCACTGCGTCTACAACTGTAAATATATATGAAGAAGCATGGGTGCCACAGTAAGAATGTGATTGTTGAATGAAACCACAGAGCTCCTTGAAGCGCCAAGAAACCATTGGTGTACGTGCGCTATATAAATAATTTTTATCATATCATATCATATCTATTGCTCCTCAGACAGGATCACGCTCTGGGCGTGGCCAGTGTGTCTTGGACCGCAGTGCTAGGAAGGCAGGGGGTCATTTGGCCACTGTTTGCACTGTGAAATACAGCAATAGTCAGGGTTCAGTGGGCTCCTCAGGCCCCGGTGCCCCTGAACCCACTGATCACGATGTGAACATACCATTTCAGACAAGCTACCAGCAATGTTGGCCGCCTCCATATTACAAGAGTTCTCCTGGGTGGGGCATTTTAGGCATGCCAAAATGTTCCTATTTGTTTTATTCAACACTGTTCAATATCAGAAAGAGCAGATATTTGTGGTGTGGCCACAATCACCACGATGGCTTCACTGTGACATTCATCTTAAATGGGCCCCAGCTCAGAGAAGAAAGAATTTCTCCGTCACCATTAGTGGGCATTCGCGGATGTTCCTTTGTTCGATGATGTCTGCTTGGTTTTTGAGGTATATATTGTGACATCACACACTGGATGGACCCTTTGAAGGAGTAAGTGCAGAATGCTTCACACTGCCTGGCTCTGTGCAAGTGTGCGTCCTCTGCAGTGCAGCACTCCACACTGCATGGCACACTGACCCCTTTAAGGGGCATCAAGGATGGCCATGGGATTGGCTGATGTCTGCCGAGGTCTCACAGGCAGGGCTGGCAGTGCGCCTACACTCAGTGCCAGGATGTGCCTCCTTCAGCAGTTCTCAGCTCTCCTGCACTTGACTTGTACCTCAGAAGGTACCGTAGAGATGTTAGTGTGCACAAGGGTAGGTATCTGCAGCTTTTAGTTAAGACTGCTCTATAGTCCCCTTGTCCCCCTGGAGATCTTCAGTCCTGTGTCCACAAGAGGGTAGAAATGGGAACAGAGGTAAGGTGGTCACTCTAATACTATGTGGACAGACTTAGGAAGCGAGCGTGGTGAACACCTCACTGGCATTATATGGTTCAAACTTCAAACAAGCATTGGCCGCGATTTTGTAAGACGTGCGGCTGCGAGACGCGCTCTGTGTAGGGGAGTGGGAGGAGCGAGCAAGACAGAGAGGAAGCGGCCGCGAGACGTGCTCTGTGGAGGGGGAGGGGCGAGCAAGGCGGAGGCAGAGCGAGCCAGCAATGCGGAGGAAGCGATAATAAAGTCAGATGGAGGCTGCGCGCGTTCACGCGCACATGCCCGCAATTGGAATCGAACGGACCTTGACTCTCTCTCGCTCACTTTGGCTTCATCTGTCCCTACCCTCACCAATCTTTCTCTTGATTCTCAGGTCAATGCCATTGGCACATGGCTTTCCTCCTCCTGCGACCTTGTCGCTCCGCTTAAAAAGATCAAGGCGATGCGTCCTCATGACGCGCACAAATGGTTCTCTCCAGAACTTAAAACTCAAACTCGACCTAAGGCGGTCGGAACGCCACTGGAGACGGAACTATTGCCCCTTGTTGCGCGCCAAATACAAATCACTCCTTGCTGAATATAAAAATGCGATCCTGGCGGCAAAAACCGCCTATTTCTCTGAGAGAGTAGCTCTCGCGAATAACAAATCCCGTGAAATCTTCTCTCTGGTCTACAATCTTGCCACCTCTGATCGCTCCACCCCCAGTCCGGTTCCCTCACAGTCCCTCTGTTCTTCACTTAACGATTTTTTTATTGATAAGATCGTTAAGATCAAAGCTAACATTCCCACACTGCCACAACCCCGCCCCACCTGTCTTCCCATCTATCCTCCCTTCTCTTTCTCCTCTTTCCCTCCTCTTTCTACTGAACTATTTCTAAATCTACTGATCAAAATCAAGTCCGGTTCCCCCTTGGACTGCGCACCAGCACGCATCCTTAAAACCCTCTTCACCACTTGCTCTGGACCTCCTCTTGCCCTCCTTAACTCCTCTCTGGCTCTTGGATCTGTCCCCTCCTCTTTCAAATCTGCCATAGTCCTTCCGATTTTAAAGAAAACTGGTTTAGATCCCTCTCTTCCCTCCAATTTCCGTCCCATCTCTCTCCTTCCCTACCTGGGCAAGATCCTCGAGGCTCATGTCACTTCTTGCCTCTCCTCTTACATTGAGGAGAACAGCCTCCTTGCATCCCATCAGGCAGGATTTCGCCCGGGCCACTCCACGGAGATGGTGGTCCTCGCAGTCTTGGATGAGCTTAAGGGGAAGGCTGACTCCAATCTCCCCCAGGCTCTGGTCCTTCTCGATTTGTCCGCTGCGTTTGACACGGTCGACCATGCCATCCTTCTCGACCGTGTCAGCGCAGCGGGCATTCGGGGCGTGGCCTTTTCCTGGCTGGCGTCCTTCCTTCAGGATAGGTCCCAGGCAGTTCATCTCTCCGGTTTTTCCGCTCCTCCCCGTCCTGTCACTTGTGGAGTTCCCCAAGGCTCTTCTCTCTCCCCTCTCCTCTTCAATCTCTATATTCACCCCCTCATCACTTCTCTTCTTGAGCTGGGGGTCTCTGTGTATAACTACGCAGATGACCTTCAGCTCGTCTTCGATCTTTCTTCCTCCCCTGACTCTCTTCCCAAGTTCTGTTCCACTTTAGTTTTCATTTCTGACTGGATGTGCGCTAACCAACTGAAGCTCAATCCAGATAAAACCGAACTTGTTCTCACCGGTGGCTCTTCTAACCCCTGGACTCCCGCACATTGGCCCCTTTCTTTTGGTCCCCCCCCTGTTCCCTCTCCTTCTGTCCGCACTCTTGGCATTAAAGTCAGTCATGACTTATCCATGCACAGTCAGATCAGCTCGGTTGTGTCCTCCTGCTTTCTTTCTCTCCGTTTAATCCGGAAAATCTCCCGCTTCTTCTCCTCTGATGCTCTCAAATCCATAGTCATGGCCCTCGTCATCTCTCGCCTTGACTACGGGAATGGCTTGTATGTGGGCATACCTGCTTACGAATCTCGCCGCCTACAGGCCATTCAAAACCAAGCCGCTCGTCTCATTCTCTCCCTCCCCAAATCCTCTCATATCACCCCGGCTCTTAAATCACTTCACTGGCTCCCTGTTCGTCTCAGATCCTTTTTCAAACTGGCCTGTCTAGCATTCTTGGCTCACTCTCGCTCCGCACCCCTGTTCATCAACTCTCTTGTCTCTTCCCATGCCCCTGTCCGCACCCTCCGTTCTTCCTCTCTCTCTCTTCTTCACACCCCTCGTTTCCGCAAATCCAGAACCGGGGGAACCCGATTCTCAGTCCTTGCCCCCCAGTTTTGGAATAGCCTTCCTCTCTCTATTCGCTCCATTCCCATCTACTCCCACTTTCGCAAAGCCCTTAAAACCTTCCTCTTCCTTCAGGCATTTCCCTCTTAAATCTTTCCTGGGTCCCCTCTGCCGAGTTTCTGATCAGGTCCCCAGCGCCAGGAAGCCGCTTGGCCATCGCGCGCTTTATTAAATATTTTTATTCATTCATTCATTCATTCATTCATTTATTCAAGCTTTAGTCCAGGAGAAGCTTGTGGGTAGCACTTCGAAAAGCCCCTTACTAAAAATCGAGCAACAGCGCATGCGCTGCTTTAGGCTCGACCTAAAAATGACTTCCATCCAAACCTGGATCTCAGCAGGACAGATATTTATTATCCAAGACCGAGGCTACTTGCAGGTCCGTCTGCGTATCATCAGTGCGGCGAGGGATGGTGGCACGAGCTGTGCAATGTGGCTCTCAGGGGCTTCATGTTTATGCTGAATGTATACATTCTAGGAAAGACCCTGAGAGACTCTGAGGAAAACGGAGAGAGGCCTCAACTGCTACTCACCCTGACTTCCTGAAGATGGCTGTTGAAGAATAACAAACCTCTGTCAGTTACATATACTTGCTGTACACTCAGGAGTTCTGGGTGTGAAGTGTATGGTGGTCAGTCATCCTAGTATTCCTGTGTAAACTCAACAGCACCCACAGGCTTGCACCGCCGGCATACCGCATGCATCACGCATCCTCAAGAACCTGGAGAACCGCTGACCTGGTGCAGCCAGGTCTACAACCCGAAACATACCTTTGATGTCAGGCTTTTCATGCCTACAAAAAAGTATAACTCCAGATGTGTCTTCTGACCTGTGTTGCCTCAGACAACCCACACTGCCGTTGCTAGGGCGAGCGCAGAGGTGCAAGAACTCTAATGCACAAGAAAATGGCTGTTGAACTTGCCTCTCTCTTCAGGGTCACCCCCAAACTTTTTGCCTTCATCCTCCTTTTTTTCTGAACCTGTTTCTGTTGGTTTTAGGAGTCACTGCACTTTGTCACTGCTAACCAGTGCTAAAGTGCTGTGCCCTCTTCCCAAAACATGGTAACATTTTCTGACACCCAATTGGCACATTTAATTTTCTTATAAGTCCCTACTGAAATGGTGCCATGGGTTATCCAGAGCCTGTACATATCATGCTGCTAGTGGGCAGCAACGCTCATTGTGACACCCACTAAAAGTAGCCTTATTAAACATGTCTCATCCAGCCATTGCAGCCTGCAGGGCAGATTTAAACTGCCTATTCGACCTGGCAAAATAAACCTTTTTAGAACGGGTAGTAAACCACTGTTACTCCCTAACCTAATGCACAGCTAGAATTCATTAGACTACTATTCTTGGATAGAACAACAATTCTTACTCAATTTTTTCATAAATTTCTCTTGGTTTTATTCACCATATTGTCATTCTGATAAAGTGATTATTCTTTCGCACTTTGTCTTTTCATTACATGTTAATGACACATGATATATTATTCATATCCTATACAGTTATTCTGTGGTGTGATACTAGTCACACATTAACACAATCCAAAACAATTGTTTTCGACGATTGATGAATAGTTCAAATCGACCACCACTGCTACAGTTGCTAGCATATTTGTCATAGTTCTGGAGTTGCTATCTCACATTGTAGTGACAAATATGCTAGCAACTGTAGCAGTGGTGGTCGATTTGAAACTTACAGTGAACCTTGACTATATGTAAAAACGCAACAATGTAAAAATTAGGAAGTTAACTTTAAAATTCAACAAAGTGATATATATGCATTTCATTTACAGGAAGGCCCCCGAAGAAGGGACTGGGTCCCGAAATGCATCGAGCCAGCTATTCATCAATCGTCGAAAACAATTGTTTTGGGTTGTGTTAATGTGTGACTAGTATCACACCACAGAATAACTGTATAGGATATGAATAATATATCATGTGTCATTAACATGTAATGAAAAGACAAAGTGCGAAAGAATAATCACTTTATCAGAATGACAATATGGTGAATAAAACCAAGAGAAATTTATGAAAAAATTGAGTAAGAATTGTTGTTCTATCCAAGAATAGTAGTCTAATGAATTCTAGCTGTGCATCAGGTTAGGGAGTAACAGTGGTTTACTACCCGTTCTATTAAGGTTCTATGTACATAGGGGATAGGCAGCCCCATGACACCTGATAGCACGCAGTAGGTTGAATATATTCTTCTTAAGAAAGAATAAAACTAAAAATCTAGAGAAAACAAGGTGTGCCAAGTGCCTATCCCAATTCTAAAAATAAACCTTTTGCCAGGCCCAAACCTTCCTTTTTTATTCATATAAACCAACCCTAAAGCTGGCCCTAAACAGCCTATTGGGCACGGGGAATTGTGTTTAAAAAGTAGGACATGTGTTTTGACATGTTACATGTCCTGGCAGTGAAAACATCCTAAATTTGTTTTTCACTACTGTAAGGCCTACCTTCCCCATAGGATAACATCGGGTTACCTTATTGAAATTAAGATGTGCCAACTTTTGATTGGGAGCAAGTAGAAATGGACAGTGTGAAACGTCGTGTCTGTATGCCCAATATGTGTAAAACAGAGATTGGGAAGGGGTGTAGCAGCTCCCAGAGTGCCACACTTGGCCTTTTAGGGGTCCTGTTCACATGTGCACCTCCACTCATTATCAGTACAAGGGGTGCCCTGGAGGAGAAGGCCTCAGGGTGTCCTCCGAAGCTATGCTGCTTGTGGGAGTGACCATACCATATCACCCAGGTGCTCGGTGATTGTAGTTTTCTTTGGTGAGGGAAGAGGCGCAGAGCAGAAGGATGAAGGAGGGTAATCGATGCTCCGGGTGGGTGTAGGGGGGATTCTTTGGGCTACTTGACCTCCCCCCTTTCGGGCTGGGCAGGGGGGAATTTCATGTTTTGTTCTATTTAGGTCTCGGGTCTAGCGTCACAGTGTGGGCGGAGCTCGAGATTTCATGTTTTTCCTACAGTGGGGCTTGAACCCGACCCTCTTCTCCATTGGCTGGCTTCCTAAACGGAGGACAGCCATTGGAGGAGAGGGGCATCACTCCATTCAAGCCCCGTCTTTTTGGGATTGAGGGGTGTGTTTTGGCTGTTCTTTCTGTTTACTTTCTCTCCTCTTCCCATTGGCTGGAATTTAACATTCCAGCCAATGGGAAGAGGAGAGAACGAAAACACGCCCCTCAATCCCAAAAATGATGCTGGTTTCTCCGAGGCATTTTTGCCTCGCCTCCGGAGAAACATGGTGGCGCTTGTTTCAGACAGATGTTGGCATGCAAAGGCGCACGGAGGAGTGCGGGTTGAGCATGAGGTGGGCAGAAGGAGGCAGCCATCTCGTCATCGCCTGACCAGGAGTGTTGGTAATAGAGCACTGAAATGCTCTCTGTGGGACCTGCAAGGTTTGGTGAGCTATTCGAATCTGAGTGAAGGACCACGTGCATAAGTGCAGCAAATGTGGAAGAGGTGTGGTGCAGCAGCCAGGGTGCCTGACTCCAGACCACAGGGTTCACGGTTCGAACCCTGGTGCCGGCAGCAGGTCAGCCCAGCACCATGTGACCTTGGGAAATAGCTTGCTTAATCTTCCAGAGGGACACCTCTCCGGCGGTAGCTGTGCTGGTATTTCATTTCATTTCAAGTGTGTCCTGTTCAGAAGCCTAGAATTACAAGTGCTACTGGGAATACATGTTGTTTCTTGTTTTCTGAGCCAGGATGCTTGTTTCCGGTCCAGGGTGGACCTGGCCTGGCAGTTCAGGCTGGACTGTTCTCATGTGGAGCAGAGTGAAAATGAAGGCACCTGAAAGGATTCATAGGTCTTATGCATTGATTGGCACTGCAATGGTGTAATTGCAGCTTTCGGCCCGGCCTGTAGGATTGTAGGGGTATTTAGGTTATTTCCGCAAAATGTTATCCCAAGCGAGAGGGGCTGGCAAAGTCTTGTGGCAGACATTTGATGGGTTATGGCTGCTTTATAATTTTTGTATGGAACACACAGGGGGGTAGCTGTTCCTAAGAAAATAGAGAGATGTGAGGGGAGAATGCAGGACGGATGCTAGAACCCGTGTCGGCACAATCAGTTCCTTTCTTGGATTTATTCATCGCAAGAGAAGGGGGCAGAGCACTCACCACCAACTGCAGGAAGCCCACAGACAGGAACAGCCTGTTACTTTATGATAGCCACCACCCTGCAGCCCTCCGCGATAATCTACCAGTGGGCAATTTCTGCACCTCTGCCACAGTGCAATACCATAAGGGGGTATGAATCTCATGCTTCTTCTCTGAGATCCAACTGGGTCACCCGACACTATGGGTACCACCGTGGTATTTTTAATCCATAGTCTGACCCGCTCCACACACTTGCACCCACCATTACAGCGTTTTTTACTTTAAAAGATCTCCGCCAAAGAGCCCTCCCGCGGGGCCCGTGGGGTATTGCAGCGTCGACCCCACGAGGAGGAGCAACGCCCGATGATGAAGCAAGACACCCTGACGGGTGTGCGAGGGCAACACTTCCTAACAAGGAAACCCCTGACTTCTCTAGCGCCCTTACTGTATTCTCAGCTCACTTCTCTCTGTTTTCTTAGGAACAGCGACCCTCCCTGTGTGTTACATACCTGTCCTTGGGAGCTAGGGTACCAGACCTCTTTCGGCTCCCCATCCCCATCTCTAGTGATTTGTGCTTTATACTTTATACTTATATGTCGCTCAGGGGCACAGCCATGCCTTGGGTGGCTCAGCGTCTTCCTGGACCACGCTATGCATGTTACACTACCTGCAGTCCTTGTATTTGGTGTTGCAGTTCGTTGAGGGCCTATTTAAGTCGCATTACCTTTGAAAAGCAGGTGCTCATAGTTCCAGTATCCTGGGGGGTGGTTGCAAGGATACATCCCTCTGTGGTCCTTAGGCCTCTTAGAGGTTGCAGGCATCTTAACTCTTATGGGAAAACAGGAGTTTCCCCAGCTGGTTTGTCCCATTGGGTGCAGTGGATTTCTACAGGCTCGAATCCTTAGTATCTTCACATTGTACCCTCTCATCGGGGGAGGGCTGCCTCTGTGGGGATGTAGCCTTACGGGGAGAGGATGTAGCCTTACGACTAGGGCGGTCAACCTGGAAGCTGGGGAACTTGGTTCGCATCTCGGCAACGATGCTCAACATCCTGTGATTCTGGGCAAATCACATAGGGGTCAATTAGGATGGCGGACAGATCGCCACCGCCATGCAGGTGGTGGCAATCCGTCCGCCATCCCTGCCCGTCCGCCACCTTTCTTCCCCCCGCCATATTACAATGGCGGGGGGGACCGTGGCGGAGGGGAAGACTGTCCGACGCTTTTCCGCTGCGGTCGGCTGCGACCACGGCGTAAAAGCTCTAATATGGTGGTGGTGTCTATCAGACACCGTAGTACTAACATAGATATCAGTAGGTCAAGAAAAACAGTAAACTGTCTGGAATTATGTGTTGATTATAGGGTACAGTCACAAAGTCCATATGTAAATGATACGTGGTGACAATCAATGATTCCCATCAGATACCCAACCTGTGCCGCCCTACATCATTTGGGATCCTTCAGCCGAAGGAAGTGATGTACAACCACCATGGATTAGGTAAACTGTAGCCTAATCAAGTGAAAAAGAACTCAAATGTAGTAGCTTAGTTTGTATGGCATAAGGAGGGTAAAACTGACTAGCAGTGCAAAAAGTGCGATAAAGTAACAGTGCTTGATATTAAAAGTGAGTGGGTTAAGATTGGGTTGTAGAAATGGAAAAAATGTTTTAATAGTATCCTATCCTCACCCAACTTTAAAACAGTGCAAGGTAGTGTTATACAAATAACTACTCAGATGGATTAAAGGTCGACATGTTTCTGCGGTGGTCATGGAGTCTCGAGATCTCCTCCTGCTTCATCAGGACCTTCTAATAATGCTACTGCGTATTGTGAACTACTAATGAAAAAGTGAAAAATGATATCACCTGACTTCGCCTGTTCAGAAGATCCCAAGGATCACAACGTGACAGGGGACAAACACACATTTAGAAAAAACAAGAAAACACATAATTATAGTCGACAGTTTACAAAGCACATATTGTATGTGTTAGTTGCATTTAAGCCAATCGTGTTATTGGTCAGAGGGTCGCATGTAGTAGACCGTAAGTGTAACCATCATCTTATTCGAGACAGTCAAAAAAGATATTAGTATCTACTCACCCAATTTATGGGGAATATTCGCCCCACCTCACCTGGCTACAGCGCAGGTAGAAATGGAGCACCGCTCTACGGGAGGAAAGGAAAAGGAAATAAAAAAGGAAGGATTCAGTAACTGTGCTGGTAGCATCTAGTATAGTAGCGGTATAGCCACAGGATTGTTCGTACATGGCTGAAGATTGGATAAAACGTCGCACTCCAATATGCATCTAAGAGTGCATTAAAAAGATTGTAGGAAAGCGAAACCTTGCTTCCCGACGCGCTTACCTGTCCGTCGGTACTCTGGACATCCGTCTGGGCTGTCATGGAGGGAGGTACCGAGACGGACAGGAAGCGAGTACTTAATCTTCCTGTTTACGTCGTGCAAAGGCACGTTGCGATGACGGCGTCACGTGGTAATGCGTGATAGCCTCTAAGTATGATGGGAAATGTAGTTCTCGCACGTAATTACGGTACGTATCAGAAAAGACTCCTCGCACTTGGATGGTCATAAGTGCGTCTATATTGTAACTTGATTTGAAAGTCAGGTAGAAAAAAGTTACTTTAACAGCGTGTGTTAAATATTCTCTACATAGCGAATGGATCAATTGTGTAATTTGTAAACGATGTTTAACAAGCAAGTATTCCGTTTATATTTAAACACACAAGTGCCCTCTATATGAAATGGACAACTGGGGTTTGTGAGAGCTGTGCGATGTTCTCCTGTAAACACTCACAGGGATACAATGAAAAAATGATTCACCAAACTGTAGAAAAAGTTTGTTGACACTCATGTTGCTTTACACTGTGATGGAGACAAAGTCAGAATTGTATGGTGATTATCATATTGATCTTGTATGTTAATTACATTTACAGAGACATCCACGGGATGTCTTCATTTAATCCTGTCATATGGGTATACAGCTTATACACCCATCCCTGCTCTCGTTTAAAAAGAAATGTACTTACATCAGTAATGTGAGCAGGGATTGTTGGTTGTTCTAAGACAGTCCACCTTATATCTGTAGGTAGATGTTGCACAGTTAAAAAGTGATTAGTGAGTCTGGTAGATTGTTTGCTGCATCGTATAGAGCTCTTATGTTCTGATATTCGTACCTTTATTTTGCGGGTTGTCATGCCCACATACCTTTTGTTATATGGGCACGTGATTAGATATATGAGGTTTGCACTGTTGCAGTTTGTAAATCTGCGTTGTTCCCAAACTTGTTCAGTGCCAATGTCAATCGTCGTTGATCTTGAAGTCTGGGGGCATGCTGCACATTGTCCACAAGGGTGATGTCCTGTGACAGCTGGCATGTTCCACAGGGTTCCAACTGCTCTAGGTACCTCACTTCTAGGCCTTGTATGGACTAATTTGTCCTTCAGATTCTGTGCTCTTTTGAAGGCAAAGAGTGGGGGAGGCAGTGTATCTTTGCCGGTGTTAACAATGCCCCAATGTTGTTTTACAATCTTATTAATTTGGTTGGAAAATGTACCAAATGTACTGACGCATGTCATGCGTTCAATCTTGGGCTTAGGAGGCAAAATTTCAAGTAGGCTGGCTCTGTTGTTATTTGCCGCTCGTTTTTTGGATGTCTGAACCAATCTTTTAGGATAATCTTTGTATGTCAGATCTTTGGCTAACCCCTGGGCATGTACCTCAAAGGATGCACGATTGGAGCAATTTCTTTGTATGCGCAGAAATTGCCCATAGGGCAGATTGTCCCGCAAAGACTTCGGGTGGCAGCTGTTATAATTAAGCAAAGAGTTACGCGCCATGGGTTTTCGATAAAGTTCTGAAGCCAAACCAGTGGATGTGCTGTAGATTAACAGATCCAGAAAGGCCAATTTCTGAGTGTCATATTCCATGGTGAACTTTAGGAATTGATTCCTCAGGTTGAGCCAACCGTGGAACTCTTTTAACTGTGCTTCACTTCCACGCCACACGACGAAAATGTCGTCTATGTAACGTTTCCATGTCCGCAGACACCTAAGATGGGGGTTGGTGCCTGCGAACACGTGCTCCTGTTCGAAGTGATGTACATACAGATTAGCGAGACTCGGGGCAAAAACGCTGCCCATACTGGTCCCGCTAATCTGTAAATAGAGTCTATCCTCAAAACCGAAAAAAAATTCCGTCATGGCCAAAGTGGCAAGATTCATAATCACACTGGAATGTTATGGAATTGAGGTCTCTAGCTGACAATAGTGTCTCTATTACTTCTAGTGTCTCTGTTTGTGGTATTGACGTATACAGGCTTTCAACGTCGAATGACACCAAGATGTCAGTTTGTGGATCAAAATCAATGTTGGATAATAACCTCAATACATCTTTCGTATCCATGAGAAAGGTGGGCATTTCTCGCACCATTGGTTGTAGACAAAGGTCGAGAGGGGTTCGAGGAGTGAACCAATTTCAGATATTATTGGGCGCCCCAGGGGAGGGCGTAGAAGTTTATGAATTTTTGGTAATTGGTAAAAGTACGGTACAATTGGGTTGGGAGTGCGAAGGAATTGTCCTTCCTTAGGTGTAATCCACCCCTCGCTTAGCGCCTCTTCAACGATATGTCCAATCACTTTTGTCAATCTCTCCGTAGGATCTATTGAGAGTTTTCGGTAGGATCTTGTATCGTTGAGTTGTCGTAGGCACTCTTCGCGATAGGTGTCGCCATCTAGAACCACTACGGCTCCCCCCTTATCGGCAGGTTTGACTACGATTAGGGGGTTATCAGCCAGTGTCTTAATTGCATCCTGTTCCTGTCGTGAGAGGTTATGAAAAACCTTTGGTCTGGTTTTAAATAATTCCTGTAGATCATGGTCAACAGCTTCCTCGAATGTTAAAACTTTAGGTGGTAAACCCATGGTGCTAGGATTGAAAGTGGATGGTTTTTTCAAGCCTGTATTGTCATTAGAGTTAATCTGCTCCATTCTCTGTGTTTTGTTTGCAAACATATAATGGAGTCGGATCTTTCTATAAAATTTACCCATTTCAATTTGAGTCAGGAAAGGGTCATTAATGTTCGTGGAAACAAACCCAAGCCCTTTGTTCAGCGTATGTTCCTGAATGTCTGTAATATGATGGGGACTCAAGTTAACAACTAAACTGGAGCTGTTGAGGTCCCTGCTTGATCTTGCGGGATCTTCTTCCCACTCCTCAGATCCATGGTCTGAGGTGGGAGGTTCCACCGGACTTGTCCCTGACGGGGTGTTCTTTGACGACCTCGGCCTCTCCTGCCTGACCCTAAAAAAGGCTGCTGGCTGTAGTCTCCGAAAAGTTGTGGTGGACCGTATGGATTCACCATTGGTGGATACGGGGGAGGTCTATCAGACACCGCCAGCCATATTAGGATGTGCTGGGGGATATGCCTTTTCGTGGCGGCAATGCCACCACGAAAAGGCATACGGTTCCTGCTTTGGGGGCCCGTTGCGGGCCCCCAGGTTGAAAGGGGGGATGTGGGGGGTGCACATGGGGGGTACCTATGGCACCCCCCTGCAGCTGCATGCACAATGCGGCAGGCACCGCGCGGTGCCTGCTGCTTTGTGCATGCAAATGCATAGCGTGCATTTTTAACTTTGCGGCGGGTGCTGCGCCGCAATGTTAAACATACGGGATGTGACCGCCAGGGTGGCGGTCACATCCTAATTCCAACGGAGGTACCGCCGCTGCCCCTTCAGACGGTCCCTCCACCTTGGGGGTGGCGGACGGACGCAGGTCCGTCCGCCATCGTAATCGACCCCATAGTACGGGTAGCACCGAAGAGCAATATTCTGAAGCTTGTTAAAGGTGTGAATGTGTTACACAGCATAATGAGCCTTGTACTTATTAAAGAGTACATGTGTTCAGCGACCAGCCTGCGAAATAACTCTGCCTTGAATCGGGCACTGCCCGCCGGAGGAACGCGTGGGCAGAGTCACGGCTCTAAGAAGATTAGAAGCAGCATCTGCAGGATTGGACGTGGCGGGGTCTAGGGTTCAACGAAAAATCAGCGGCAATATTCAAAAGGGCCTTGCTTATGGTTCCTCAAAGCATCCTTTTGGGAGCTGGCCAGCTCTGGCCGTGCCATAGTTCTCGGAAATAGCACTTTTATTACCTGCGTTTCCAGCAGGGTGTCAGCTCTGCCCCAGAGGCGGCTCCTACGTTTGAGCGGAGGAGCGTCGTCACACAGAAATACCCCATTAGTGCGCATGTCTGTTTGGCCGGCCGTCTTGCAACAACCAGCCACATGTGTAGTTTAAACCTCTCTGACCGATCTGCCTACTAATCCGAGCTCTGCCCCGGCACAGTGAGGTGCACAGGGCGTTCTTAAGAGCATATTTGAAGAAACAGCTCTGTCTTGACAATATAATTTGTCAATTTCTCGCAACGCTGAGGCAACAGAATGGTAGACTTCTTGAGGAAAAATGGCAGACATGAGACCTTCACATTTGGGAGTTCCTCCGGCTCAGTTCTTGCGTGTCTTTGGGCTCACGGTAGCTCAGTGTCCAATATCTTCCCCATGAGAGGTGAATTTTTTATAATGGCAGTACGGCCCCTTCGCTTCATCTACTCAGATACCCGCCCTGCCGCCAGGTAAGAGGTTGCTACAGACGCAGCGTGCTTTGGGAGTTTATTTTTGCACAACAAAAAACTTTGCAGTGCTTGCGAATTAGGCCTTCTGCCCCCACACCAAAGCTTCCATGCAGCCAGACAAGCTACTGACACAGAGACCTCCATCAGGCAGCCAGAGGTCTGTAAATATTGGGTGTGCAGTCTACCAGGACAGGGGAGTGCCCCCTGTCGGTGCCCTGGCAGAACAGAGGGCAGCCTGCCGGTGCCCTGGCAGAACAGAGTACATCCTGCTGGTGCCCTGGCAGAAAAGAGGGCAGCTTGTCATTGCCCTGGCAGAACAGAGGCAAAAAGAACAGTTGATAGACAGAATGCAGAACAATGTCATACATTCACCCCAGTACAGAGATCTGGGCCTAAATCCATCGTTTTTTTTCTCACCATGCCATTCCAGTTGGGACCCTTAACCCGGTCACCCAACTCACCGCATGGCCCCCGTGTGCCCTGGTCTCCGCTGCTGCCCTTTTTGCCGCCACTCCTTCTGCCTGGGCTTCCGCCCTCAGGCCTGCCCCTTGCCGCTTCCTGTGCCTGCTTTTTGCCCCTTTTGCCGCCGCTGATTTTTCCCACCGCTCCCTCCGTGTCACCTTTTCCCGCCCTTGTCCCCCCCCGCTCACCACCGCCACTCCTCTGCGGCCCCGCCCCCCTTCTTTCTCCCCAGTCCCCATTCGCCACCCGCTCCCGCCTCCCAGCTGCTCCTCCCTCCCACTTCGCCATATATGGCGGGGACCGCGCGTACGTGCCGATTGCGCGCCAAAGGCAAGCCCGTCTACACCCGTCCGCGCCTGAATCTTCTTCCCGTTCCGTAGGCCCATCAGTTGTGAGGGCAGGTTCCACTGTACTTGGCCTTGCGGGGCCCGCCGTCTGCTGCGTGATCTCCCCTGGCCAAACCCTATAGTACTAGCCACTACCATTTACATCAAGTGAGGCGGCAACAACAAAGATTCTCCACTTTGGGAAGTGGTTCAAATGATGAACAGGGCGACAAAGGAAGAGTAACTGATGGATATCTTCCCACAAAGTGCGATATCCTGTTGTGTGCTCTACCAATACACTTAGAGCAGACACTTAGTCATCTTTGATACATAGAACTTCTTTGTAGACCCACAGTTATTCTTTTTGTATTACGTTCGACACAGTATGCCACCGCACACTGATACAGCACCTCAGCAACACCGGAATCCAAGAAAAGGCACTGGAGTGGATCATCTCGTTCCTCGCCGGAAGAACCCAAAGAGTCCGCCTCCCCCCGTTCCTATCCGCAGCCACCGGAGTCACCTGCGGCGTACCCCAAGGATCCTCGCTCAGCCCCACCCTCTTCAACGTCTACATGAGCCCCCTCGCAGCCATCGCACGCCAACGCAACCTGAACATCATTTCCTACGCCGACGACACCCAGCTGATCCTCTCCCTCACCAACGACCCCTCCACCGCCAGAGCCAGCCTACACGAAGGAATGAAAGACGTCGCCGAGTGGATGAAGAACAGCCGCCTGAAACTGAACTCAGACAAGACGGAAGTCCTCATCCTGGGTTCATCCCCCTCCGCCTGGGACGAATCCTGGTGGCCTCCTGCCCTGGGCACCACCCCCAAGTCGACGGACCATGCACGAAACCTGGGTTTCATCCTGGACTCCTCCCTCTCGATGACCAAACAAGTCAACGCCGTCTCGTTATCCTGTTTCAACACCCTGCGCATGCTCTGAAAGATCTTCCGATGGATCCCCACCGAAACCAGGAAGACGGTCACACAGGCACTCGTCACCAGCCGACTGGACTACGGGAACACCCTCTATGCTGGGACCACATCCAAACTACAGAAAAGACTCCAGCGCATACAGAACGCCTCCGCACGACTCATCCTGGACATCCCCCGCCACAACCACATCTCTGCCCACTTGAGAGACCTGCACTGGCTCCCTGTCAACAAGAGGATCACGTTCAGGCTCCTCACCCACGCACACAAGGCTCTCCACGACCTGGGCCCCAAGTACCTCAACAACCGCCTCACTTTCTACACGCCCACCCGCCAGCTGCGATCGACCAGCCTCGCCCTCGCCACCGTCCCACGCATCCGCAGAGCCACCGCCGGAGGAATATCCTTCTCCTACCTGGCGGCCAAGACATGGAACTCCCTCCCCATCCACCTACGGCTGACCCAGGACCATCTCTCCTTCAGGAAGCAACTCAAGACCTGGCTGTTCGAGCAGTAACGGACCCCCCCCCCAGCGCCTTGAGACCCTAGCGGGTGAGTAGCGCGCTTTATAAATCTGTTTGATTGATTGATTGACCCAGCCATATGCAAATAAGTCTTGACCAGAGGCGCATCTAGAGTCAAATTTCAGGGGGGGCTAAGAAATTTTTTCCGGGGGGGGGCTGATTCTTTAGGCAAAAGGCAGAGTGGAGCTGCAGGGGCTCTAAGCAGGGGGGGGGGACTTCAAAGCCTCATTAAAAAGCAAAAGGTCTTTAAAAGACCTGTGAAGTGCTCGGGTGCGGCTGTGTGTGAATCCGGGAAGCAGTCTCATCCCAGGCTGCCACACACGACGGGGGGGGGGGCTGAAGCCCTTTGAGTCCAATGGGTGTTGCGCGCCTAGTCTTGACCCTGCACCCAATGGGAACAGTCCCGCCCGAACTGCCAGGCCAGCCAGGTCCTCTCTGGACTGGAAACAAGCTTCCTAGGGCCAGTTTCGGGCTTTTAGCCCTCATCAGCCAAGATAGCTTGGTTCCAGTGGCATGGAGAGCACGGGACCCATGTCTGAGCATACCCGTCCCACTCGGGGTGACAAAAGCAAAAACAACAGGTGATGGACAGAATGCAGAACAATGTCATACATTCACCCCAGTACAGAGATCTGGGCCTAAATCCACCTTTTTTTTGCACTCCACACCACCCCAGTTCAGACATGGCCATATGCACATCAGCCTTGACCCTGTGCCTCATGGGAACAGTCCCGCCCAAACTGCCAAGCCATGGCTTCCCTGGACTGGAAACAAGCTTCCTAGGGCCGGTTTCGGGCTAACAGCCCTCATCAGCCAGGATAGCTTGACTCCAGTGGCAAAGGGAGCAAGGGAGCCAAGTCTGTGCTCTCCATGCCACTGGAGTCAAGCTATCCAGGCTGATATGGGTTGAAAGCCCGAAACCGGTCCCAGGATGCTGGTTTCCAGTTCAGGGAAGACCTGGCCTGGCAGTTCGAGCTGGACTGTTCCCATGGGGCACAGGGTCAAGACTGATTTGCATGTGGCTGGGTCTAAACTGGAATGGCATGTTGAGCAAAAAAACGATGGATTTAGGGCCAGATCTCTGTACTGGAGTGAATGTATGAGATTGTTCTGCATTCTGTCCATCACCTGTTGTTTTTGCATTTGTCACCCCGAGTGGGACGGGTATGCTCAGACGTGAGTTCCTTGCTCTCCACGCCACTGGAGTCAAGCTATCCTGGCTGAAGACGGCTGATAGCCAGAAACCGGTCCTAGGATGCTTGATTCTGGTCCAGGGAAGACATGGCTTGGCAGCTCGGGCTGGACTGTTCCCATAAGGCACGGGTCAAGGCTGATTTGCATATGGCCATGTCTGAACTGGGGTGGTGTGGTGAGCAAAAGAACGCTGGATTTAGGTCCAGATCTCTGTACTGGGGTGAATAAATGACATTGTTCTGCATTCTGTCCATCAATTGTTCTGTTTGCATTTGTCACCCGGAGTGGGACGGGTATGCTGGCAGAGCAGAGTGCAGCCTGCCAAGGGCTCAAAAGTCCTGTGCAAGGAAGTTTAATGACTTTGACGTGTCTCTCTTTAGACAGCAAAACTCTGTCTGAACAAAGACTGCTGATGACCCTGAGCGCCTAACCGACAGAAGCGCAGCACGAAGCGCTAGATAAAAACACGTCACGATCACTGCACCGGGGCCCCCTGCTTTGCCATCAGCTCCCTGCTCGGCGTCGTCCTCTGAACAGAATCGTGCCCCTCCCTCTGAAATGATGCCTTCATAGGGGTGATTCTGTCATCGATGCTGTTTGTGAATGAAATAAACTCACTCGATCATGTTGACCACCTTCAGTGAGAACATAAAATACAGGAATTGTCGCCCGAATCAGATGTGGCGACTATCGTAGTCATCCCCAAGACACAACCGCCCTCCCTAGACTGCTCCACCTTCCGGCCCATTTCCCTGATTAACACTGAACTCAAGATATTCGCCACAGCCATCGCCCAGAGGCTTCGCCCCTTCTGCCTGATCTGGTCCACCCTGACCAGTGCGGTTTTATGCCGGCCAGAAGCACCAGGCATTGTATCCATCATCTCCATCTTGCCCTGGCCCACCGTCACCGGCTCTCCCCCTATCTTGCCCTCCTCCTTCTCGATTTTGAGAAGGCTTTTGATACGGTGGACTGGGAGTACCTGGGCGACGTTTTAGAGAGGTTGGGTTTTGGCCTTCCCTTTCGCCGCATGGTCCGGGTCCTCTACCATGGCCCCAAAGCCCGAGTCCTCGTCAACGGCAAGCTCTCCGCCCCGTTTCCCATCCGTAGGGGCACCCGCCAGGGGTGTCCTCTCTCCCCACTCCTATTCGCGCAGGCGATGGAGCCCCTGGCGGCACTCATACGTCAAGACCCCCTGATCCATGGTTGGCAGTGGGATCGAAGCCAGACGGATAAAATAGCCCTGTACGCGGATGACGTGCTGCTCTATTTGGCTGATCCGGAGTGCTCCGGCCCTAGGGCCCTGAGAGTGCTGACGGCCTTTGAGCGGGTCTCAGGTCTCCGCCTTAACCCGTCGAAGTCCACCCTAGTCCCCCTCCACCCCTCCCAGGCCTGCTTCGATTGGCAAGCTGTGATCCCCCTTCGCAAACTGTCATTCAAATATCTAGGGGTCTGGATGACCCTCCTGCCTGAGCTTGAGGTGTCCCTCAATATCGCCCCCTTAGTCACCCAGATGAAACGCGACCTCCGCAACTGGCAATCCCTCCCCCTTAACCCATTGGGACGCAGTGCCCTTTTCAAAATGATGGTCCTTCCGCGCTTCCTATACATCCTACAAAACACCTCGATCCCTCTCACGAGTGGCTGGTTTCGGGAATTGGATAGCGTGCTGATTCGATTTTTATGGGGAAGGGGCGCGCTCGCTTGTCACTCTCTCACTCCCGAATTCCCTCCTATGACGGCGGTATGGGCGTCACGAACCTGTACGCCTACTACCTGGCCACCAAATTGATTGTGATTCATGACTGGTTTGCGGGGGGGTGGTCGGATCCCGCCTATCGGCTGGAACTCACGATCCTTGACTTCTCGCGCCTACAGGGCTTCCTCTACGGTTCCCCGGTCCCCCGAGACATACCCTCCGTCACCAGATCGGTCCTTATGGCCTGGCGCGCCGCACTTCGCTTGGTGCGATGGGAACGAAAATTGACCAGACAGACGCCCCTCTGGTGCGGCACCTGGTTGAGTGAGACCGCGGCCCTGCAGGGCTTTCGCCAATGGGATCTTGTGGGAATAACCCTACTTGGCGATGTGTGGGTGGGCAACCACATACGCTCCTTTGCTGACTTGCGGCAGCGACACTCACTTCTACCCTCCCAGTTCTACAAATATCTACAACTCCGCCATGCTCTTCACGCTCAGCTTCCCGCGCCCACTTCCCTTCCAGAGTTTAGCCCCCTGGAGGCCCAGGTCATGATGGGGAATTGGGGGAGGGGGTGGAGGGTGTCTCCCGGATTTACCGTACCCTGATCAATAATTCCCCTGCATCCCTTGATCGCCTCAGATCGAAATGTGAGGGCCCTTTGGACGAAGTGGACTGGCGCAATGCCCTTATGGCGCCCAGAACCCTCACCACATCCTCGAAACTGCGCCTTGTCCAACTTTACTTCCTCCACACAGCGTACTTGTCACCTACCCGTCTCTACCGCGCAGGTGCTTGGCCCTCCCCGGCGTGTCCCCGTTGTGCTGATGTCCCCGCTGACTTTATTCACATGGTGTGGCGTTGTCCGGCCCTGGAGTCCTTTTGGAGGGGGGTCGAACGGGAACTGACGGGTGTGCTGGGTTGGGTTGTCCCCCATGACCCGAGACATTTGCTCCTTGGAGTCTTTGACGGTTTGGATGGCTCACGCACCGATAAGCGACTTTTGGAAACGGCGCTTGCGGTGGCTAAGCGTGACATGGCAGCCCTATGGTCCCAGAGAGTGCCACCGACTCTGGCGCGATGGAGGAGGGGTGTGGATTGGTGTGGGACTCAAGAAGAATCCGTCTTTGAGGCACGGGGCTGCCCGGAGCTGTTTAATAAGATCTGGGGGAAATGGTTTGGCGTGATACCGCCGTGATGCATTTGACATTATGCCATGCCCACTAGGAATCACTGTCTCTTTTAATGCATGTTACTCCGCTCAGTGATGTCATAGGAGGTAAACAGGACTGTCTTGAAGATATACGTGACCTGATGCGAATGTTTTTGTCTGTGTTTAAAATTTCAATAAAACTTGATTATCAAAAAAAAAATACAGGAAATGTACATCCGGCCCCTCCAGGCGAGCGGAGCTCTGGAGCGAGTTATTCATCGGTGAGGTTTCTTCTTCTTTCTGACTCCGAGCAGGATGGACTCGAACCGAAACACAGCCTATGGAGCCCTTAATGTAAAGGGCTGACAGGCGACTGCACGTGTGCTGCGGGTGACGTGTTCCTCCCGTCCTGCCATGGCAGAGAGGGTGCTGCGGGTGACGTGTTCCTCCCGTCCTGCTATGGCAGAGCGGGGTGCTGCGGGTGACGTGTTCATCCCGTCCTGCTATGGCAGAGCGGGGTGCTGCGGGTGACGTGTTCCTCCCATCCTGCTATGGCAGAGAGGGGTGCTGCGGCTGACGTGTTCCTCCCGTCCTGCTATGGCAGAGCGGAGTGCTGCGGGTGACGTGTTCCTCCCGTCCTGCTATGGCGGAGAGGGGTGCGCAGCTGACGTGTTCCTCCCGTCCTGCTATGGCGGAGCGGGGTGCTGCGGCTGATGTGTTCCTCCCGTCCTGCTATGGCAGAGAGGGTGCTGCGGCTGATGTGTTCCTCCCGTCCTGCTATGGCAGAGAGGGTAATGCGGCTGACGTGTTCCTCCCGTCCTGCCATGGTAGAGAGGGGTGCGGCGGCTGACGTGTTCCTCCCATCCTGCCATGGCAGAGAGGGATGCTGCGGCTGACGTGTTCTCCCGTCCTGCCATGGCAGAGAGGGGTGCTGCGGCTGACGTGTTCCTCCCGTCCTGCTATGACAGAGAGGGGTGCTGTGCTGCGGCTGACGTGTTCCTCCCGTCCTGCTATGGCAGAGAGAGGTGCGGCGGGTGCTATTTTAGGTCGGCTCTCCTCCTCCTCACGCCAGGAGATGAAGGCTCCAGTTTTAATTACGCACACTCCGCGCCGCAGCCTTTGCGGCCGAGCCACTCATTTGAATGCCCCGGGGCGGGATCCCTGGCAGGCCGTGATTGAGCCCCTGGGGCGGGTGGTGATTGAGCCCCGGGGAGCCGGAGCCTGGGAACGGGAAGCGATGCTGTGCGGGGAACGGGGCCTCGCATCGCACAGGCGGGCTCAGAGCCCCACTGCTTGTCCCTAGCAGTGCTTAATTTGTAAGCAATAAGTGCCAAGTCCCGTGTCAGGAGGCCACCGCAGCTGGCACCACCAATTCCAAATGCCAGCGCTGCCAATGACAATACCAACACAACTACTAACCATCACACTCATACAACTGTGACAGTTCAGACTATTCCAGGCCCCCAAAGCTATAGGAATGGCTTGGGCAGCAGGTAATAGTTGTTTTTAATGTATATTGAACTAATAAACAACTGTTGTTCTGCTCACCTAAACAAACAGCACCACCATGTGCCAGCTGTCATAAGTGCTAGCGTTGACAATTAAGTGTTGGTGCCAAGCACCAGAAGCCAACAGCTGAAATTAAGCACTGCCCTATAGGAGCCTCTTCTAGCGCCATCATACCTCGGGCACGTCGCAGCGCTTTGTGAGACTACAAAAACAGAAATACAAAAGTAACAGTATAATGTACAAATAAGACATTGGCAGAAGGCGGGGTGTCAGTAGTGTGGTGAATGGGACTACGGGCAAGGGACACTGCTACAGATGTAGAAGAGAAGTGGAGAAGTGTGGCTCAGGGGTTAGAGGCAGCAGACCCGGAAGCTGAGATCGGTCCTAGACCAGGGTTCAATTCCCCGCCTCGGCGGGTCTTGGGCTAAAAATTCCACGGACTCGATAATTCTCGCCCCGGTGCCTCCTCGACTCACGGGTTCACACTCTGCGACTCTGGGCAATAGCTTGCTTAATCTCCACAACGGCCCCTCGCGGCGGGATGCCTGACTTTCACCTTGTGGATACCCTGCTATCTCACAGGGGAATACCAGGAAGGGTTCCCTAAGCAAGCGCCGGGAAACCCACTGCGGGTAGCTGTGCGCTATATAAGCTCAACTACATTTACATTTACAGATGGAGGTTGTGGGGGCCTTCACGGGCAAACTAAGTGAGACACACAAGACTTGGTTCACTGGTGTGGGCTAACTGCCAGGAGCGGAAGTTGCCC
This sequence comes from Lissotriton helveticus, assembly GCF_964261635.1. NCBI lineage: Eukaryota > Metazoa > Chordata > Amphibia > Caudata > Salamandridae > Lissotriton > Lissotriton helveticus. The sequence goes on from NC_136065.1 coordinate 2,116,142,820, forward strand.
CTTTATTTACGACCTCCGGTCCGCGCTCGCGGGGAGGGTGAAGGAGCTACATTGTATGATAGTGGCCGGCTGGCTCACTACATCCCTTTAATTATCAACAACCAAAATAACGTACAACGTATAAATATATTTCTCCACACAGTATGTTGAATTCACTTCTCCTTGTGGGAGCATAGAAAGTCTCTCAGTCTCTGACTTGGTCTGGGGTTGTCTCGTAGCCGGTGTGGAAACCCCCTCGGCAAACCTTGCCTACCCCTCTCCTCCAATAACACTCGTCTCTCCCTCCGACATCCTTTCTCCTCCTTCCTCCGCACTAGCTGGTTCGATTTCAGCTTCGGCATTCCCCGCCGTGGCTCCGCTGCCCTCATCATCTCTGAACGCTTCTTGCATCCAGGCTGGGGCTCGTGGGCGCCATCTGTCGGCCAGACTTTTTTGAACCACGACACATTCCTTGCTACACTCCTCCTTCCATTTCTGGCTGGGATCAGGGTCCCTTTTACTCCAACACTGTCCATACATCTCTCTCAAACGGTGTCTTGAATTTCGACCCTTGCTGGCGACTGTTCATCCCTTCTCGATCACCAGTCTATACATCCACCTGCTTGGCCCTCCTGTCACGGTTGGCTCTCTCATTATTTCTCCTTCGTCTGTCATGTGCCGATGCCACGTCCAGCACTCCCGGCACCCACCTGCTGCTGACTGATACCACATCCCGCACTGCTCTGCGCATCATGAGGTCACTTGGGGAGCAATTGGTGGTGCTGTGAGGAGTTTGGCGTTAAGTCCACAAAAACTGATGCAAACACCCTTGAATGTCCACTTGCTGGTCGGCCCCTATTCTCAGTGCTTTGTTAAGGGTGCGTGTGAGAATGTGAGTTTCTGTTGCAGTACGCCCCCACTTTTTGCCTGATACCTGATGCACTTTTCCTTGGTGTGCCCTGGGTCCCTGCCAATCAGGTACCCAGGGCCTGTGTTCCTTCCCTAAAAACTGTACTAAAGCCTAAACCCAATTGGCATCTCTGGCCACATGCCAACCCCTAGTTAATGGTACCCTAAGTACCCAGGGCATTGTGATCAGAGAAGACCTCTAAGGGCTGCAGCACTTATTGTGCCACCCTTAGGGGCCCTGTACCCTGACACACACACACTGCCTTTGTAGGTTGAGTGTCCTGGTGCAGAACTAAACAAAGAGTCGACATGGCACACATCCCTGTGTGCCACGCCCACAAACCCACTGCCCTGGCATACATCAGCCACCCCTCTAGCTGGGTATCCTATGCCAGTGGTGTGGGCACAGGTGCATGAGCCTACAGTACAGTACAGCCCCTACAGTACCCAGGGCCATTCCTGGGCACTGTAAGTGCAGTCATGCCATTAACAGTATATGGTGCTGGGAGGTTGTCATTACGAACTCCACTGCACCATAATGGCTACACTGAAGACTGACCAGTTTGATATCAAACTTCCCAGCACATGAAACCCACACTATTGCCAGTGTGTGATTTAATGTAAAATGTATGACAGAGGGCATCTTAGAGATGCCCCCTGAAACCTAACCTACAATCCATGTCTTGTCTGAGAGGTTGCCTAGGCTGCCACACAGCAGAGATGTTGCTGGACCCCTGGGTAGAGAGCCCCCCGCTCTCCTGGGCCTGCAACAATGCACATCCTGGGACGAGGTGCCAAGCCTCCTCCCCCCAGGATGGGCAGGGGAAGCTTCAAAGGCATTCCATCTTTGTGAGCTTCTCCAGACCACTTGCTGTACTCAGCAACTGGCCCCCACCAGTTCTGACCCCCACTCTGGCGGGAAGACTGGCGGGAAACCCTACATCGGAAAGGAGGGTGTGCCAGCCTGTGCCAACTCCACCCCTCAGGTGGGAGAGGCGAGGTGATGCACGACCCAGGGCTCCGGCCATCTTGAAGATGGGGAGCCCTGCCCAATCCCAGCAAGGCTCCTGCCCCCCTCCCACTGGAGAGGAGGAGACTAGGGGATGTACCCACCCCAGGACCGGGACCCATTGGACCCTGACCTTGCCCTTCCTGTAACGCCCCTACATTTGGTATTTATTGGCACCCTGAACCTTTTTCCACAGATCCAGATTATGAAACAAGAAAGAAGATCAAGGAACACGAAGACCTGCCGTGCAGCTCCTAAAAAGAGGAAGACACCAACTGATTTAGCCCCAGCCCTACCGGCCTGTCGACCCTCGAACCTGCTCCTGTTAAAACCTGGCATCTCCAGTGGTCAGCAACCTCAAAAACCCCGGAGGACCTGACTGCCTTGTGACTTTGACTACCTGAGTCTCCCACAAGCAGTGGTTCTGCTCAAAGCAAGTAACAAGCCCTGGCATCAGCCGGGAACGCGAACCCTGCACACTCTGCATCCGCCCAGCCTGGTCTGTGCTGGAGTAAATTAAGACCCTGAGGACAATCCAGTGCCCAAGGACCCTTCTCGACGACCCCGACGATGCCTGCAGCCTCTGGACAAAGGACCGCTCCAACCACAACCAGCAGGGGGTAAGATTTCCCGACCTCAAAAGACACCCCTGCACCTGGCGCACCACGGCCCCCTGTGCCCAACTCTTGGGTGCCTACCTATCCTCCAAGATCCCAACTTACCCCTCGAAGTGTTGGTCGCTCCAGAATATCCTCCGTCCCCGAGCCTGCAGCCTTTGTTCCCCTTTCAAGATCGTCATTGAATAACATTGAGCGCCCGACGGCTCAAAAGCACCCTGCACCCAGCCGCCCGAGTCCCCTGGCAGTGCAGCCTGTACCCTATCCTACTTCCCAATTTGCCCTGAGCAAGTGACCAGGAGCCCAGCTCCCAGAGACGCGTGGCCTGCTATCCAGCAGCTACCAACCGAAGGCCCCCTGCCCCCCATTGGATAACATTGGGCCTAACTACCTCTGCACCCGGCCGCCCCTGTGCCGCTCCGGGTGTACCAACTGTACCTACCTGACCCTGGGGGACCCCTGAGTCTATGCCTGGAACCTTAACTTCACCAGTCGAGTACTCACCTGAAAACCGATCACTCACTTTCTTGCCATAGGATAACATTGACTGGTTTGACTTGAAAAATTTTCTAAGTGTGAAGTTTTGAAACTTTAAAATATTCATCTAAAATCAGCCGAATAACGAATTCCGAAGTACTCACCTGTGATCAGGAGAGAAGCCAGTACTGTACCTTTTAGCCAAGTACTGAACCGCAAAAGTAATCATAACCGGGTTTACTAGTAACCTGAATTTTCTCCATAGGAATCCATTGTCTGCTTTTCTATGAAATTTCTTCTGTCTACTTTTGAAAACTTGAAATATTCCTTAAAAATTGTACCTACTACTGAAACATAATTACTTACATGTCTTAAGTAGAGACCCCAGTGCTGGACCTAGGAGCCCAGTACTGGATTACAAAAGTAACGAGAACGTACTGTACCTGTAACCTGAATTTTCTCCCATTGGATAACATTGCTAGATTTTCACTGAAAAGTTTCAAAGAGCGAACTTTTAAAATACCCTTTTATTCTTTAAAAATCATAGCAATAACTAAAACGTTTTTACTAAACTGTTTTCAGCTTAGACCCCAGGACTGAATCTAGGATCCAGTCCTGGAGTTACAAAAGTAATCTATAAAGTAATCAGCTGCATTTATGTAGAAAAACTTATTGAGCTCAATGTTAAATTGTGTTTAGAATTGTGTTGCCTACTGCAACCACTGTAACTATTATGCTTACAAAGTTTATTGTCTTCTTGCAAAGCAATTACCTGAAGTCACTCATACTGAGAAAAGTATATTTTGATACCTGTTGGTTCTAAAAATAAAACAACTATATATTTGATATAAAAACAATTGGCCTGGAGTTCAGTTCTTGAGTGTGTGAAACCTTTTGCTGACTGAGTGTGTACATCAAATGCTCTACACTGTCCTCTGGTACTGCCTTACTGCTCGACCAAGATACCACTTTGGAGAGTAAGGTCAGCCCTGACTTTAACCTCTGTTATACCTCTGGAGATTGTGGACTCTATACACACTGTACCTTACTTTGGTTCAGTATATATAGAGCCACTTTCTTATGCATGAAGCATTCCACCTCTCCATTTGCCTGTGTCCGATGTTGCGCTAATGCATGAATTCTCTAAACTCCTCCCCTTGAAAAGGTGGTCCATTGTCTGTTTTGATTTCGTGAGGAAATCCCAGCATGGTAAATGTCATCTCCAGCACTGGTCCACTCCCTGGAACCACATCTTCGATCTGATCCGGGATTTGGTTTTAGCGATCCCTTGGTGTGCCAACTCGGTCGTTCCCCCCCACAAACGCTTGTGCACAACTATGAGCGATCCCCGAAGCACCAGGCCTTCCTCACTCTCACTTAACTCGTCCCAGCAGTTCCACAGTCCTGTTCTGTTTTCCCTTTCTTCATCCGTCAGCCTGCAGACTCCATCCAGAAAGTTTTTCCACTTGTGCCCCCTGAGGGCTTCTTTCACCTTTGTCAGACATCCATCCTCTCGGGTGGCTTCCACCAATTCTTCCATTGACAACGCCCTCGGGCATGCTAGCTCCGTGATGAGCTGTACATAGCGTTCTGCCCCTTCATCCACTTCCTTCTGTTCTCCAGGGCCAACACCCACTGAATGTCTCAATAGGTAGTCCGCCGGGTTGTTTGCTCCTGGGCGGTACTGCACCTCAAAGTCGTACTGTTGCAGCTGCACTGCTCACCTCTCGATGCGCGGTGGCCCATTTCTTGCAGAGCCACCAAACAACAGTACAAGCGGCTTGTAGTCAGTTATCAATTTGAATTGGTGTCCACAGAGGTATAAGTCAAAATGCTGGCAGGCCCACCAGATTACCAGCGCCTCCCTCTCTATTTGAGCATAGCGTGTCTCGACAGCCGTCAACGCTCTGCTTGCATATGCGATAGGCACCCACTCATGTTGGTCCGTCTCTTGTAGCAACACTGCTCCTAACCACACCAGGCTCTCATCAACAATTAGTTCAGTAGGACTCCCTGGTTTGAAGTAGGCGACTGTGGCCCCTGTAGAAAAGCATTCTTCACATCTTGAAATGCCTGGGAGGTCTTGCAGGTCCACTCCCACTTGGTATCTTTCCTGGTCAGAGCCCTGAGGGGTTCTGCAAGGGTTGCCAGCCGCAGAATGAACCAACCACAGTAGTTTGCCATTCCAAGGAAACTCCTCATCTCCGTGGAATTCTGAGGAACTGCAGCCGTACGTATCGTATCCACCTTCGCCAGGTCCACCTGTAACCCCTCCTTCGAGAATCTGTAGCCAAAACTTCACTTCAGTAGCATAGAACTGACACTTCTCCTTGTGCAGCGTGAGGCCTCGTTCTCTTAGTCTCGTGAGTGTTGCCCTTAATCTTTCATGGTGCTTCTCCAATGTCTGTGAGTAAATCCGTACATCATCACTGACATTGATTACCCAGGCCAGCCCCGACAGAGCTTCCTGAATGACCTCCTGGAAAACTTTGGCTGCTGAGGATACACCAAAACTCAGTCTTTTGAATCCCTGCAACCCCACATGGGTAGAGAAAGTGGTGATGTAGCGACTGTCTTCGTTCAACATCAGCTGATGATAGCCAAAGTTCAGATCTACTTTTGAAAACCACCTTGCCCCATTGATGTCTGCAACGATCTCATCTATTGTAGGCGTGATGTGCCTTTCCCTTCGGATTTCCGTGTTGGGTAACCTCATATCTACACACTAACGAATAGCCCCAGGTTGCTTCGGTTTGGGCGTGATCACCAATGGCGACACCCACGGGGTAGGTCCTTCCACCTTCTCAATCACACCAGCTTTTTCTAGCTTGTCCAGTTCCGCCTCCACCAAATGACGCAAATGGAATGGCACCCTCCTATGTCGAAACGCCACTGGCCGGACCGTTTTGTCAATGTGTAGCTTTACTTGTACTCCCTTCAGGCAGCCTAGGTCCTCAAAGAGTTCTGGGAACTCATGCATGATGTTCTCGGCATGCGACTGATGAACTTGGCGTGCAAAACTCATGAGCCCCAGGTCTTCTGCCGAGTGGCAGCCCAGAAGGGTCCCCGTGCTGTCCACTGTGACATTGAACTTTGTCAGGGCTGTTGTTTCCCCATGTGTGACCTCCACTTCTATCACTCCCTGCAGAGGAATCCGTGTGTCGCCTCCGTATGTGTATATCCGTGCTCTTGTGGGCATCAACAGAGGAGCTGGATTGAGCTGTCTGTAGTGAGCTGCGCCTAGGACGTTCACCAACACCCCTGTGTCAATGAGTGCCATCATGGAGGTGTCACCCACCCAGATATGGCACATCGGAGGCGGTTGTTTCTTCTCGTTGCTCTTCCCCGTGAACTAGACAACCCATATCTGGTCATCATCTTCGTCATCCAGCGCTTATAACCGTTGGCAGATAGCATCCAACTCTCCGGTCGGTCCACCCGCCTCTGTCACTTGCTTGATCCTGTCCGGTCGCTGTACACGACCGCTCCCTGATGCCGGCACATTTAGGCTCATACAGACTTTGGCAAAATGCCGCAGGTTTCCATACTTCAGGCATGTCTTCCCATTTGTCGGACATCCTCTCGGCGAGTGCTTCTCCAATCTGCAGTTGTTGCATCGTCTTTTGTGGTGTTGGCCACCCAGTGCTCCTTTTCCACTACCGGAACTTCTTTGAATAACCTCCACACGTACCTCCTTAACCGATGCCTGACTCGCTGAGGCAGTGGCAGTCGACTTGCGGGCTAGCGCTACTTCCATTTCTCCTGCCCTGGCACCCGCCAGTTCGTGCGACCTTCCTAATATGAGTATTTTTGTCCAAGGAGATGCCTGGTTGATGTAGGATGAGTTTTCTCAGTTCCAACTACCTGCAACCCTGGATAAGCTGCGCACCGATCTCCAGCTGTTTATCAATACCTGTACACGAGCTCGCAAGCCTCCTCAACCTGGCATAGAATGTGTCCATAGATTCTTCATCTTGCTGTCTCGACTGTCGCATCTTGAAATGTTCAAAATCCGGGTTCAACTGAGGGTCAAAATGACGATCAATCAATCAATCAATCAATCAATCAATCAAGCTACGATTCAGCGCAGCTACAGCTGCTGCATAGCCATCCACGTTTCCCGTGTTCGGTAGGTCCTGGAACAGTTCGTATAACTCTTCTCCTCCCATGTGGAGCATGGTTGAGTGCTTGACCGCTCCATCAGTCTGCTTGACAGCCTGGAAGTCATTTTCTAGGCTTCTGATCCACTTTCTCCCCCGTGGCACCACAGTGGCAGGATCCGCTAGCTGGCTAAATGGCAACAGTGAGGACAATGACGGGCGCGACCTCATTGGTGCTCCTCCCCCACTGCCTCCTGCCGCGTTATTCCCTGCTGGCGTAGTCATTTTCAACCTCACACTCATGTGCTCTCTTCCTAGCCTTCAGCCTTGCCAGTTGTACTTTGCCCTTCTCCCAACGGGAACTCCTGTATGTGTGACCCTGTCCTTTATATAGTCTTTCTTTGTGGCACCTTCTTTTTCCTTATTTTTTTTGTTTTGTAAACCTGGGTGGTGTGTACCCTATGGAGACTTGTCTGTGTCAGTGCTTTTTGACGTGTGGCCCCACGCTGTCCTCCTCGAGTTACTGGGGGCCCACACTCAGGGTTCCTGCCCTCGCACCCTCCAGGTGTGCTCCGACACAGTGCGGGGGCTTGCAACCACTCAGGGCCTCCCTGCACGCACTTACGACTTCGGACCGACCTGGCGCGCACACGCATGCGCAGCACTGCAGCGCAGGCCTGAGCAGCGGATTCCTCTTTCTCCGCTCAGGGGCGGCCTTAGGCATGTGCAAGCTGTGCACCTGCACAGGGCCACCAAACCCCAGAGGGCCCCTATGCCGATATATATCCTTAATACAATAATCCTCAGAGGATGGATACATATTTGTGTGGCGGCCCCTGGCAGGGATTTGGCGGCCTCCGGCTCTGTTCCACTTCCAAACACCCTGACCCCCCCCCCCCCTCTTCACTGGCCTCCGCGCTCCGCCCTGCCCGGACCCCCTCTTCTGGGGCCCCCTACCTACGCTCCTTGCCCAGGGCCGCCATGAGTCTAGAGCCGCCCCTGCTCCGCTGGTGCCTGACAGCACCCACGCGCCACCCGCTCACTCCCAAGCACCACCTTCCTCACACCTGTCTCCGCCGATCAGCGGATCAAGCGCCGATTGTCTCTGCAGGCCACCACACGCAGCCAACAGCACTAGATCGGGGGCACGATCACTGCTCCTGCAGAGCCCAGCACCCCGCCGGAATGCGAAGCACGCCACAGGTCCGGACACCTCCTCTTCACCAATGTGGTAAGTGGGACTACGGGCAAGGGACACTGCTACAGATGGGGGTTGTGGGGTCCTACACGGGCAAACTAAGTGAGACACACAAGACTTGGTTCACTGGTGTGGGTAACTGCCAGGAGCGGAAGTTGCCCCTTTAATTATTACCTCTCGTACGCGCCTGGCAGGGAGGGTGAAGGTGCTACATTGTATGGTAGTGGTCGGCAGGCTCACTACAAGTAGTGATGTAGCACCCCCCCCCCACTCACTGCAAAATAGGAAGAGGGGTCCCTGAGTCTTCCATATCCCACAAATATTCATTGACCCTGGGATGAATGGGGCCCGCATGAAGAGTTATGGGGTCCCAAAGAGTAGGACCCCTTCTTGCCAAACTCCTGCATCTGAAGGTAATCATCCCCACGACGGGGGTACTTCTTCAGGTAGCTGAAGTGCTGGCGCAGATGTCTGCAGTTTGGGGCCCCCCTCTATGCGGGGGACCTTCCCTTAGTAGGGCTCCCACATGGAGATAGTCCCTCCCCATTCGCGGAGCGCCGGCGGCAGGCACGGTGACAGAGACGTTTCCAAAACGGGGAACTCATTCCTTTGGGCGACTTCCTAACACACTTAGGGGCAGATTTATGATGACTGGCGCATCCCCAGGGATGCGCCCGTCATCCTGCGCCGCTGCTCCGCCACCCATGGTGCGCCGCATTTACAATGCGGCGCACCATGGGGCAAAAACGGCACAGATGCGTGACGCATCTGTGGCGTAAAGGTGGCGCATTGCTGGAGCTGCATCGCAAGCGCTACGCAGCTCCAGCAATGATCAGGGGGGCCCCATCTCCACAATGCTGCGTCAATCCTTACGCCTGCTTCAAGCAGGCGCAGGGTTTTGACGCAGCATTGTCCTGAAAGTGACTGAGTGAAATCTCATAGATTTCACTCAGCCACTTTTAGGAGGCGTTCCTGCGCTGGAGTTCTGGACTTTTTGGTTCCGTCCAGAGGTGTCAGGGATAACACCCGAAGACCCCGGAGTTCCACCTGTCTCGGTGCACAAACAAACAGAAACACGGGCTTCTCGATGGTGGCGTCAAAGACCAAAGGTTTATTACTGCAGGGACACAGAAGTCACAGAAACTACACATGGGCAGTATCTAGGAGCCTGTTCAATTTGTACAAAGAGGGTTGTTCCTTATATACTAAATATTGGGCTTCAGGCAAATTCTTTACATGTTACCACAGTTCTAAACATTCGTGTCTTAAACAATAAATATTTGGCGTTGCACAGGAATCGTCAACAGTATCTGATGTCAAAACATTACGAATGAGGGGTTCCCACTAGTCCATCATAATCCCATGTCAATTCTTCATTCAAGACCCGGACCGCCTCATCGTAAATTTCGTTACCTCCCCCTAATAAAGGCCCAGAAGGAAAGGAGCAGAGCCAGGTGCAGAAGATAGGAAGACAGGATAAGAAATGTTTGTGGGTCGTAAATGGGCACGGTTACCAGCTTCGGCCGCCTAATCATGATCAGGCCAACGAACACAAGAACCAGTATAGCAGGACTGGCCTCAGGCTGGGGAGGCAGTTCTTGCCGAGTCATGCTGCTACAGCGTTGCTGGCCTAAGGTGCACGTGTCACTCGCAAGGTGAATCGCCGGTTAAGGCCTACGTGTCCTTAAATGAAAAGGGGTCATTGTGTGTCCATTGACTATGTGAGGGCAAGGAATACAAAATGGCTTCCGTGTCCTAAGATGGATGCCATGGGTAGGACAGAAATGTGTTTGTAACTGGAGTGCTCTTGCTCGTAGCATAGCGAAAACACCAGGATGTACTAAATGGATCATTTGCGGTCTACTGATACCAAAATTATGTATTTACGACAATGTTACAAACACGAGTAAAATCGTCACGGAACCTCAGACCCTCCTTTTGCCCTTACATAGGCAATTACTCAGTCTATATCAGAGTCAGAGTCTAATTCTATGCTCATTAGGTCAGTGACATGTTGTTGTATCATCATCCTGTCTCGTGCCTTTTCTCCTAATGCAGGTGGTTTTCTGAAACAGGTTGCAGCACAGAGACTACACAGAGCGGGACCACATTGGATAATAAGACAGCACGAGAACAGAAATACTAGGATGACACCAATGACCATCAGAACCTTCCATCCCCACGCTGATATCAGAGTCCAAAACCACTCCATGAAGGACCAGTTTCCCTTATCTACGTGTATAGAGTCGGAAATCTTGTGTAGCTTAGAGATTGCTTCATAGACTGTTGGAGCATTATTTGGAATAAAGACACAGCAGCTCGATTGGATCATTCTGCATACCCCACCTCGATCTGCAAGTATTACGTCTAGAACCATACGGTTCTGCAACGTCATGAGACGATCCGCCTGAAGCTCAGCTGTTAAGTTACTAAGGGCACCAGCAGTTTCCGTAATAGTAGATTCAACTACCCGTGTTAGTTGACGTAGATTTCTACTATTGGCCATAGGCCCCCAAAACGGAAGGAAACCTTTGAAAAAGTCTCCAGCTTCTTGACCAGCGGTATCTTCCTTGCTGAAGACACCTCTTGCTACTCTGGTTTTGTGATAATCTGCAGAAGCAGTGTATGTCGGGGGTAACAATCGAGCAATATAACATGAACCTGAAAAGTCAGCAGGCAGCCATGTATATGCTCTGTCCTGACAGATGAAGTAGGTACCCCTAGCAGTCAGAAAGGCAGGGGAGGAGTTAGACGGAAATACGTAAGTCTCAATGCACTCACTCCTCCCTAGCTGAGCTCTCGGATTTCTCCCATTTCCTTGCAAACAGACCTGACCTCGGTGAGGCACGACCCAAACTGAAGTGGAGCTTTTACGCTTGCTTTCTTCCAAACTAAGGCGATACTCTGTAGAGTTCCAACTCAAATACACCCGTAATTCATCTCTAGGGTAAGATGGAGTATTATTGACGTCTTTAATCATATCAATAATTCCCTGGACTAAAGCTTTGTTGGCTGAGTTGTATTTAGTGGACCGTGGTGGACGCGGAGGATAGGTCTCAAGGGCATATGAAAAAATGGTCTGAAAGGCCTGAAATGATCCATTGTAGCTAAAAGGCAAGACTAAATAGGGAATGCCTTTATCCATAGTGTGAGGTATCAAGCCACACACCCAGCAGTCTGTAGTATTAACTATCAGTTGGTGTTGATGCAAGAGCTGTACAAATGTATTGTTAATAAATTCTGAGCGTCGAGCTTGTTCGTGTTCAGGAAATGAGTGAAAAGAATGCATAGAAGGAACCGTAGAAGTAGTAGGATCAAGGGGAGGTACTGTAGTTACTGGCATAAAAATCAAATGTACACCAAAGATGATTCCACCCACCAACGTTATCAGAACAATTAAAAATGTAACTGCACATTGCATTAGAAAGCATTTGCTGTGAAGTATTCTGTACAGTCTATTTCTGCGAACATAAATTACATTTTCTCGTTGTAGCTCAGGAAGCTCCATCTTCTACGACCGTTCGCGACCACTGATGATGTGTACGTAGATGAAAATGCCTCTATCAGCCCTGGGAGTTCCCAGAACTAACAGAAAGATCGACCTTGTGTCTGACCCCCGCAGATTCAACTAGGCACACAGCCACGACCCTACGGCTACCCAGACGGCAAGGCAATTTTAAAACAAAAAGAAACAATACAAAGTATTAGCAAACTTCCTGGCTGGAGGCAATGTATAGCAAATTCAAATCTGAAAATAGGCAGTTTCCTGCTTTATTTGTCCATATTGCGAGAACGTAAGTTGTATCTCAGTTTTGCAGGGGCTGTCTGATCTGGAAACAATGTATTTTCAGCTGACGTTGCAATGTTCACGTTCGCAGATGGCAAATGTTCTTTTGGTGCAGATGGCAAATGTTCATTGGGTGTGGATGACAAATGTTCAGGGTTCAAAAGAGCAGTTTCAGGAGGAGAGTCAGAATTTGGTGAATCCGTGATCAGTTCTGCATCGCTGAAAGGTATGAACCTGGGGATTTGTTCCGTTTCAGAGGTACCGATTCCTTTCTTTACCCAGTTGTCGTAAGGAAGTGGCAGAGGCACACGTTTAGCATGTGTCGTATGGATCCAGTTTTTCCTTCCGGCCACACGAATAGCAGTTCTCGTTGCTAACAGGACTTGGAAAGGGCCAATGAATCTGGGCTGAAGATTTTTTGTTCTTGCAAAATTTTTGATGACCACCTGATCACCCGGTTTCAGCTGATGGCCTGGACTCTCCGGTGGCTTTGGTAATGCATCGAAAACCTGTTGGTGAATAAGACTCAATTTAGCAGTCAAGTCGAAAAGGTAATCAATTAACATTGGGTATTCCAGCTGCTTAAATTCTTTCGGTCTAGGTACCCCCCAAACATTTGCAGGACGACCAAAAACTATTTCATAAGGACTAAGCCCTACTCTAGAATGTACGGTTGCTCTTGTTGATAGTAAAGCCAAAGGCAGTGCATCTGGCCAGGGCAAACCCGTGGACGCTTGTATCTTAGCAAGTTTCAGTTTGAGGGTGCCATTGTAACCCTCGACTAAACCCGCGGACTGGGGATGATTCGCACTATGAAACTTCTGTCTAATCCCTAGGCCGGCACACACACTCTGCATAACTTTCCCTACGAACTCACTTCCGTTATCTGACCATACAATCCGTGGCATTCCGTATCTGGGGAAGTATTCTTTAAGAAGAATTTTGGCAGTGGATAAGGCAGTATTGTCCTTCAGTGGGTATGCTTCGATCCATCTGGAGAAAGCACAAACTACCACTAGGACGTATTTCAGATTATTGCAACGATCCATGTGAATGAAGTCTAGCTGGATCACTTCAAAGGGGCAGGAAGGAGGAGCGAAGTGACCTGCAGGTGTGGGGATTCCCTTGCCAGGATTATGCATCAAGCATACCATACAATTTCTCACCACTCTCTCTGCACACTTACTAATCCCGTCATTCTTCCAGACCGGAGCCAACATCTTACAAATCCCTTTTGAACTGATGTGCGCTGTTCCATGTGCCATCGTTACTACTGCAAGCACATACGCATCAGGCAACATCCAACGCTGTTGTTCCGACAAGTCAATCCAACACCCACTCGAGTCCAATTTACCCGTGCTCTCTCTCCATGCAAGCTTTTCCTCCTCAGTCGCCTCTTTCTGAATTTCCTTCACGCTTTCCACTGTGTCCTCACACATTCCAGACTCAGAAATCCATCTTGCAGACGTTGCAACATACATTCTACTCATCATATTTCTAGCTGTCTGTTTTGCAGTCTCATCGGCAAAAGCATTCCCACGACCAACATCATCCGTGATTGCTTTATGAGCACTGCATTTCACAATCGCAACTTCAGTCGGCAAGGTTAGAGATTCCAACAAGTCATTAACTAGCTGACCATGTTGAATCTTAGTCCCATGGGACGTAATGAAACCTCTCTCTTTCCACAAACGGCCAAAACTATGGGCCACGCCGAACGCGTACTGACTATCTGTGAACACATTCACTCTCTTTCCCTTAGCTAAAACGCACGCTCTTGTTAGCGCGATCAATTCTGCAGCCTGGGCAGAATTCTGACTCACTCTTGCAGTCTCCACAATCGTACTCAAAGTCGTTACTGCATAAGCAGCAGTCACATCACCATTCTCCAATTTGAAGCAAGACCCGTCAACATACAACGTGCCATCTGGATCTGACAACGGAGTGTCTTTTAGATCGATTCGTCCTTTTGTTTCTTCCTCAGTTTTGAAACAACAGTCGTGTGGTTCGGAATCACTCGACTCTTGGCTAGTCGGCAACAATGTTGCTGGATTCAATACATTGCATCTTTTGATCTGAATATGACTAGCTAACAGTGTCAGTTCATAACCTGATAATCTAGCACTGGTAAGGTGTTGCGTCTTGGTTCGGTTCATGAGTGTATCCACAGCATGAGGAACCATAACTACTAGCATGTTGTTCATTACTAAACCAGCAGATTGTCGAATGGAAGCTGCAGCTGCGGCTGTAGCTCTCAAGCAACTAGGCAATGCTCTAGCTACTGGATCTAATGTTGATGAAAAATACGCACAAGGGCGTTGTTTATCACCAAATTTCTGCGTCAAAACACTCAATGCACAACCTTCTCTCTCGTGGACATAGAGCGTGAATGGCTTACTGTAGTCGGGTGTACCCAATACAGGTGCTGAACACAGTGCATTTCGTAACTCAGAAAAACTCTGCTGACATTCAGCAGACCATGGTACCGGACTCGGAACACCTTTCCCAGTCAAGGCTACCAATGGTTTTGCTAAAAGAGAAAAATTTGGGATCCATTGCCTACAATATGAGGTAATACCTAAAAAGGCACGTACTTCTCTCTGCGTGCTAGGAACATTCATCTGTGTAATTGCTTTTATTCTCTCTGGGGTCAACTTCCTTCCCTCCTTTGACAAGAGATGACCTAGGTAGGTCACTTCTTGGCAGCAGTATTGCATTTTTGAAGGTGACACCTTGTGATTCAAATCTGACAAGTGATGCAATAAAGAAATCGTAGCTGTTTTGCAAGTTTCCTTGTCATCGGCAGTCACTAGAAGATCATCGACATACTGTACTAAAGCAGAACCACGAGGAAGTACGAAGGAATCTAACTGGCTTTTTAATGCTTGACTGTAAATGGATGGGCTTTCACAATAGCCTTGTGGAGCGCGTTTAAACCTAAAGCTTCGTCCTCCTAGAGAGAAACCGAAGATATCTCTGCTTTCCTCGGCTATCGGAATGCTGAAAAAGGCATTTTTCAAGTCGACAACCGAAAACCATGCTGCTGTAGCAGGAATCAACGTTAACAATGCAGTAATGTCTGGTACCACAGGAAACTGTGGGATCACAATTTTATTAACCTCTCTAAGATCAATTACGAACCTATATACTGGAGGCTTTGTAGGGTCAGTTCGTTTCAAAATAGGCAGTACAGGACTATTACAGACATTACCTCTAGTTTCTTCTATAACGTCTTTCTCAATCAGATCATGCACTATCAGTAGGAGAGCACGCTCACCTTCACTAGAGATTCTGTATTGTGGAATTCGTGGAAGTTTGACATTTGCTTTCAAAGTTACTACATAGGGTGGAATTTCCAATAGACCTACATCATTAGGACCAGTCGCCCAAAGAGTATCAGGGAGTGAACGCAGCTCTGGTGGGAGCGCATCCATCGACAAGTACATCGGAGAGATTATTCTTTTACCCAACGTAAGTTGTACTCCTGCTGGAGAACAGTACAATGTCGCGTACAGGCGTTTTAACAAGTCTAAACCAAGCAGATTTTCGTTACAACCTGTCGTCAAAATCAGGGGTGCTTTCAATTGACGGGGTCCAACAGAAATAGACAAAGGACCAGAAACAGGGTTGTGAACAGGGGCGCCCGAAAAACCTACTGAAACGTTTGTTGAGCCAGACAAAGGTGCGCCAGGGAGTTTCGCATGTATGATAGAACTTTTTGCTGCACCAGTATCCAACAGAAACGGTTCGACTATACCTGATGTTGCTACTGCGACATAAGGCCCACTCTGATCTACTGGAACTGATACTACTCCCTCTCTTTGTCCATGGCTGTCCTAGTACTCACTTTGCTGAACTTCCTCACTAGCTTCATAATAGTCTTCAACATGATACTGTGGAGACCTATTCTGTTGGGCAGATTGTCCATTTCGCTGGTCGAAATAATTAGAGGGGCGATCACTCGTCTGCGGAGGCATAGCACCTCGTCCTCGACCTCTAGAGTTTTGCATAGAACTACCACGACCTCTCTGAGCTGCCGCAGAATTATTTTGTGCCCGAACTGGACACTCATTTTTGTAATGACCTTCCACTTTGCAATAAGCACATTGATTCCATTGGTATTGTGGTCTTTGAAAATTATATTCCGTTCTTTGATATGACCCTTGCTGCATATTCGTCTGATTCGTGCGAGGCGGATAAGCTTGCTGTAAAAGTACTTTAGTTTTTAAATCTTTCGTCTTTTTATCTGATTTTTCCTTCTCTTCTTTATCCCTATTTTCATAGTACTGGGCAGTCGCAAGTATTTGCGCAGTCGTAGAGACAGCCCACGCACTTTCAGAATTCTTTAATTTACCACTAAGTTCTGGCAACAGATTGTGCACAAATTTATCAACAAATAATCTCTGACCTCCTTCTGTGCTCATATCCTGACCACTATGATCCACGAAAGTCTCTTCGAATCTTGTGAAAAAGTCGGAGACGCTTTCGTCTTTCTTTTGTTTGCACGCGGACAATTTGTCCCAGTTAACGCGCAATGCTGGCATCAAGGTTTTCATTAAATCGATTATTCTACCAGGCAAATTAGCAATTAAAGGTTCAGGTTTGGAACCACCTATTTGTTGACCATCCGCTGCAATTATAGCTGCCCAGTCACCACCTAGGGCAACTGGATGATTCTCTTTACGAATTTTAGCCCAAATTGGTTGCGGTACTACATTACCAAATAGCAGATCTATGTCAGCAAGATTCAATACACAAGCGTCAACTGTTTGAGCCAACTCTTTGTAGTACCCTGCAGGATTTTTACGCGGATCTGGCAAGGCCTGTTTCACTGCTAATACTTCAGCTCGCTTCCATGGAATATGTATCCAGACTCTCTGGAATTGGGCCGGAGCGGCTGCAATACCAAGGTTTGCGTTAGCTTGCACAGCTTCACGCCAAATTGGCGGAACCTCTCTCATTGGGTATTGACGATTTTGTTTCGTACTACGTTTCTCTAATTCTCTCGGTGAACGAAGGGATGAGTCATTCCTGTAACTTAAAATCAGTTCCATCGCTTCTTTTATATTTTGTCCAACTATCATACCTGCAGCAAACTCTTTCTGAGCATTAATTAATTCTCCTAGATTTGATTCAGGGTCATCCTCTTCCAATTCTTCACGTAGAAGGAAACACATTTCATCGAACACATATCGTTGTGTCGGTTCGTTCCATTGCATAAATGTATCTAATACATCTTGTACATTATATCTTCCACCTCTCGAAACCCATCTAAGAGCAGTGGAATCTAGTATTCCTCTTTCTTCAGTACTGGGAAGCTGACTACGCCTCTGCACAGAGTCAGAGGTAGGAGTCTTAATCAGAGTTTTATAGAAGGGAGATAGAATATTGGAGACAGAATCAGTGATTCTTCGACGAACAGAAAGCGGAGTCATAATATTAGCAGAGGCAGTAAATAGAGTAGCAGTTGGAACAGATAGATTAGGAACAGTAGGAGTAGCAGGAAAAATAGCTTGTGAAGTAGCAGGTGTGAGCGACACAGGCATAGGTAAAGAAGCCGGCAACCCTAGAAGAGGGGTTGTCGAAGGAACATTAATATTGACCACAGGAGGTACAGGAACTTGATTCAGGGGAGCGGGAACAGGGACACCAGGTTGTCCAGCAACCGGTAATTGAACATTCGGTATAGGTGGAGCCGTAGCACCCTGTGCATACGGTGGGGGTGATCGTAACAAGTAAGACAACAGGGGATCCTTTTCAGGGTCCTCTACTATCTTAGCCGTACTCGATGGCAAAGCAGGATAGCACTTGTCTATCGCTAAATTACGCTCTCTATCGGCCACCTCCATCGCTTTCTCAGACTCGTTGAGTTGCAGCTGCCTAGCAGACTGTTCTAAAGTCAACTCTTGCTCTTTCTGTTCTTTCTTCAACTTTTTAATTTCTCTCTGTTTAGATTCTTTTCGCCAATAACGGAAAGAATCAAACATTGCCGGCCGGGCTTTCTTCTTAAACAACCTTCTTTCTAGATTATCGAGAACTTCAGGTTCAAAACTACCATGTAGTGGCCAACTAAGGACACCATCTTTCTCTGTGAAGCGGATCCATACCTCATTATAAGAGATAGGGCCCACACCAAATTTGCAATATAGATCATAAAGGGGAGTTCCAATCGGAGGAACCAAACACGAGTCCTCCAACTGGGAATCACTGTTGCAACTAAAACAAGACAACATACAATTTTTCCGACTTACCATTTTATAATCCGGAACATAAAACAAACAAGACACAAACAGAAAAGATGCGCACTCGAACCAAGAACTTAGGCCTACCAGAACTGACAAATGTATCAATACCTGAACTGAACAGAATGATTATCGTAACCAGAATAACCAGTGATAATCTTACAGAACTGAACTGAACTGAGAACTAAAAGGATTATCCAAATAGGAGCAACCCTCACAAAATACTTAACTGAGGTACTGAAGACGTCACCAAGGAGAAACCCGTCACGTCTCGCCGTACTAAGGACTGCACCTCGGGTCCAAGACAGGGCGACGGTCAAGGCAACGGACCACTGCAGCCGTCTGAACGGGAACCCTCGTGGAAGAGAACGTCGGGGCCACTTTTGCGATATGCCGGGATCGATGAAGTGGGGCGCCTCCCTCTGAAATCTTCACACGAAGCTCCTCGAACTCTTCAGGCTTTTGGACCGGTACCGAATGACGTCGCCCCACGGTGGGTGCCAATTGGAGTTCTGGACTTTTTGGTTCCGTCCAGAGGTGTCAGGGATAACACCCGAAGACCCCGGAGTTCCACCTGTCTCGGTGCACAAACAAACAGAAACACGGGCTTCTCGATGGTGGCGTCAAAGACCAAAGGTTTATTACTGCAGGGACACAGAAGTCACAGAAACTACACATGGGCAGTATCTAGGAGCCTGTTCAATTTGTACAAAGAGGGTTGTTCCTTATATACTAAATATTGGGCTTCAGGCAAATTCTTTACATGTTACCACAGTTCCCTGCGCAGGAACGCCTCCTTATGGTGCAGGTTGTAAATAGGGTGCATTATTTGCGCTGCCGTTGCGTCAAATAAAGTGAAGCACCGGCGGCGCAAGGCCTTCATAAATCTGCCCCTATGCCTATGGTCTCCCCTCTGGACAGTTTTTGCATTACCACGCCTTGGTGGGAGCAGTCAGACACCTGTGGCGTGAGGGCGCACGAGAGCCGGGAGCTCACGCGGTGCTTCAAGCGATGGTGACGCTAGGGCACGTCATCTCGTACAGCGGCTTTACAGAACATAATTGAGAATTACCCTGAAGCCTCTGCATCTTACACGGGGAAGATGGGGGATCCCTATTGAACAGGGAGCTCACTCAGGCGGAGTGGCGTAAGGCCATGGGTGGATCGAAGCGGGTCTCTAGAAATACCAATTATAAATGTATTCAGTTCAATTTCCAGCACATGACCTATCTCCCCCCACACGGGCTCCGCATCATGTATGGGAGCATAGATCAGCGCTGCCCGAGATGTGGTGAACTCGAAGCTGAGTTTGCCCCTATCGTGTGGGACTGCCCCAAACTGCAAGACTATTGGCTCACAGTAATATCCGTTCTTAATGAAGGGCTGGCACACTCGCGGCCCTGCACATGGGGCGTCTGCCTCCTGGGGCTATTCCCCAAACCCAAGGCTAAGATGGCGGCCCGGCGGGCTCCAGATTCGCGTACCTGGCCCTTACACGTACACGTGTTGGCTAAAGATGGAAAAGAAAGATAGGACCCACAGGAATGGCCTGGGAACGAGACATTGAAATGTGGGCTAGAGCAGAGGACAGAACACTGATGGGAGAAGATGCCCAAGGCATATGTAGTCACACGATAGCCGGGTTGTAGGCGAACGTGTTGCAAGCATGGGACAGTTGGGGAGTAGATAACACAGATAGTACCACTCCCGAGACCCTGATTGAGGAGAAGGCAGAGGTGACCCCCGGTGGCACAACTTTAGGGCACCGACCTATAGCAAGTTGGAGATGCCATTTTAGAAATGCTGAGATCCCCCCTATGCCCCACGGTAGTATTAGAAATCCCTGCACCGCAGGGAGCCATCACTAATGGATTGGTACAGCACCTAAAATTATACTTTACTTATAGAACAACTGGATACTATACTGGTTAACAAGTTAGCTACTTTGCATGCTGCTTAGCTGTTTTAGTTCCCTTCTTTTGTATTTGTAACTTGGCAATTATTGAGTCTCCGAAGGGCATTATGTAAGAAAAGAGTACAGAGATATATACATTTGTATTACTTATTGAGAACAACTGGCTGAATGATTAGAAATGTCCTCAAGGATTTAGTTTATCTAAAATTATGTACAGACACAATCAGTTGGCCCCCCATGCGCTCCTTCACTTATGTAAATGTCAATTTCATTACAAGACAGGAGGCTACATTATGCATTAATCCTTTAATGCAACTCACAAGCAGCCGCTTACATCATAAAAGGAAGAATTAGAATGCAGTGACATTGTGACAACAATATAAGGCATGAGCAACAACAGAGCTGCCTCTTTTAAATGCGGCTCGCAAGCAGATATGTTGCTCCTTCTTGATCTTGTGTATTTTTCATTGAATGCTTCCAAATGATTGATTGTTTATTGTATCAATCAAGCATTTGTATAGCGCGCTACTCACCCGTAGTACTTTATATTCATTGAGCTTTCTTGTTCTTTGACCTTTCTTTCAATGATATGTATGCGGTTTTACTCATGTCTTAATTGTATTCGTTGATTTACTCGACTTCTTTTGACTTCTAACTGCTGCCTAGATTTGCCTCAGTCCCTGGTCGTTTCCCGAACCCCTCCCTCCTGCCTCCCTCCCATCGACTTCCAATTTATGGTCGTCGATTACCCGCCCCCTCCCCTTTCTCCACCCGTTACCGGAGCTTTCTTTACCGGTGGACCACTGATATGATTTACTTAAATGTACCTCCTTTTGCTGTATATGCTTCGGGTTTGTTTTAAACTATCGACTTTCCACTAACGCGCTCGCGAGCGCGTCCTCCAGCTCTTTCGAGGAATGAACCTCGGCGGCGATCGCGCTACGTGCCCTGGCCGCTGAGGGTCATTCCTCTAATCCCCCTGCAGCGGCTGGCTCGAGCGCGTCAGTTACATCGCGCTTGCCAGCCGCTGCCGGAGCCTCGATCAGCTGCCTCACAGCCCTCTGATTTGCAGCTTTTTGGCCTCCCTTCCCCCTAAAAAAGTATACTTTTTTAAACATAAAGAAAGAGAAATTAACTCTTCATCAAGCCAACGAGGGTTACTCCCCCCCCCTTTTTCTTCCCTTTCTCTTTTAATTACTGTACATTATCTATTTAGATAGGAAATTGATTTATTTAATCACATTTATATTCTTAAGCTAAGTATATCAAAAATATATTTTTTTTAAAAGATGGGATTTGCATAGGAAATTAAATTATTCAAGCCTTATTTATATTGTTCAGTTAGATACATAAAAAATATTTAAATTTTTTAAAAAATATTTAATTATTAACTGTAATTTTCAGCTAGCCTGCTTATACTTCCCATCATGTCTGATATGGAATCCGACGATGCTATCGCTAGCTCCCCATACTAATGATTCCTTTAAAATTTTCTTACAAAAGGAGATGAGGTCCTGCATGTTGGACACGCTCAAGGAGGTCATGTCATCCAAGAGACCCTTTATACAAGACCATGATGATGGTACCTCACTTGGCATGGGAGGTCCTAGCACCTCACAATTGTTGGGAGGCCCCCGCGCCTCAAAAGATTCAGGTGTCCCTCGTGACACGAACAGGATGGGTGTCCCTAGCGGCACGAATTTGGCGGGTGTCCCTAGCGACACAAATTTTAATAGTGCACGTGATGATGCAGGTACCGATTCGGACGAATATGAAGTCTTCGACAACCCCTATGATGAGTTTATCCTCGACTTAAACAATCAAGATCTCATTTATCTAGACTTTAATATCCAGTCTGAGGTTGACTCTCCCCCCTCTGATAAAGATGCCATTTTTGACCCCTTGGGTGGCGAAATGTTCTCCCCCCTCAACATTTCCCACCCCAATAGTTCTAAATGGTTTCCCCAGGACCATGTCTCTAAATTTATTACCAGATGGCTGAGAAACTCTCTCGAGAGGGAGACAAGTAATACCCTCAGATCTGAATGCCTGAGACCATTCATGGAAGATAAGGTCTGTCAGACCCCCAATCTCAATCCTGACCTTATTAAATTCTTGTTTAAATTGGGCAAGGACCCCAGAAAAGGTCTTGAGAGAGCTCTAAAAAGTTGTCAAGATCGTCTCCTTGATGTTCTCGGCCCCCTTACTAAGATTCTTGACTTGGCCGAGGAATCTTATATCTCCAATTCTCCCCTCGACACTAACCTGATTAGAGGCTGGAGCCAAAGGGCAATTGTCTTGCTTGGAAATGCTAATTCAGGCCTCAACACCGAAAGGAGGAAGACCATCCTCAATAAAATGAATCCCAAACTGGGTGACCTAGCCGAAAAGGAAGCTTCAAAGAAACCCAGGGGACTCCTCTTCGGTGAGGACGTGATTAAGACTATAGGGAAGTACGTTTCCACTTTCACTGCCCTAGACAAGGCCCAAAATAATATGAGGCGTGTTTTCAGTCGTAATTTTTATGGACAGGCCGGAAGAAGGGGCCGTTGTTCTGGCCGCGGAAACTACCGGCCCTTTTCATCCACTAGAGGCAGAGGAGCTGCGGGCAGAGGTTTCTACCCTTCCAACCGACAATTCTACCACCAGAGAGGAAGAGCTCTATCGGCAGAGGGTTCTCCTCCCTTGGAACTCCCAACAACAACCCTTCAAGTAAGTCCTTCTCTCTCCTCCCCCCTCCTAGGGTGGGGAGAAGACTCAAACACGTCTATCATGTTTGGAAATCCTTAACTCAAGACCCGTGGGTTCTCGAGACAGTTCAAGGGTTCAAAATAGATTTTGTAGAACTTCCATGTCAAACACATACACCCAATTCTTTGGTTCTTCCAATAGAACATCTAGAAATTGTCAAGGAAGACATTTCATCTATGCTCCAAAAAGGCGCTATTATCGAAGTTCCTGGGTCTCAAAAAAGATTTGTAAGCACTCTTTTCTTAATCCAAAAGAAAGAAAAAGGGTGGAGACCGGTTATAAACCTACGAGAAGTAAACAAGTACCTAGTGTACAGACACTTCAAAATGGAGGGCATTCATCTCCTCAGAGACCTTCTTCTTCAGGGAGATTGGCTGGTCAAGCTGGATCTAAAGGACGCCTATTTTAGCATCCCTATGGCAGAAGAACATCAACCCTTCCTTCAATTCATATGGGACAGTCACCTCTTTCAGTTTCAAGCCCTCCCATTCGGGCTTTCATCCGCTCCTTGGTGTTTCACCAAGATCATGAGGACAATCGTCTCTCTCCTGAGAGCAAAAGGAATCCGCCTCATTATCTATCTAGACGATATCCTCATCATGTCCCAACTTCACTCTCAACTCTTGGAAGACCTCAAGACTACCATGAATCTTATAGAGAGTCTCGGTTTCATTGTAAATCGGGAAAAGTCCATCCTTACCCCCTCAAAATCTCTAGAATTCCTCGGGTTCACCATAGACACTTCAAAATGTCTCCTTCTACTCCCCAACAAGAAAATCGCCAAGATTCGGAAAGAGATCAGGTTTGCTCTAAAACAGCATTCTCTTACTCTTCGTGAATTGGCCAGACTTCTGGGTCTACTATCTTCTTCAAGTCAGGCCATCTTTCCCGGACCTCTCAACTATCGTGCCCTCTAGAGAGTGAAAGCCAATGCCCTCCGATCCGGTCTGTGGTACGGAGACCTTGTAACCTTAGATCAACAAGCAAGGTCGGAACTCTCTTGGTAGCTGGACAATATGGATGCATGGAATGGAAGAGCTATCTTCCGGTTGACTCCAGACTTTGTCTTGGAGTCAGACGCCAGCCTTCATGGTTGGGGAGCCCACCTCCTCGACCAAAACACAGGTGGTGTTTGGTCTCAAGCCGAGGCCTCCCACCATATACATTTTTTGGAGCGGACTGCTGGTCTTTATGCCCTAATGAGTTTCAAACACTCACTTCAGGGCAGATCCGTTGTTTTGAAGATGGACAACATCTCCGCAGTCTCTTATATCAACCGCCTTGGAGGGACAAGGTCAGCAGACCTCTCCGATTTGGCCTGGAGACTTTGGATGTTTTGTTTAGAACACAAAATTTCCCTGAAGGCGGAATATCTCCCGGGAAAATGGAATCTTTCCGCAGATTGGATTCGAGATTCCTTCAAGACTTCAGCAATTGGAAACTCAACGTGAACGTTTTCAATTCTCTGTTACATTTTTGGGGCCCTTTCGATGTGGACCTTTTTGCGAGCAGATTGACCTTCCAACTGCCCCAATACTTCAGCTGGATGCCTGATCCGGGCGCTCTTTCAGTGAACGCCTTTCTTCAGCACTGGTCCCTTCTACACCCTTACGCCTTTCCCCCCTTCGCAATGATTCAGAGCCTTCTTGGATTGGATTGGATTGGAGGGTTCTTATATAGCGCATGGCTACTCGGAAGCATCCCAGCGCTTAAAGAAAGATGAAAGTTGATGCAGAGACTAGGAAAAAGAGAAGGATGGGTTATGGCCTGGGAAACAATAATGTTTTTAGTTGTTTTCGGAACATCAGAAGGCTGGGTTCCAGACGGAGTGATAATGGTAGGGCGTTCCATAGTTTTGCTGCATTTCGGGAGAAAAGGCGGTCCCCAGACCGGACCTTATTGGTCCTGGGCGTTATGAGGAGGTTTTGATGGTTGGACCGAAGGTGCCTGGTTGGAATGTATGGTCTAATCATATCCTTCAAAATGGGAGGGCCGTTCCCCTGAAGTGTTTTGTGGACCAGACAAAGGGTCTTGAAATGGATTCGCTCTTTTATTGGGAGCCAGTGTAAGGCCCTTAATGCAGGGGCTGCGGTGATACGACGGCTGGTTCCGGTAAGTAGCCTTGCTGCAGAGTTTTGAGCTATCTGCAGTTGACGGATAACTGAGGTGGGGGCTCCTAAGTAGAGAGCGTTCCCATAGTCCAGCCTAGGTAGAATGAGGGACTGGACTATGGTTTTCTTCGCAGTTTCCGGCAGCTGGGGGAAAATTTTCCGGATTGTTTTTATTAGACCGAAGCACGTAGCCACTGTCTTTTTCGCCTGAGTTTTGAAGGAGAGCTCTGTGTCTAGCCAGAACCCTAGGCTTTTTATCTCCATTTTGGGGGTGGGCCCGGGTCCCATGCAGGGAGGCCACATGGAGGGGGTGTTAAAGGAGGCCTTCAGAAGGTGAGAATAGACCAGTGCTCCCTGGTCCTGATAACTCCCTTCTGGCCTTCTCAAGCGTGGTTCCTGACAACTTTGGAACTGTCGTGCGACATTCCCTTCCTAATTCCTGCATCGAAAGGTCTGGTTTCAAACGCAAACAGAGAAGATCACCACCTAGTACTTTCTGGGAGTTTGAACCTTCTTGCCTTTGAAAATGTCAGGCAATCTAACGAATTGTTTGGACTTTCGTCACCAGCTCTCACTCTCCTCGGAGAGTCATGGTCACCAGGGACTCACTACAGATACAATAACATTTGGAGAAAATGGTTTCGTTGGTGCATGGAGAGGAACTTGGATCCCGTGGAGGCTCCTATCGTCAATATAGGTAATTTCCTCGTTGAATTATTCGACCATGGCCTCTCCTATAGATCCATTAATTGTTACAGATCAGCTATCTCCGCTGGACATTCTCTCGTCAACGTAAGAACGTTATTATTTGTAGAGTTTTAAAGAGTATTAGACTAAGAAGACCTCCTAGGCCTAAATACCCATCTTTGAGGGACGTTAAACTTATCCTTGACCTTTTTTGCTCATGGCCTGATAATTCTCTTCTTAACATGAAATGTCTTTCCATTAAACTTGCTACCCTTTTATGTTTGATTTCTTGTCGTAGGGTATCTGATGTTAAATCTTTATATATTTCTAATAGATGTTATGACATGTTTGGTGTTAAGTTTGAAATCCTTAGGAGAACTAAAACCATGTCAGATTCTATCTTTTACCCTCGTTTTGACTACTGCAAAAAACTTTGTGTTGTTGATTGAATGAAAGAATACGATTCCAGAATGAAAGACCCTCAGGATGCCATTCAACTTCTCATTTCTTTTGTCAAACCTTTTAAACCTATCTCTTCCTGTTCTGTCGCCAGATGGGTTAAGTTGGCTATGAGCTTCGCTGGCATTGACCTTTCTAAATTTCAAGCCCACTCTCTCAGAGGTCCTGTGGCTAGCAAGTCCTTTTGGTCTGGTGGTAAGTTAGATGTTATCCTTAAAGCTGCTGATTGGTCCAATGCCTCCACTTTTGCTCGTCATTATTGTAAACCTATTGAACACATGTCCGACGTTGTTCTTCAAGGCTACCATGTAGCCTCCTGTCTTGTAATGAAATTGCGAATCTCC
This sequence comes from Lissotriton helveticus, assembly GCF_964261635.1. Lineage (NCBI taxonomy): Eukaryota > Metazoa > Chordata > Amphibia > Caudata > Salamandridae > Lissotriton > Lissotriton helveticus. The sequence goes on from NC_136065.1 coordinate 2,116,169,405, forward strand.
TATTAACATGACCAGAGAATCTGGATTTCATTAAAGACACGGAGGCTAACATTATCCCACCCGTCCCTCCCTTGGACGGAGTATATATTCTCTTGTTGTTGATTATTTGCATTCATATTCTGTTTAATTTTGGTCTTGTTGTTTACAATATGCACTCTATCTTCGCAAGATTCTTTCAGCCCTTTTAATTTTTTTTCACTTTCTTTTCAGATAACTCGACCTAACGGATATTCCTGGTCTTCTCTTCGTTTCCCTTCTTCATCGCTCTCCAGTCCAAGCTTCACCTTGAACTTACCAACTCTCTCCTTGCTTCATTGCATTTAAAAGAGGCAGCTCTGTTGTTGTTCATGCCTTATATTGTTGTCACGCTGTCACTGCATTCTAATTCTTCCTTTTATGATGTAAGCGGCTGCTTGTGAGTTGCATTAAAGGATTAATGCATAATGTTAGCCTCCGTGTCTTTAATGAAATCCAGATTCTCTGGTCATGTTAATAGGAGAATCCCAATTTACAAAATTACCACTAAAGATAAAAAATAAAAAATAGGACCCGTGCCCAGCAGAGGCTGAGAGCCTGCAGGGGCTGCAGGGTCGTCTGCAATATATACAAAAAAGATCAGGGTGCATCTTACATCAGAGGGCGTGCCAGGGTGTGAGCAGTGTGGGGGGGAGAGGTGTAGGGCTCAGAGCATACTCAAACAGGTTCCCGATTCATATGGATTCCTATCAAGAGCCATCACTAGATGAAGGCTCCCAGAACCAGGCAGGACCACATCAGTACAGGACCATCAAAGACAGGACCATCGAAGAACAGAACCATCAGAGAACAGAACCATCAAAGAGCAGAACCATCAGAGAACAGGACCATCAGAGAACAGGACCATCAGAGAACAGGACCATCAGGGCCATCAAAGAACAGAACCATCAAAGACCAGGACCATCCAAGAACAAACCATCAGAGAACAAGACCATCAGAGAGCAGGACTATCAAAGAACAGATCCATCAGAGAACAAGACCATCAGAGAGCAGGACTATCAAAGAACAGAATCATCAGGGCCATCAAAGAACAGGGCCATCAAAGACCAGGACCACAGAAGAACAGGACTATAAAGAACAGGATCATCAGAAAGCAGGATAATCACATAACAGAACCATCCAATAACAGGGCCATAAAAGAACAGGACTATCAAAGATCAGGACCATCGAAGAACAGGGTCATCAAAGAACAGGACAATCAAAGATCAGGACCATTAACCCCTTCAGTGCTAATGACAAGGGTAACTCGTCATGGAGTTTCCATTGATTTCAATGGAAATTCAATGGACCTCGCACACACCCCTTAGCATCCAAGTGGTTAAAGGACAGGACTATCAAAGAACAGGACCATCAAAGAGCAGGACCATCAACGAGCAGGACTATCAAAGAACATTACTCTCAGAGATCAGGACACTCAAAGAATAGGACCATCAAACATCAGGACCATCAAAGAGCAGGACCATCAAAGAGCAGGACCATCCGTGTTGGAATGTGCGCGCCCAGACCGCAGAGCGCCTATCTTGCTCAGACCGGCCTCGAGAGCGCTGCATAGAGTGACACCCGACATGTTGGAGCAGGCGCTGCTGGATCACCCTTGTCATCTTTCGGGTGATTTGGACAGCGACACGGAGACTCTGCAGCGATGGCTCACTGACAGGCTTGACGAGCTTGCCCCTAAGGCAACCCCCCGGTCCACGGTGGCACGGCAATCTGCTCTGTGCTTTACGGAGGCGCTTCGGGTGGCTCGCAGTCAGTGCAAGGTGGCCGAGAGGGCCTGGCGCCTTCTGTACGATGGGGAGGCCAAACTCGCCTATAAGGCGGCGGTGAAGGCCTACCATCGGGACATCCTTGGTGCTAAGAGGGATTATCTGGCTAGGAGGATAGAGGCATCGGCGAACTCCTGTAAGGAGATCTTTAATATTGTGAGGGAGTTTACGACCCCCAGCTCCCATCCTCCCCCACCGGTTCCGGCGGAGGCTTGGGCGTGTGATCTTGCTGGCTTCTTCACAAATAAGATCAAGGCTATTCAGGCCACCTTCATGGAGGGACCGGATGGAAGCAGCGGTGAGAGGGTGGACTGCAGACTCCCGCCGACATCTGCGGTGACGCTGTCCGATTTCCCCACTGTTTCCAGCGTTGTCTCCCGGACGCTGCTGGCCAATCTTAAATCTGGCTCGCCACTTGACCCCTGCCCTGCCAAATTCTTGGCCGGGATGGCGGCAGTGGTGAATCCATTGGTCAACTCCATCCTCAATGCCTCCCTGAGGGAGGGAAGGGTCCCCAGTTCTTGGAAAAGAGCGATGGTGATCCCCCTCCTAAAAAAACCGGGTCTTGACACCGAGGCTTTGGCGAATTGCAGGCCAATTTCGCTTCTACCAGCGCTAGCGAAGATAACGGAAAAACATGCCCACGGCGTCCTGTCGAGCTTTCTGGAAGCTAACAATCTGCTCCATCCATCTCAATCAGGTTTCCGTCCTAATTTTAGTACGGAAACGGCTCTGCTGGAGGTCACTGAGATCATCAGGGAGACCCTGGATGTCGGCGGTAGGGCCATGCTGGTCATGTTAGATCTTTCGGCGGCTTTCGACACCGTCCCCCATAAGGCGCTCTTAGCCAGGCTGTATGACATCGGCCTTAGGGGGACGGTGCTCAGGTGGTTTACTTCTTTCCTTGAAGGCCGCCGTCAGACGGTCTGGGTCTCCCAGAGCTCCGCCGAGATGCCGCCATTGGGAGTTGGGGTTCCACAGGGTTCTGTGTTGAGCCCCACGTTGTTTAACATCTTTATGTCCCCTCTGGCGGCCTTGGTGGAGGCTTACGGGGCCCAGATCGTCTCCTATGCCGACGACACGCAACTCCTCTTCACATGCGGGAAAGATCAAGAGTTTGATGGAGAGAGAATCCGGGACTGCCTGGCGCTGGTCTTCGACTGGTTCCAGCGGAACAGTCTGAGGGCCAACTCGGGCAAGTCTGAGATTTTATTTTTTGGTTGCGTTGCCGATCCGGCGTGGCAGCACTGGTGGCCGACCGACATGAACCCTCCAGCACAGTCCTCCCTGGTGGCCAAAAATTTGGGCGTTAAGCTAGACAACCAGCTGTCACTACGAACTCATATTCTTGGCCTGGCCGGCACCTGCTACGGAATCCTAAAAATGCTCCGCAAATTTTTGCCTCTGCTGTCGGAGGAGCATAGGAGGATTACTGTGCAGGCTCTTGTCGGATCAAGGCTAGACTATGTCAATGCCCTCTTTCTTGGCCTCCCTGATTATCTGGTCCAGCGCCTTCAGGTGGTGCAGAACTCTGCGGCCCGGGCGATTTTTGGCCTAGGCAGACGAGCTCGAGCTTCCGGGTTGCTTCAGACGCTCCACTGGCTCCCCATCAGGAAGCGGATCCAGTTCAAATCCTTGACCCTGATGCATAAAGCTTTGCATGGATCAGGAGCTGGATATCTGCAGCGGAGACTGACTTTCTACCGTCCAGTCCGTTCCCTCCGTTCGGAATCCCTTTTTAAAGCTGTGGTCCCGCGGGTGAGGAAGGCCCGCGTGGGAGGACGGTCTTTTAGTTGCAGAGCTCCCCAGCGTTGGAATCTGCTTCCACTTCCACTCCGCAGCACTGTCTACTTGCTCCAGTTTAGGAAGGGCCTGAAGACCTGGCTTTTTAACTCTTAGTTTGTTGTACTGCTTACTGTTTCTATTTATTTTCTCTGATGTCTTCTGTTTTTAGCTGTGTTGTGTTATTTTACTCTGATCTTGGTGGAAAGCGTCGGGACACTCTAACCGAGTAGCCGTACGCTAAACAAAAGCTATATAACATAACATAACATAACATAACAAAGAACAGAATCAACCAAAGACCAGTACCATCAAAGAGTAGGACAATCAAAGAAGAGGACCATCAATGAGCAGGACAATCAAAGAGCAGGACCATCAAAGAAGAGGACCATCAATGAACAAGGCAATCAAAGAGCAGGACCATTAAAGAACAGGACCATCAATGAACATGACTATCAGAGAACATGACCATCAAAGAACAGGACCTACAGGACTATCAAAGAACAGACCATTAAAGAACGGGACCATCAAAGGATAGGACTATCAAAAAACAGAACCATCAGAGAACAGAACTGTCAGAGAACAGAACCATCAGGACCATCAAAGAACAGGACTATCAAAGAACAGGACCATCAAAGACAGGACTATCCAAGAACAGGACCATCAAAGAACAGGACCATGAAAGAACAGAATCCATCAAAGAACAGGACCATCAAACAACAGGACCATCTGGACCATCACAGCACAGGACCGACAGGATTATCAAGTGACCAGGACCATCAGAACAATCAAAGAACAGGACCAACAGTATCATCAAAGAAAAAGTCCAACCAGCCTTTCAAATAACAGGACCATCACAGACCAGGACCATCAGAACCATCAAAGAATAGGATCATCTGGACCATCATAGAACAGGACCAGCAGGACTATCAAAGAACAGGACCATCAGAACCATCAACAAGCAGGACTATCACAGAGTAGGACCAACATGACTCTCAAGGAGCTGAACCAACAAGGCTATCAAAGAACAGGACCATCAGGACTGTCAACGAACAGGAATATCAAATAACAGGGCCAACCGGGCTATCAAAGAGGAGGACCAACAAGACAATGAAAGAACAGAACTATCAAACGACAGGACGATCAGGACCATCAAGGAACAGGATCATCAAAGGACAGGACCATGAAAGAACAGAATCCATCAAAGAACAGAACCATCAACGGACAGGTCCATCACAGAAAAGGATCAGCAGGACTATGAAAGACCAGGACCATCAGAACCATCAACGAACAGGACTATCACAGAGTAGGACCAACATGACTCTCAAAGAGCCGGAACAACAAGGCTATCAAAGAACAGGACGAACAGGACTGTTAAAGAAAAGGAATATCAAAGGACAGGACCAACAGGACTATTGAAGAGCAGGACCAACAAGACAATTAAAGAACAGGACAGGACCTTCAAAGAACAGGATCATCAAAGAGCAGAACCACCAAAGGACAAGACCATCACAGAACAGGGACATCAAAGAACAGAACCATCAAAGGACAGGACCATCAGAGAACAGGGTCATCAAAGAGCAGGACCATCAAAGAACAGGACCATCAAAGATCAGGATCATCAAAGAACTGGACCATCGGGACAATCTAAGAACAGGAGTATCAAAGAGCCAGACCATCAAAGAACAGGACCATCAAAGATCAGGACCATCACATACTAGGACCATCAGAAACCAGGACCATCAAAGAACAGGACCAGCAGGTCTCTCAAAGAACAGAAATATCAAATTACAGGACCATCAAAGAACAAGACCATCGGGATGATTAAAGAACAGGACCAACAGGACCATCAAAGAACAGGACAATCAGGACCATCAAAGAACATGACTATCAAAGAAGAGGACCAACAGGACTATCAAAGAACTGGACAATCAGTACCATCAAAGAACAGGACCAACTGGACTATCAAAGAATAGGACAATCAAAGAACAGGACCATCAAAACACAGGACCATCCAAGAACAGGGCTATCAAAGAGCAGGACATCAAAGAACAGGATTATAAAAGGACAGGACCATCAGGACTATTAAAGAACGGGGTCATCAAAGTACAGGACCATGAGTGAGGACAATCAAAGAACATAACTAACAGGATGATCAAAGAACAGAAATATCAAATTACAGGACCATCAAAGAACAAGCCCATCGGGGTGATCAGAAAACAGGACCAAAAGGACCATGAAAGAACAGGACTATAAAAGAACAGGACTATCAAAGACCATGACTGTCAAAGAAGAGGACCAACAGGACTATCAAAGAACTGGACAATCAGGACCATCAAAGAACAGGACCAACTGGACTGGCAAAGAATAGGACAATCCAAGAACAAGACCATCAAAGAACAGGACCATCAAAACACAGGACCATGCAAGAACAGGGCCATCAGGACAATATAAGAACAGGACTATCAAAGAGCAGGACATCAAAGAGCAGGATTATAAAAGGACAGGACCATCAGGACTATTAAGGAACGGGGTCATCAAAGTACAGAACCATGAGGACTATCAAAGAACATAACTAACAGGATGATCAAAGAACAGGACCATCAAACCACTGGAATATCACAGAGCAGGACCAACAGGACTATTAAAGAATAGGACCATCAAGGACCGGGACCAACAGGTCTATCAAAGAATAGGACCATCAATGAATGGGACAATCAAAGAACAGGACTATCAAAGAGGAGGACAATCAAAGAACGGGACCATCACAGGACAGGGCCATCAGGATGATCAAAGAATAGCAGCAACATGATGATCAATGAACAGGACCATCAGGATCCTCACAGAACAGGGCCATCAAAGAGCAGGACCATCAAAGACCAGCACCAACAGGACCAACAAAGACAAGCACCAATAGGACTATCAAAGAATAGGATCAATAGGACTACCGAAGAACAGGACCGACAGGACTATTACAGTCTTGTATGGTCTGGGGTTGAGCAGGGTTTGCTTCTGCAGGTAAACCAAACCACTCTCTGGCCCCTGTAGGGATTAAGCCAGGTTTAAGTGTAATGTGAATGAAGCCTGCCTGCTAACTTCAGCACCAGCAGGTCTGAAGGTGGTGTGTAAAGGAGCTGGTAGGAGAACACCTCTTGTGCAGGGGGATGAGGAAAGCTACAGTGCTTGTGCTATCTCTTAATGTGGGGGTTTGGATGAGGGCAGGCTCTTTCAGTGTGCAGCCTTTCCTCCAAATGCAGAAGAGCTGGAAATATACCACAATGAAGCTGTAATTGGGAGGGGGATGTCCATATGTAGCTCCAGAAAACAATCATGTGTGAATCAATCAATCAATCAATCAAAGCATTTATAGAGCGCACTACTCACCCGTGAGGGTCTCAAGGTGCTGGGGTGGGGGCTGCTACTGCTCGAAGAGCCAGGTCTTGAGGTGCTTCCTGAAGCTGAGATGGTTCTGGGTCAGTCGTAGGTGAGTGGGGAGGGAGTTCCAGGTCTTCGCTGCCAGGTAGGAGAATGATCTTCCTCCGGAGGTGGTTCTGCGAATTCGTGGGACGATGGCGAGGGCGAGGCTGGTGGAGCGGAGCTGGCAGGTGGGGGTGTAGAATCAAGTGCTTTCCCAGGGCAGGATACACCAGGCACGACAGAACATACTCTGAATGACGTGGGCATTACCAACAGGTGTTTGGGAGCCAGGGACCACCAACGTAGTTGACTATGTTGACAAATCTTCTAATGCATATGCTCTCTTCCTGCAGATCCCTCAGCTAGAGGCAATTCCAAGCATGGAGGCTTACCCAGAAGAATCTATGGCATTAGGTGGCACCAGCACTGTGGCATGGCATGACCTGACATTCACCTGAGCGTGGCCTCCCAGAGTGATGCTGTAGGTCCCTGAAGACACACAACAATTATTGTGACTTCTGCTTTGACTTATTTCCTTGCTGCACAGAGGCCACTGCACTTTCTCAGTAGAGCCAACAAGGAAATTCAATAAGGCCTCTGAAAGAAGGTAGGGTGTGCATCATAGAAACTGGGACCAAAAGGAAGTAACTTGATATCCCAAAGAATACTTCTTCCTGCAGATTCCTCACCCAGCACCCTCTGCACATTCATGCCCCTTAGGCCTAGATCTGAATGCATACCCCTTTGAATGGGAGCTTGCTTGGAACTTTAAACTGCACACAACCTGTACTGGTGCAAGCGAGACTCGTTCATCTAAAACTGTCTGAGCGGCCTCTTACCTGAGAGGCAGCCAAAGGGATTGAGACTTCACCTATGACAATCTGGGTGGCCTCATTTCTGAGGGACAGCCAGGGAGCAACTTCACCTTTGACTATCTAGGCAGCCACCTTCCTGAGGGACAGCAGAGGGGTTTGCTATATTAATCGGAGACTACATGGGCAGCCTCCATCTTGAATGATAGCAGAAGGGTTTGCAACTTCATCTAAGACTGTCTGGGCAGCCTCCTTCCTGAGGGGCAGTAGAGGGGTTTGCGGCAGAGCATGTCTGATCTCTATGGGACAGAGAAAGTCACTTTTTCATTGAACCCCTGACCGCGAAAGCCTGTCTGCTGGCCTTTTCCTGGGAATATATCCCGCCTACCATGAAGTTAAGGTCACCGTGGTGGAACCAGAGGAGTCTGTGGGCACAGATATCTCGTGCTCCCTAGCACTGACCGTGTGGTGCAATCCCTAGGGCCTGAACACTGAATGAGTCAAACTCAATCTTAGCAGTGCTGGGCAGCGCTGTCCACTGATGGACTCATTTCTGATGTTCCAAAGGAGAAGAAAAGGCATAGATGTGATCCAGCGGTTCAACAATAACAGATACTCCACTACCATATACTCACCTGGGCCCATAAAATCTCACAGTGCGTAAAAATGTATAATTTTCCACAGTGTTCAAGATTAGTTATTTAATACTCCTAACTAACCTTTCACTGATCAAAAAGCTCTTTCGTCTGGTCAATGGACCATTAGTTGAACTAGTTGATGGTAAAAATGACATAGAATTAACTATTCTTTATTCAATGTAAATAACCACAGACTCTGGAACGTTTTAAATCTTTATATAAATTAATGCATGTGAATCACTTCAAAAATACAGTGCAGTCACCTTCATTCACAGGGAAGAAAATTCAATTCATTAGACACCAAACATATACTTCAGACTCATACAATGATCAATGCTCAGAAAGGGAGAGCATAGAGAGAAAAGTATATCAGTAATAACGATAAATTTATAATTACCAAGATGGTGTGAAAGACCAACCCCCCGGCCAAAGGGCTGGCGTGGGTCCCCTGGGAGAGGGCAGGAGACAAAGGCTCCAGGACAGGATTCAGGACAGGATAGATGACCTCTCTAGAATACCGACGATTGTGCCGCACCCCTCTCTGGAACTCTCTTCCTCCTCGAGATTCTTCCGTGATCATCTAATCTAACCCAATTAAATTAGGATAGAAAGTTCTGCTTCAAGTTCTGCATTCGATTCTTCATCAGAATCTCACATCATCTCTCCCAGCATTCGGCAAAGCTCCATCAGCGTCCCAGCATTCAGTTCTGCCAGCTCTGCAAAACGTCCTCTCGATCTCTTGCTCTAACTAACTAACTTAGGCTATCTTAATTATACCTCCCGTTCTTCATGTTCCACCCATGAATGTTTCAATATCGCAAAAATACTAAATCTGATTGGTCAGGCAAGGGGAAAGTTCTATCACACCATGCTTACATGTCATTAAAATCAGTTAAACTATTGTTCGCAAACCCATCCTCTTAATTTTTATTCATGATTTTAGTTCTCATACATTTCTAAGTATACTTTGCAACATTTTCATTAACATTCTGAATACAAGTCCTCATCGCTGCACTCTTCACCATCCGTTCCCAGAGTATATCACTTGTGTCCCTGGCTCCCGTTCAATGTCTAGGTCATCATTCCGGGTTAACCTTCAGCAGTCATGCGCAGTCCTCACGTGACTCAGCTTAATTCAGTTATACGAGAGAGGCCCAAATACGCACTAGTGATGAAGTCAGAAAGACAGATATTAAATTCACAAATAAAGTGGTCACACTGTATACCACCCACCTCTACTCTATTCCCATTTACTTATTAATACTTTTCCCGCATTAGCATTAATAAAATAGCTTGTTTTCGTTTCAAGCAAGCAGATGCCATGCACGTGAGTCTTCAAGATTCCATTTGAGTATCTTCGGCTCATGCACCAGAATTTCCCTCCAAGCATTAATATGTCATACTACATAGATGTAGTTGACTCATGTGCACAACAGTTCCCCGTTTTAAGCAGTATTAGTCTGTGGTTCATATTATCGACGTTAGTAAACACATAAGCAAGCTTCTCTAACCCTTCGTCTTCATGTGGTGCGCATTAGTTTTTCACAAAACATGATTTAATAACTTGTTAGTAAGAGAAAGGAGCGGATTGCCTCGGAGCAAGTCTCTTTTCTACGAGTTCTTGCTCCATCCGATGCACCAGTTTGTGCTGTTCAAAAAAACAAAAGTGCAAGTGCAAAAAAAACTGACAGCTGGTACTTGTGCTTGTTGAAGAAATATTGCAAAATACCAAAATGGATTATTTCGATTCCAGCAGGTAACATACATCAACAAGAAACAAACTGGTCTGTGCAAGAAACCAGCAGCTGTGTTGAGGAAGGCTGAATAGAAACTCTGCCCCTAGCAGCTGTGTTCAGGAAGGCTGCATAGAAACTCTGCCCCTAGGAACTGTGTTCAGGAAGGCTGCATAGAAACTCTGCAACTAGCAGCT
>NC_136065.1:2116179985-2116227485 GCF_964261635.1 Lissotriton helveticus
AGACGAGAGAGAGAGGAAGAGAGAGAGAGAGAGAGAGAGAAAGAGAATGAGAGAGAGAGAGAGAGAGAGAATGAGAGAGAGAGAGAGAGAGAGAATGAGAATGAGAGAGAGAGAGAGAGAGAGAATGAGAGAGAGAAAGAAAGAGAAAGAGAGAGAGAGAGAGGAAGAGAGAGAGAGAGAGAGAGAACAAGAGAGAGGAGCGAGAAAGAGAGAGAGACGGAGGGAGAGAAAGAAAGAGAGGATAGAGAGAGGAGAGATAGAGAAGGAGAGAGAGAGAAAGAGAATGAGAGAGAGAGAGAGAGAGAGAGAAAGAGAATGAGAGAGAGAGAGAGAGAGAATGAGAGAGAGAAAGAAAGAGAGAAAGAAAGAGAGAGAGACGAGAGGAGAGTGGATCCGGCTCTCTCCCGCGGAGCAGGTTTCAGCACCTCACACGCGGACAGCTCCCCGCGGCTCCTGAACCGTGTGCTCTGCGGCAGCAACAGGACCCTGGACACAGCGCTTCACCCCCCCCCCCTCGCCCCCCCCCCCACCGCGCCCTGCCCACCCTCTGGTGTAACTATGTCTACTAAACCCGCCACCATACAGCCAACTCCCTCATGGCGCTTTAATGATATCTCCACTCCCTCATTTTATGGTCCTCGAAAGGATGAAATGCTGATGTAAATTTGGGAAAAGAAGTAACCAAGAAAGTAATGGAAGATGTGAAGAGCTTTGATTCATGGTAAAAGCGAGGCAAGTGCTAGAAAAGCACGAAGGCGTAAATAGACGACCCTGCTGGGATCATCCCTCGAGTTCCACACATCTGAAGCAGGCGCCTAAACCACTGAGCTATCTCACTGCCCTCCCCCCCCCCCTGTCGTGAGCTACAGCCTGAATGCAGTGTAGGGTGGGCGTAGTTCGCGGAGTAGCGCTACGCGAAGCTACGCGAAGTGCACTTCGCACTACGCAAACTTCACGTAGCACTACGCGAGCTGCGTAGTAGCATGTTCGCACTGTGCAAGATGCGTTTTCAATGATTGCACAGTGCGGACAAGCATCCGGCACTGTGCAAGCATTGAAAACGGCATCTTGCACAGTGCGAGCTGTAGTTTTCTGCTGCTCGAGGAGATTATTACTCGAGCGGCAGCTTTCTCAACGCGAACAGGTAGTTTCTCATTGAGAGCGGTCGCGAGCATGCGCAACCACTCACAATGAGAAACCTGACCTCCTCGCGTTGAGAATCTCGCCGGGATGTAATTTTGCTTGCTCGCGGTCGCGAACATGACGTTCAGGACCGCGAACAAGCAAAAAATGAGCGCTGCACTACGCTACGCTGCACTACGCATGTTCGCACTGTGCTACGTGCCGCTCGCGTAGTGCGAAGTTGCAAAAACTTCGCAAACTCCGCGAGCGGAGCGTAGTGCTTCGCCCAGGGTTAGTGTTTTCCCCCTTCCCCCATTGACCCTCCCCCCCTGCCCCCCGTTGACTTCAATATTTATTATTTCTAAGACAACAAGACGACTTTGGTGAGCTGCCCCCGCTGGGCCCCCAGCAGGACAGGGCAGCCCCCTGCAGGCTTGTTGCTTCCTGTGCCCCCCTTCCAGAACATCTCTTGTTTCCTACTTTCTCCCGCCTCCTGCTGCTTCTCTGTTTCTTATTTAGGCTCTGTTTTCAAGGGGTGATGAGACATCCCAGGCCTGCTGTGTGTGTGTGCTGGGGCGCGGGGGCGGACAAGGTTTCACTCACGTCATCTGCGTTTCTGGGTGTCAAATGGGGTGAGATTCTGCACCTGAGCACTGGGACCCGTGCTCACTTTGCCCCTGGATTCAAGCAAGCCTGGCTGAAGACGGCTGAAATGCCAGAAACCGGTCCTCGGAAGCTTGTTTCCGGTCCAGGGAAGGCATGGCTTGGCAGTTCGGGCTGCACTGTTCCCATGAGGCACAGGGTCAGACTGATTTGCATATAGCCATGTCTGAACTGGGGTGGCAGAGTGGGCTAAAGAACGGTGATGGATTAAACCCAGATCTTTTGATTGGGTGTGAGTGTTTGATTGGTTCAGATGCTCCGTCCATCACCACCCCCTTTTGTACCGCTTTGTTCGCCATAAGTTGGCAGGGTATGCTCAGACGTGAGTCCCTTGCTCACTTTGCCACTGGATTCAAGCAAGCCGGGCTGAAGACGGCTGAAATGCCAGAATCCGGTCCGGTCCAGGGAAGACATGGCTTGGCAGTTCGGTCTGGACTGTTCCCATGTGGCACAGGGTCAGACTGATTTGCATATGGCCATGTCTGAACTGGGGTGGCGCGGTGAGCAAAATAATGATGGATTAAACCCAGATCTGTGGCAGGGGGTGACTGTTTTGCCTATGTGCAACATTCCGTCCATCACCTTGTGTGTTTTGCTGCTTGCAGCTTCCCCCCTTTCACAGGGGCTGGGAGGGTCGAGAGAAGGGGGTGCACTGGACTCTGTCCTCAGGTAGGGGACCCAGCGTGCACTACTTAAGCTACCTTTATTTTTTAATAAAAGGGTTGCTGAGATCTCTTTTTTTGGGGGAGTGGGGTCCATTGGGGGGCGGTATGGTCACACAAAACACATTGTTCTCAAACCCATCCTGCTGCAGGTGACGCCAGAAAGGTCAAGACCAAAGGTCACGCGAGTGGCAGCTCTCACCAGAGACCATATTGGCTGAGACAGGAGGGGTCAGAAAGAGAGCTGACCTTCGCTTATGACCGAAGGATGGGGTGAGGTTAACGGTTTACAATCAGGGTGAGGCTTAGGGTACAGGTTAAACCAGGCCACCACCCTACAAAAGCCACCCCTTGCTTTCTTCAGGAATATGACACTTAGCAACACATGTTTTACATCGCAAAATCCATTACAACGCACATAGTTACAACGCATGTCATTACAACACATAATCCATTACAACGCAATTACTATTCTAACTCCGCTGGGGCGTTACTTTGGGGAATGCGTTGTAATGGATTATGCGATGTAATGACATGCGTTGTAATGGATTTCGCTTTGTAAAACATTTGTTGTAATAACACACGTTGTAACGTGTTCGTTGTAAACAATGTTTCCCCTTCTTTGCAGGTCTCAACATCTCTGCGTGCGAGGCGAGGTTCCTTTGCTGCTTCCCACCTGCAGCTCACTCAGCTTCCGCGAGAACCAACGAAGCTCCTCCTTTCATCAACTGGCCACTGGGTCCACCCACTCAGCAGGCTCACCCTTGAGGCTTCACGGGCCCCAAAGCGCCTGAGACCACCCTCCGGAGCATCCGCGCCACATGTGACGACAACCACCTCATCCAGTTTAAACAACACTCCCTTTGGCAGCCAGCCCTGCCCCCTCGGAATCCACATCAACCCGCACCATCAGACCTTGGAAAACAACTTGAAGCAAATTTGTTACAAGAACAACCACCTGCCCCTTCACCTCGGAAACACAAATGTCAATCAAACACTTCCACCAATGACTTACCAGAACCATCAACATGGTCAAAAACAGCACAACTAGGACCACAACATGGGAGGGCCATTATTGAGGTAAAACTAAGAAAGAAATCAGAGGCAAACTTGAATCTTACTGCCACTTAAAGCCAAGCACCAGGCACCAATCACCTCCTCGCAGCCAGAACAGACGACCTCAAATCCACAACCTAAACCGTGCTCTTTCAACCCTCTGTCTGAAAATGAATGTCTTGAACTGATCAAAGGCACAAACCCGCCAGGTTCCCTGAGATCCCGCAAACATCTCCAGATCCATTCTCCTCAAACCCCCTGCTGCCACTCCAGTGAGGCAGATCAATAATGATCTCCATCAATAGGTGGCTTCGACTGCGAACTGAACCATTAAACCTACACTACAGAAAGAGGTACTCCACCAGGACAACCCAGACAAAGCCAGAACAATAACAAAAGAACTCCTCACAGGTAAAGTAACTGAAAAGGCCTCCGTCGCCCAGATCTCAACATCTGATGACCAGCACAGCCGGCTATGAGACATAGAGAAGGGTTCCAGACCCGGGCGACCACAGAATCATCTGCACTACCTCCATCCTCGACGAGCCCAGCAGCGCCTGGATACCCTCACGGGGGACAAGCTGCGCTGTACAAGTACTGATTGATCTAAGATGACCTCAAGCGATCCTTCGACACTATTAGAGTGACTGCTCTGATTGTAATAAACTGATCATCAGCTTTCGATAAAGTCGATCAGCAAATCCTAGTCTAATGACTTTAGGATTTGTGAGGGACATCTAGTAACCACCAGTTGAACTGCAGCTCTTTGTAGAATTATTTTGATATTGGATACTATATAATATTCACTGCCCACTGCTAATCTCATCCCAAAATGCTTTGCAGGACCTTTGGTTGGGAATGTTTTTTTGCCAATAACTGTGCTTGGGGTGCTCCTAAGAGGATGGGACCACCACCAAATTGTTCAATAAAATGTGCTTTTTTGTTTTCAAGGCATCTGTTGGGCACTCCCCCTAGGTTAGGGAGGATCCCAAAATCATCACCTCTCTCACTGCTTGCCAATTTTTCAGTTTCAGTTTTGTGAAATAACTATATGCACTTTAGCATATAAAGATAGAGATTCTGATTTTATCATAACTGGCACTGTGCAGGATGCCATTTGCATTTTTTTGCCATTTTTCACAGTGCAGACAAATACACAGTGTCATCAGCTACAGTTACATTGCATCCGAAAATTCTTTAGTCAAGGATTATCCAGGAATCACTTCTATTGGAAAAGCTAATTTATTCACGTTAAGGAAATTCCCACCAGTTAATAAAGCCAACACGCGTATTCAGACTTTTTCAAGGCAAAATCAATTAATTGTAGGCTGGGGTTCCACGACGCAACAGGTCCTCTTTTACCATAGCCAGCAACTACGGAGAGTCACACGGTACGGTGTGTTGTCCAGTTACTTTGGCGTGAGAGGGGACAACTTATTAGGGTTTGGCCCAGAGAGATCTGTACCACCATCACAGAAATTCACTCGTTAACAAGGGTTACTTTGGCCCTATTGCTAGAAGGACGTTTTCCCAACAATACGTGGGGCACTATTGGCTGCATTGTTCTGCACCACAGCCAACAGTAATTAGCAACGTCATGATGATTAAATAACGGTTATAGCTGCAGACTCGCCAGCAATTCAGAAGACAAACTACTAGTTTGAATTACACATTGATTTATCAAACCAGCAGTGCATATCCGGACATCACTGGCAAAGAGGACCTGTTGCGTCGTGGAACCCCGGACCACAGTTAATGGATTTTGCCTTGAAAAGGTCTGAATACGGATTTGTACAGACGAAACACGTGTTGACTTTAATAACTGCTGGGAATCTCCTTTACATGAATAAATTCGCTTTTCCAATGGAGGTGATTCGTGATGATCCTTGAAAATCAATACATGACTTGAATTGAATATACTCGCCTGTGGACTAAAGAATTTTAGCACTGACTGTCAAAACATATATATATCCTATGGATGCAATTTTGAATTTATTGTGACTAAAAAGGGTGTGCTACAAGTAACTGTGTTTTCAGAACTGTCATTGAAGCTGTCGCTTGAATCCCAAAGCACGAAAGCGACAAGAGACACTTCCGAAACAATTCAAATTCCTTGATGTACCATCCTCCCAGCAGGCCTTTCACTCAGGATGCAGGTTTCTTCGGCCCTAGTGGTAGCTGCAAATGAACTCTATATTGGATTCCTTCGAAAACTCATTTGCCACCAGCCAAGAGTCCAGAATGTCGCAGCGAGACAACTCCTTACCCTAAACCGAAGGGGCCACGTGGTTCGAGCTCTCACAGATCGTCACAGGGCGCCAGCGGCAAGAGGAATATTGTTTAAATGTTATGTTATGTTATGTTATAGAGGGTTTTGTAGCATGCTCAAATACTCAAGAGTGTCCTGGCGCACATCAGGCGTCCTATGGAATTGGGCAAACATTCCTACAGTCCAAACCCAAGGCACACACCCAAGGGAGGAACCTTCGATCAAGGATGGCTCCGACCCTGATAATCCCCCGGAGAGATGCCTCTTCACATTGCTTTGTGTGGATGATTTAGGCGAGGTTGCCTGGGTCCCATGGCAATCAAGCGGGCCTAGAAGATTTCCAAAACTTGCCCCGAGCTATTACAGAATCTGAGTCCTGGAGAATGGCGAGAGGGCCCTTCCATACATGGACCTTGCTGGGGACATTACCGGTCTCACGGAGGAGCCCCACAAGAAGTGAACATAGCAGGTAACTGATTGGCGAAGAGGAGAATAAACACGGGTCCGTTGCTCTGCTCGGGTGCCAGGCACTGACCAGTGCCAGCTTCTCCACTGCAGGGTGGGCGACAAGACAACAACGTGCCAGGGCCAGGATTTTAGATTGCAGAAACCCTGCTTGGGTTGGAAACAAACCTGATTCAACCCCCCTGCTAGGACGATGTAGACCGCTTGAAGACAGAGGTTCTCGGTGCTGGAGGCATCACAGGAGAGCGCCCGCTTTGTGGAGGCACAAGGGGCGCATCACAGGAGAGCGCCCGCTTTGTGGAGGCACAAGGGGCGCATCACAGGAGAGCGCCCGCTTTGTGGAGGCATCAGGGGTGCATCACAAGAGAGCGTCCGCTCTGTGGAGCCATCAGGGGCGCATCACAGGAGAGCGCCCGCTTTGTGGAGGCATCAGGGGCTCATCACAGAGCGCCCGCTTTTTGGAGGCACCAGGGGTGCCTCACAGGAGAGCGCCCGCTTTGTGGAGGCATCAGGGGTGCATCACAGGAGAGCACCCGCTCTGTGGAGCCACCATGGGCGCATCACAGGAGTGCACTCACTTTGTGGAGGCATCAGGGGTGCACCACAGGAGAGCGCCCGCTTTGTGGAGTCATCAGGTGTGCATCACAGGAGAGCGCCCTCTTTGTGGTGGCATCAGGGGCGCATCACAGGAGAGCGCCCGCTTTGTGGAGGCATCAGGGGCGCATCACAGGAGAGCGCCCGCTTTGTGGAGGCATCAGGGGCGCATCACAGGAGAGCGCCCGCTTTGTGGAGGCACCAGGGGAGCATCACAGTAGTGTGCCCGCTTTGTGGAGGCATTGGGGGCACATCACAGGAGAGCACCCGCTTTGTGGATGCATCAGGGGCGCATCACAGGAGAGCGCCCACTTTGTGGAGGCATCAGGGGTGCATCACAGGAGAGTGCCCGCTTTGTGGAGGCATCAGGGGCGCATCACAGGAGAGCGCCCACTTTGTGGAGGCATCAGGGGTGCATCACAGGAGAGCGCTCGCTTTGTGAAGCCATCGGGGGCGCATCACAGGACAGCGCCCTCTTTTTGGAGGCATCAGGGGCGCATTAGAGGAGAGTGCCCACTTTGTGGAAGCATTGGGGGTGCATCACAGGAGAGCGCCCGCTTTGTGGAGGCATCGGGGTCGAATCACAGGAGAGCGCCCGCTTTGTGGAGGCACCAGGGGCGCATCACAGGAGTGCGCACGCTTTGTGGAGGTATCAGGGGTGCATCACAGGTGAGCGCTCACCTTGTGAAGGCATCAGGGGCACATCACAGGAGAGCGCCCGCTTTGTGGAGGCATCAGGGGCGCATCACAGGAGAGCGCTCGCCTTGTGGAGGTATCCGGGGCTCATCATAGAGCGCCCGCTTTGTGGAGCCACCAGGGTGCATCACAGGAGAGTGTCCGCTTTGTGTAGGCATCAGGGGCGCATCACAGGAGAGCGCCCGCTTTGTGGAGGCATCGGGGGCGCATCACAGGAGAGTGCTCGCCTTGTGGAGGCATTCGGGGCTCATCATAGAGCGCCCGCTTTGTGGAGCCACCAGGGGCGCATCACAGGAGAGCGCCCGCTTTGTGGAGGCACCAGGGGCGCATCACAGGACAGCGTCCGCTTTGTGGAGGCACAAGGGGCGCATCACAGGAGAGCGCCCGCTTTGTGGAGCCATCAGGGGTGCATCACAGGAGAGCACCCACTTTTGAAGGCATCAGGGGCGCATCACAGGAGAGCGCCCGCTTTGTGGAGGCATCAGGGGCGCATCACAGGAGAGCGCCCGCTTCGTGGAGGCACCAGGGGCTCATCACAGGAGAGCACCCCCTTTGTGGAGGCATCAGGGGCGCATCACAGGAGAGCGCCCACTTTGTGGAGGCATCAATGGCGCATCACAGGAGAGCGCCTGCTTTGTGGAGGCATCAGGGGTGCATCACAGGAGAGCGCCGGCTTTGTGGAGGCATCAAAGGCGCATCACAGGAGAGCGCCCGCTTTGTGGAGGCATCAGGGGCGCATCACAGGAGAGCGCCTGCTTTTAGAGGCATCACGGGCGCATCACAGGAGAGCGCCCGCTTTGTGGAGGCATCAGGGGCGCATCACAGGAGAGCACCCACTTCGTGGAGGCATCAGGGGCGCATCACAGGAGAGCGCCCGCTCTGTGGAGGCATCAGGGGCGCATCACAGGAGAGCGCCCGCTTTGTGGGGCATCAGGGGCGCATCACAGGTGAGAGCTCGCCTTGTGAAGGCATCAGGGGCGCATCACAGGTGAGCACTGCTTTGTGGAGGCATCAGGGGCTCATCACAGAGCGCCCGCTTTTTGGAGGCACCAGGGGTGCCTCACAGGAGAGCGCCCGCTTTGTGGAGGCATCAGGGGTGCATCACAGGAGAGCACCCGCTTTGTGGAGCCATCATGGGCGCATCACAGGAGTGCACTCACTTTGTGGCGGCATCAGGGGTGCACCACAGGAGAGCGCCCGCTTTGTGGAGGCATCAGGGGCGCATCACAGGAGAGCGCCCGCTTTGTGGAGGCATCAGGGGCGCATCACAGGAGAGCGCCCGCTTTGTGGAGGCATCAGGGGCTCATCACAGAGCGCCCGCTTTTTGGAGGCACCAGGGGTGCCTCACAGGAGAGCGCCCGCTTTGTGGAGGCATCAGGGGTGCATCACAGGAGAGCACCCGCTTTGTGGAGCCACCATGGGCGCATCACAGGAGTGCACTCACTTTGTGGAGGCATCAGGGGTGCACCACAGGAGAGCGCCCGCTTTGTGGAGTCATCAGGGGTGCATCACAGGAGAGCGCCCTCTTTGTGGTGGCATCAGGGGCGCATCACAGGAGAGCGCCCGCTTTGTGGAGGCATCAGGGGAGCATCACAGGAGAGCGCCCGCTTTGTGGAGGCATCAGGGGCGCATCACAGGAGAGCGCCCGCTTTGTGGAGGCATCAGGGGCGCATCACAGGAGAGCGCCCTCTTTGTGAAGGCATCAGGGGCGCATCACAGGAGAGCGCCCGCTTTGTGGAGGCATCATGGGCGCATCACAGGAGAGCGCCCTCTTTGTGGTGGCATCAGGGGCGCATCACAGGAGAGCGCCCGCTTTGTGGAGGCATCAGGGGCGCATCACAGGAGAGCGCCCGCTTTGTGGAGGCATCAGGGGTGCATCACAGGAGAGCGCTCGCTTTGTGAAGGCATCAGGGGTGCATCACAGGAGAGCGCCCGCTTTGTGGAGGCATCAGGGGCGCATCACAGGAGAGCGCCCGCTTTGTGGAGGCATCGGGGGTGCATCACAGGAGAGTGCCTGCTATGTGGAGGCATCAGGGGTGCATCACAGGAGAGCGCACACTTTGTAGAGGCAGCAGGGGTGCATCACAGGAGAGCGCCCGCACCAGGGGCACATCACAGGAGTGCACCCGCTTTGTGGAGCCACCAGGGGCGCATCACAGGAGAGCGCCCGCTCCAATGGTGCATCTCAGGAGAGCGCCCGCTTTGTGGAGGCATCAGGGGCGCATCACAGGAGAGCGCCCGATTTGTGGAGGCACCAGGGGCGCATCACAGGAGAGCGTCCGCTTTGTAGAGGCAGCAGGAGTGCATCACAGGAGTGCGCCCGCTTGTGGAGCCACCAGGGGTGCATCACAGGAGAGCGCCCGCACCAGGGGCGCATCTCAGGAGAGCGCCCGCTTTGTGGAGGCATCAGGGGTGCATCACAGGAGAGCGCCCGCTTTGCGGAGGCACCAGGGGCACATCACAGGAGAGCACCTACTTTGTGGAGGCATCAGGGGCGCATCACAGGAGAGCGCCCGCACCAGGGGCACATCACAGGAGTGCGCCCGCTTTGTGGAGCCACCAGGGGCGCATCACAGGAGAGCGCCCGCACCAGGGGCGCATCACAGGAGAGTGCCCGCTTTGTGGAGGCACCAGGGGCGCATCACAGGAGAGCGCCCGCACCAGGGGCGCATCACAGGAGAGTGCCCGCTTTGTGGAGGCACCAGGGGCGCATCACAGGAGAGCGCCGCTCTGTGGAGGCACCAGGGGCGCATCACAGGAGAGCGCCCACTCTGTGGAGGCATTAGCGGCGCATCACAGGAGAGCACCCGCTTTGTGGAGGCACCTGAGGCGCATCACAGGAGAGCACCCGCTTTGTGGAGGCACCTGAGGCGCATCACTGGAGAGCGCCTGCTTTGTGGAGGCACCAGCTCAACCGCCTGGCACTGATGTACAAACAGGATGTCTGGCATCACACGCAAAGGTGTGCGCATCATGTCTAGTAAAGTGCACCCACAAAATATTATGCCTATACAAAGTTTAAAAATGTCTATATGGACCGACACCAATAGACTACAAGGAGGACTAAATATATTAAGCAAAGACTCAAAAACATTTTTGAAGATCAATTTGAATAAAAGTAAAGAGATGATATTTACAAAAAATACATAAACATGATGCAATTCAAGTGGCCAATTGGGTGTATGCAGTTGGAAAGAGCAAAGAGCAAAGACCTATGAACTTTTGGGAGTGACTATTGTCAAAACATCTTCAACTTGGCCCAGATCCCTCAATGCCAAAGAAAGGCAACCGCCTCTGGAGCAGAACTTTCTTCTGTATCCGCTCAAAGTGCAGGAGGCCGCAATTCCCAAGCTTTGCTAAATGGGCTAAATGTGCACCACGTGCTAAGATTAAAGACCTGAAACAAATGGGGGAAATTAGTTCAAAAATCATCTTTTCAGCTCATAAATCTCTCTCTTTCCAGAGGATGCGGATTGAAGAAAGGTGGGTTTCTGTAAATGCCAAACCTTTTGGGGCAGCCCCGGGGTCAACCCACTGGATCTATCCTGCAACTACTAACCCCTTGCGAGAGTTGACACAGAGAGGAATTACGACCAACACCAGAGGAAGTTACACTTTCTAAAATAATATAACATCGGTATGATTTGAATATCACAAATCAAGCTGAGTTAGTGCTTAAGGAAGCGGAGACGAATGTTGATTTGCGCAAGGTAAAAAAATATTGCATTTCTATATGCATTTAATAAAATCTGTAATAACTAAGCAAAACCAAGCATAAATGGACAAATTACAAATTGAATGCATTTCATATGAACTTGTGGTCAAATGGCCTCCCCTCAAGACCTTGTGGAGGAGTCTAGGAAGATTTCAGTTATAAGGAGCACAGATGTCTGCTGTGTGAGGTAAGGTGTAACTGCAAGAAATGATTGCCGAAATGCTGAATGATTCAGACATTCACCCCCAGTCAAAAGATTTGCGTTAAATCCACTGTTCTTTTGTCCACTACGCCACCCCAGTTTGGACCCAGCCATATACAAATCAGTCTTGACCCTGTGCCTCATGGGAACAGTCCAGACCAAACTGCCAGGCCAGGTCCTCCCTGGACCATAAACGAGCATTCTGGGACAGCTTTCAGGGTATGTCACTCTTCATGAGCCAGGCTTGTTCGGGTTGGACTGTTCCCGTTGGGCACAGGGTCAAGGCTGATTTGCCTATGGCTGGGTCCAAACTGGAATGGCATGGTGAGCAAAACAAATTATGGATTTAGGCCCAGATCTCTGTACTGGTGGAATATATGACATTGTTCTGCATTCTGTCCATCAATTGTTCTTTTTTTGCATTTGTCACCCGAGTGGGACGGGTGTGCCCAGACGAGAGTCCCGTTCTCTCCATGCTACTGGAGTAAAGATAACCTGGCTGATGAAGAGTGAAATCCCGAAACCAGTCCCGGGATGCTTGTTTCCAGTCCAGGGAGGGCCTGACTTGGCAGTTCGATCGGACTGTACCTATTGGGCACAGGATCAGCACTGATTTGCATATGGCTGGGTCTAAAGTGGAATGGCATGGTGAGCAAAAAAAACGATGGATTTAGGGCCAGATCTCTGTACTGGGGTGAATGTATGACATTGTTCTGCATTCTGTCCATCAATTGTTCTTTTTGCGTGTGAGGTAAGGTGGCATAATTTAGGGCATGTGCTGTTTGTATGTTGTGCTGTTAGTATGTCCTACATTAAGAGTTAGCCACCTTGAGACATAAGTTTACAAGGAGTGGGGTACTGAACTCTGCTCACCCCTGAATTAGGTATTGTCCCGGCCACGGTAACAGATAGTTACTGGGAGTATACATATTTTACAAGTTTATGCAGATTCAATTTAAGGACGGCCTTTTCTTTGTTATTGAGTTTTACTTTTATTGTCTTGTTACATTGTGTATAAATATTTTGAATGTTCTAGTGAGATACATTCTCACAGATGGATTTCTAATACTCCCTGTGTTTTATTGTATTTTTTGTATTTCTTTGAATTGTCATCCTTCTCGGGAGGAAATAACTAATTTAAATAAAAATTAAGAAATACAACTGCCCACCCCTTTTCTTCTGAGACATTTTCTGCTCCTAGGTCCACACTTACCACTACCTTCTGGGTGCAGGGGGAGTCTGCTTACTTGTACATAGGCTGCCAAAAGTTAAGGCACGGACCCTTTCCCTGTGAGGCATACTAGGTCACCTGCCCCTTGGCACCCCCCTCCTCTTGCAGGCGCTCTAGGTTCAGTGGAACTGGGCCCTTGAATGACCAAATCATACATTTCATTTGAGAATATTACTTTATTCCCTTTTATCCAGATCTATAGTGACTTTGGGGGGGAGAAGTGTGGCTCAGGGTGGAGAAGTGTGGCTCAGGGGTTAGAGGCAGCAGACCCGGAAGCTGAGATCGGTCCTGGACCAGGGTTCAATTCCCCGGCTCGGCGGGGTCTTGGGCTAAAAATTCCACGGACTCGATATTTCTCGCCCCGGTGCCTCCTCGACTCACGGGTTCACACTCTGCGACTCTGGGCAATAGCTTGATTAATCTCCACAATGGCCCCTCGCGGCGGGATGCCTGACTTTCACCTTGTGGATACCCTGCTATCTCACAGGGGAATACCAGGAAGGGTTCCCTAAGCAAGCGCCGGGAAACCCACTGCGGGTAGCTGTGCGCTATTTAAGCTCAACTACACATCTATGAGCAATTCCCAAGATGGTGAGACGTGTTGGCACTGTCCTGAACTTCCTGGGTATTCTATAGGGATGAGGCCACAACCCCTTGACAGAACCCCCCCTTCACGTGCAAGACATGTGTGAGGTGCCTGGTGTCAAGCATGATATAACACCACTCCCCAGTGCAAGCAACGTCCCTTAAGACCCACCTCCAGTTTGGTGCACCCAACATCCTATCAAGTAGTATGGACCCACGGTTGCAAGCTGTCAATGATCACACATCTTCGTGCAAGTTCTTTCAGTGAGTGAGGGGTTGACGTCTACACTTTTACCTTTAGCATCACCAAAGTCCCCTGGTGCCACCTGTCCTGGGTGCATCACCCTTGCTACAAGAGCCATCTCCTGCATACTCATGAGCTCTCTCTAAGGCGAGAGATGCTTTCCTGCCTCCCAACCAAGGCCTGCACCCCTCTCCTCCAAGGTGCTGTTCTATCTGGCCACGTGCAGCTGACATTCTCTTTAGGATTCCTGCTTCCATGTCCAGTCCCGTGGCTTCCACCTCACCGGATGGTTGCCTATGCCCTGAGATGCCGCCTCCCGCACTGGACAGTGCCAGAGAAAATGTAGGGTGTGTGCTACTTGCAGGTGGTGTAAGCAGGAGTTTGTACGGTTAACCCAGCAGTGTTTGGCCTATTTCCCAAGTCAATCATGTTAGAATTCCCACACGTGTTCCTTCCTTTTTTGAGAACTTTAACCCAACTCCTATTTCCCAATTGACGTATGGTTAAAACAGTCTCACAAGGCATTGTAACTCGGCTTTGCAAGATGGTGGAACAGATCTTTGTGTACGTTTCTATACCCCAGCTTGTCCAAAGGCCACTCCACAGGATCCCATAGGAAAGAAGCTGACCATATGCCTTCAAGGCACTAGGAGTTTCCACAGGGTCTTAGCTGACAAAGAGGCTGAGACTTCGGTTGATCTCCTTAACCCCTTCCATGCTGATGACGAGCTCAGCTCGTTATCAGCGTTACCTACCGTGTGCTGATGACGAGCTGAGCTCGCCATGTAACGCGGTAAATTAAAAAATGCCGCATACCGCGGGAAAAGCCGCCGCACGCATGCGGTTAAGGAATTCCACTGGAGTTGGCCCTATCGCCCAAGGACATGTTGCAATCTCCATTTGGATTTCCCTCTTAAAACAATTCATTCAAACTCTTGTTTGTGATACTTGGAGCCAGATGTACAATGCTTTTTTAGGTAACAATAGCCTGGTTTGCAGAAGCGGGCCCTTTGCGACCGGAAAAAAAACATTTTCACATGTACCAAACCCAATTTTGCAATTTGGTAACCTGTTATCGAATCACAAATTGGGTTTGCGAGTTGGTATTAGGAATAGGCATGTTTATGGCGTCCTTTCCAATTGCTGAATCACAGTGGTATGTGTGAATGTTATGGGACCAAAATGTGGTCACAAAACATTCACATTTTACCGCCAACTCCAAGTTGGTGGTAACCCATTCGCAAAAGGGGCCCCTCCACTCTGTGAATGCAAACCAAAACGTTTTTTCAGATTAGGCAGTAGTCCCACCTACCACTGCCTACTCTTAAAAAATGAAACTTAAACATTTAGGGGCAGATGTATCAAGCCTTTTGCGACTCGCAAAGGCCGAAATTCGCAGAATTTCGGCCTTTGTGAATCGCAAACGGCCTTTTTGCATGTCTTTGAATGTATCAAAAATTCGCAATTTAAGGAATCGCAAAAAATTGCGATTCCTCATTTTGCCATAGCATTTAAGGAATCGCAATTTTTGCGATTCCTTAAATGCTATGTATGTAGCAATTTCAAATTGCGAATTTTGGTTAAGAAATCGTAAATTACCACCAACTTGTTGTTGATGGTAATTTGCGAATTCTTTTATTAAAGCACAATTTGTAATTTTTTAAGGTGTCATGTGACGCACACACATGCCCATAGGGCATGTATGTGCGCCATATGCACACACATGTACATTTCAGGGGTGCAGCAGGGTGTCTTTGAGACACCCCTGCACCCTTGAAATTATTCTCAAATTGCGAGTAGCAAATTGCGAATGTGCAATTTGAGAATTACTGCACAATCATTCCTATGGGCCTCCTGGCCCATAGGAATGAATGGGAAAATATTACTTAATTGCGAATTCGCAAATTGCGAATTCGCAAATAAGAAAGATTAAGAAATCGCTAAAAAATAGCGATTTTTTTGATACATGCCATTTTGCTATTTCTAAATAGCGATTCCTTAACAATCGCTATTTAGAAATCTCAAATGGCTATCTTGATACATCTGCCCCTTAATTTTTCTTTTTGAAGCACACTTTTTCCCATTGAGGAAAAGGGGCTGCATTAAAAAAAACTAAAAAAAAACATTGCTTTATTTAAAAGCAAACACAGACATGTTGGTCTGCTGACCCCAGCAGGCCACCATCCCTGTGATTTTTACAATTTCCAGTGGGTCTCAAACCGAGACCTAACTCATGAACATTATTGAGGTAGGTCTATTTGGGACCCACTGGGAATTACTAAATGTGTAAAACATACATTGGTACAAAGCTGTTAGCGATTACCTAGGGAGAGGTGTGGCGCCGCGGCCAGGGCGACTGACGCTGCAATCTGGGGACCACGGTTCGATCCCCGGCGGCAGGTTAGCCCAGCACCATGTGACTCTGGGCAATAGCTCGCTTAATCTCCCCGACGGCCCCCCAGTGCCTAGAGACCCTTACGGGTGATTGTGCGCTTTACAAATGTGGACTTTACTTTACTTTTACCTAATAGCGAATTGCAAACATTCGCTATTAGGTATTCGCAAACACAAATCTATGTGCATCTGACCCTAGGTTCCTTATTTCACAATCAGTGAACAGAAACCTGAAGACAGAAGGCACTTGTTTTGCTCTGACACATGGGTTAGAGATCTTTTTCAAGGCTGTTCAATTAAAACATATCATTTTTGTAGCAAAAGTAGGGATTGTACCCAGGGATGATGATGGGGTTGGTGATCATATAGATTTTGGACATGGACTTTGTGGTGCTTCACATTCCTTTTAATAGAAAGCAGAGGCATCTGTGGTGTTTACAGCATGCTATAGAATAGACACTATCGCGGAATCTTACAATCGAGTACGGTGAAAGCAGACATTGAGTTACTCCTAAAGCTACATACACTCCAGCTAACATGGAGGTAAACCAAGAGGAAGAAACAATTAGAAAGCACAGAAAGGATCCGTTTTCAAACAAACCTTTATTAAATGCATCGATCGGAACCAATGAGAGAGCAGATACTGCTGAAAGTGCTAAACATAATGCACTAATCCACAGCCAGGGTTATAGTAGTGGACAGGACAGGTGAAGGAAGTTTCTACTCTGAGGCCCTGGGCATGTCTACAAGAGGAGAGGAGTCTTTTACTTTCTTTGTCATGTAGATGGTGTGATGTCAGGTGAGAAACAAACCTGTCTCAGTAGGTGACCTTTGACTTGCAATGAATAGATAATAAGTTATGATGGGGTTAAGAAATATTGTCGTCCTTTGATGGGTAAGTGTATCACAGCTGATAAGCTTGTCACCTTGTATCTGAATAAATAAAACAAGGGGGAGGGATGGAGGGGAAAGGTTCTTTGGGTGGGGGGAGGTTAGCACAGCACAATCAGTCGGTATGGAAGTGGAACACTGGTGGTCAGACTCAAAAGGTACGAGTCTGCGTACTTTCCTGGTATCTCTGGTCCCAGTCGCCTTAGTGTACAGTGGCGCGGATCTCTGGTAAACATAGAGGTAAGGGTGGCCGATATTTTGGATGTGTGTATCATGCATGGGTGAGCCACCATTTTAAATGTGGAGTCATGTATGTTTGATGATCTGGTTAATCACTCTTGGACAATATCAAACATGAGACTGGTATGCTCTCCCTCTTAAGGATATACCACTTTGCCCAACAGGTTTAGAGAATCCAACATACAATTAAAAAACAAAAACACACAAGGGATACTCTCCAAACTGAAGTGATTTTAGTCAGTCAAAAAGTAGTATCAACTGTAAAAGTCCAACACCTGTTTCCCAAAATTAAACGCTTCATCTGGGATGTCTAGTGTTCTTGACATTCACTACATTGTCAACAGAAACTACAAACAATCACTAAAAACCCAACAATTCAATGATTCAAGGGCCGGGTATTTAAACTGAATGGGTCCATTTTATTACACCTAATTTCACTTGACAATATATTTTTTAATCTAATGTTAAGGGATGTATGACATTACAACGCATGCTTTTACCACGCATGCCTTTACAACGCGGTTTTTACAATGCAAACCTTTACAACGCATAGCGCTTTGGGGTGCTGGATAGTGAATAGTTTAATTTACTATTCCAACTCCAGTCCCCGTGGACACTAGGGAAGGTGTTGGATAGTAAATTAAACTTATTCCCTATCCTAGAGCGCCCCCCAGCGCAATGCGCTGTAATGGTTTGCGTTGTAAAAGTTGCGTCGTAAAGGCACTGCGTGGTAAAAGTTGCGTTGTAAAGGATGTTTCCCAATGTTAAGATCACAACAGTTACAATCAAAATGATTATAACACATCCTTTTTATATCCGACACCTCTCAGTTTAACAAAAGAATCTAATAAAACTATTCGAAGTAACATTTCATTTGTAACATCTCCTCCCGTGCTCAGTTTACACGTTTATTGTGAACTGAACAGAGAGGAAGAAGAAAGAAACTCAAACAATATCATATATCAAATTGTTCACACGTGGGATGGATATAAATGACGGCCATGCAATCATCCAAGCCACTTGTACAGAGTACATGCTTCAGCATTAATAGAAACAACTCGACTATAGTTCAATACCTAACACTTACAAAAAAAATTCATAATCAATATACAATTTAGGAAACTCAGAGTCTAAAGAAGAGAACAATTGTTTTGAAATTACCTTTCAAACTTCTACGTCATAATTTCATGCGTCTAATCTTGTATTCACTTGTTTTCTTTCTTATAGTTCAACAAATGTAAAATACAACTCAAGAAAAGATGTAGAGCACTTCTTTTACTGCCTCCACAGTAGCCTCTCTAGTATACTTCCATACTTTTCAGCTTTAAAATGTGAACTGGTATAGCGCCTCTCCAAGATCAGAGTTCTATCAAACTCTTCCCTATGTATGTAGTATACTTGTAATGTAGTATACTTGTAAAGCGCACAGCTGCCCCAGCAACGGGGCGTCCCGGCGCTGTATAACTCTGGGGAACCCCTCCTGGCTTTCCCTGTGGGATGGTCCCTGCTGGGAGTCCCCAAGGTGGAGCCAGGCATCCCCGGAATTGGTGGGGCCGTTGTGGAGATTAGGCAAGCTAATCCCCAGAGTTGCCGAGTGTGATCTCTGATTAGAGTAAGCACCGAAGCGAGAATTATCGAGTCCGCTGACCAAGGTCCACGACCCTGCCACGTCGGGAATCGAACCCTGGTCCCGGGCCGACTTCTGCTCTCGGGTCTGCCGCCTCTAACCAGTGAGCCACACTACTCCACTATCACATGACCTCCTTTAATATTCCTGAAATTCAAAATGTCTGTTGCCACGTGTTTGTGGCATCCTACAACTAGGCCTGGGAGGCGTTCTTCTATGCGAAACTCCACGAAGTGACAAAAAACTCCACTGAGCTACAAGGAGTTCCGCGAGCTGCAGACTATGTTAGCTTGCATCGTACGTACTGATTTTTAGCGCTGTGTGTTTTTCCCATGCTGCAAAATCAATGCAAGTGGCATCACGTGCAGCAAAAGAGGGTACTGTTTTTCTGCCTCTCGAGTAGAAGTCCTTCTCGATCGGCAGCTTCCTCAATGCGAATCGAAGGTTTCTCAACGCAAGCGGAAGCGACCATCCGTGACAATCCACGATTGCCCACATGGAGAAATCTCACTGGGAAGCGGTCTAGCGTTGGATTTCCCTCGCTCGCGTTCCCCAACTTCTCGCTGCGCGTGCAAATCTGGAAAATACTCCACTCTGCGGAGTAGAGTTTTACGGAACACTGCAAGCTCCGCTGAGCACGGGGTGCAAAAAACTCTGCAAACTCCGTGAATGGAGCAAAGTTCACTGCCCAGGCCTACATACAATGCTATGATAGTTTCTTTATTCTCTATCGCCTCCTCAGTCTCTCAAATCAGTACCTAACCAACTTTAACTCAAAACACATTCAACAAATTATAATTTCCTGGGTAATGTATTATCAACCACAAATTGTCCTTTTGTTAATCTCCCTTAACTCGAACCCCTGTCTTCCTGTACCAACCAGTCCCTGCTTAGCAAAGTGTGCTATTCAGCAAACGAAGGGCTGATTTATATGTCGACAGGGAGGGAACTCCGTCGCCACAGTGACAGAGTTCCCTCCCCGCAATCTTCTGCCCGATTTTGATGCGGGCACACCTTCAGTTTAGCCACTGCTGTAAGTACTCCTTCACCGCTATGGTCAAACTTCTCCAATGGCCGACGGAGTAAAGGCCACTGGAGAATTGGGTATATGTCTATCTGCCCAATTAGGATGGGCAGGCTTATATCTGTTTTTACTGTCTGTCAACGCCAGGCATACCTTGACGGTGAGGGACAGTAGGACAGAACTAATGCCCCACTCACCATGGGAGATGACTTCCATGGGAATGAACGCATTATCGTTTTTATTATTTTTTAACTCCCACTTCTGGATTTTCTTTATGGAAAAAAAATATGTTTGGTGCAGCGCTCCATCATGTTGACGGAGTCCTGCACCAAACAGCACAATGCATTGGGTGGAACCCCATGATAGTGGTTCCTGCTAGTGCTTTATAAATGACCACCAGCTTGTCAGTCATTCATAAACCTGGCGGGCCGTCCCTCCACCAGGGCAATGGAGTCAAGAAACTGGAGGAAGAATTATGACCCAGTAGCAAAAAGCCTTTATGTACAGGCTTTTTGCTAATGGGTCATAATTCTTCCTCCAGTTTCTTTCCCCTTTTCTACACTGACGGTGCGCTTCTGCTAGGGATTAGTGGAGGAGGAAACTTTATTATTCCCACTCCAGTGAGTGCAACAGTAGGGAAAGTGTTTGGATAGCTGAGGGGTAAAAATTACTATTCCCACTCCAGAGAGTGCAACAGTAGGGAAAGTGTTGGATCGTAGAGGGGTAGAAATTACAATACCAACTCCAGTGAGTGCAGCAGTAGGGAAAGACTTGGATAGCGGAGCGATAAAATTCACTTTTCCAACTCAAGTCACTGCAACAGTAGGGAAAGTGTTGGGGAGGGAAGGGGTAAAAATTACCATTCCCACTCCAGCGAATGCAACAGTAGGGAAAGTGTTGTGTAGCGGAGGGGTAAAAATGACTATACTCCAGTGAGTGCCACAGCTGGGAAAGTGTTGGATAGTGAAGGGATACAATGTACTATTCACACTCCTGTTAGTACAAAATAAAAACAATTTTTTTTTAAAAAGTGTAAAAAACGTAATAAATATATAAATATGTTAAAAATTAAAATATATATATATTTAATATTAAAAATAAAAACACATAATCTTATGTTAATTACATATGACAAATTCCTACAAATATATAAAATAAAATAAAAAATAATCTTCAAATAAATAAATATTTTTAACTAGAAAATATTTACAAAGAAAAACATTAATTATTACATACATTTTTTCATTTTATTTCCTACCCTATAACATCACACAAATCACAACCCACATCTAAATAAAAAAAAGTACTTCCATAATTAACATAATTAATTACCAATTAAAGAAATAGCATTAATTAAAAAAATAAAACTAATAAACATTAATTAACTTTTCGCACTTTAACCCTATAAACCCCATACTCCCTATAATCAACCATTTTGTTACCATAGATCTGCTGCTGGTCCCGCGCTACTCAACAATCTGATTGTCTGACCACAGCTGAGAACAAAATGTTGAGGCCATTATCACAGAACTCGGGGGCCTGGTCGCCATGTCCTGGAAATGCTCTGGGAAATGGTATAAGGGGGCAGGGCTAGGACACCCTGACACCCAGATACTTCTGCAAGGGACCCCAATGGATCGCCCTCAAGACGTTAATTTAAAAAAGACATTCAGGTTGTTGGTACAGCACCACTCTTGCGAGACCCAACTCTGCTCACCTGTGATGTACCATGGTGCTCTCACAGCAGCACTGTACAAGCTTTATCGCGATGGAATCACCGTGCAGTGCAAGTTTCTCAGAGGAATATTGCTTAGTACTGCATTGCCATGGGGGTGAATTTTGGGTGGGGGGTATGTGGAAATTCATTTTTATTTTATGTAATTGCTATTGACCTACATTAAGTGACCCAGTCTGCTTTTTGAAGTCTATTT
The DNA here is from genome assembly GCF_964261635.1 of Lissotriton helveticus. Classification (NCBI taxonomy): domain Eukaryota; kingdom Metazoa; phylum Chordata; class Amphibia; order Caudata; family Salamandridae; genus Lissotriton; species Lissotriton helveticus. The sequence continues at coordinate 2,116,201,597 of NC_136065.1, forward strand.
TAGAATTGTAAATTGTCTTTTTCAGAATAATAATAATAAAAGTATATACTTACTCTCTACGTAGATATTTACACCCAGAGTGGCGAAACAGTGAATATTATGCCCAAAAAATAGATTACTTTTGATCCAACAAAAAAAGGAAATTTTCCATCAAACACATAGAAGCCTTACATTAGGGGCTGTGTATATTAGCAACATGGGGCCAGATGTAGGAGCCCTAATACCGGTCGGAAACGGCCGATTTCAGCCGTTTCCGAACGGTATTCGGGTTTTCAGATGTAGGGGGCTGAAAATTACAGAATCTGTATATTTACCGATTCGGTAAAATTACTGATTCGGTAAATTACCGAATCGGTAAATATACCGATTCTGTAATTCCAAATGTAGGTGGCACAGTTTACAGTGCCACAGGCCCTTAAGAGTCGGTATTTTACCACACAATCCTATTGTGTGGTAAAATACTGAATTCAGGTGTGCATGCACATCTGTGCATGCACACCTGTGCATGCACACCTGTGCAATGTGATACACAGACATGCCCTTAGGGCATGTATGTGTGCCACATGTCACACAAGCCTGTACTTGGGGTGCTAGAGGGTGTCAAAGTGACACCCCCTGCACCCTTGCAGGATTCGGTATTTACCGATTCTGTAAATACAGAATCGGTATTTCCCATTGATTCCTATGACCTTCAAAGCCCTTAGGAATCAATGGGAAATACCGATTATGTATTTACAGAATCGGTAAATACCGAATGTTACAGATTCGGTAATTCTGAATTTGAAATTACCTACATCTGCCTCCTTCCTATTTACCTACTCTTAAATACCGAATCGGTAAAATTCGGTATTTAAGAGTAGGTAAATCGGAATTACCTACATCTAGCCCTAGGTCCCTATATGAATCCCAATAGTATTTATTTACAAAAATGTGATTACTCTTTTTTTAAAACAATGGGAAGTACATGGGTAAAGTACTGATATTGATATATGTCTCCTAAAATAACGTACGTCTGGGATTACGCATTTGTATATGAAGGTTTTGTTGCCCACATTCTGGATATTCCTGCCTAATGTGGGTAGACTTTCGTTAGGCTCGCGATCATTTGCTGTACGTCCTGAACAAATAATACTATATGCATTTATTGTGTCTTTTAAGGTGGATTGTGGGTACATTTGATCCTGTCCATTTGTGAACATCTCGATGTGAATCTATAAGTCGAAGAGAACTTACTCCTCTTCTCACTTTGTGTGTCTGAAATGGGGATTTTAACCCAATTCTACCTTTTTAATGCTGATGAGAAGAGGGCACTACACCTATAAACTGTATGGTGTCCTTTACTAATCTTCAGTGTTTTAATCTTCTGTTTATCGATTTATATGTATGTGTTGGTACAGATATCTCTAGGGTAAATACATTGTATATATACTATTGCATATATGTCATCTTTGTTGGTTTTGTGTTCAGCTTGGTATTTTGATTCAACTAGATGTTATTTTTATTGTTTTTGGTTAGTTGAGTTGTCATTGGCCCTAGGGGACTTTCTGTTATTGCTTTCAATAAGACCCGGTCCCCCCTTGGTTCCGAGGGGTATCTTCTATACTGTGGAAGAGGTATTCACTATAGACATACATTTGAAGTGAATGTGTAGTGCTGAAGCTTGGAGCTCCGGCGGTTCCGCCCACCTGACTACAATGTGACCAAACACTGTTCGTTCGGATTCCCATTCTTTCCTATGGGAGTTTGTGTTCCACCATAGCACAGGATCCTATGGAGAAATGGGGTGTGTGTGCAGGGTTTTATAGAGGGTCCCTTGGTTACCCCCTCAGCCTCCGACCGGCAGCCGCAGGATGAGGGGGGCCCTACTGGGGGTCCCCTAAGTCACTTTCAGACAGCCTTTTTGTGTCAGACAGGCTGACGTTGAAAGGCTGTTGGAAATCGAATTCTTAATCCTGAGGTCAGAAACGCTTTCCATAAGGGTGTACAACGCGGTTCTGACCGACACTGATACTCCGAGAGACGGTCGGAACTGATTCGCATCGACTGCGCGGTTTACCTTCCCTACCCCGAACATCGTAATCGTAAAAGGGCTCAAACACGGTCGAGGAGAATCCAACTGTGGGGAGGAGGCTTTCTGCCTGACATTATAATCGACCCCTCAATTTAGTTAGAAGCAGCAAGGGCAGCAGAGGCAGACAGGGGAAATTGGTCACCTCCCCTCAGGATGTTGAAGACATTAGAATCCATGCCTATCAGGCACTGTTGTTGTAAAAGAAGAGAGCTGAAAGGGCCAGGCGCAGACAATTTCAGGAGCCAAGGATCTCGGCACTGAAGCTGAATACCAGAATACTGAGCTTGCAATCTCAAAATATGATGAATAGAAGTATACATAAGATTGTCGCTGAATCCCACGCTTTTCAACATCTACACAGTCCCCCTCGCCGCCATCGTCAGACAGCATGGGCTCAGCATAGTATCCTATGCTGACGACACCCAGCTCATCCTCTCCCTCACGAAGGAGCCCAACGCTACCAGACTCGTCTTCCAGGAAGTAATGAAGGGTGTTGCATCTTGGATGAGCATCAGCTGTCTGAAGCTCAACTCGGAGAAGACAGAAGTCCTCATCCTCGGACCCACCCCCTCAGCTTGGGACAACACCTGGCGGCACACCGCCCTCAGCAACCCCCACACCCCCACGGACCCTGCCCGCGACCTCAGCATCATCCTTGACTCCTCCCTCACCATTACCGGACAAATCAACGCTGTTTTCTCCACCCGCTTCAACACCCTCCGCATCCATAACAAGACCTTCAAATGGATACCCCCCTGAATCCAGAAAGACCATCACCCATGCAATCATAACAAGCAGACTGGACTACGGAAATGCCCTCTATGTTGGAATCAACAAATCCCTGCTACGCAAACTCCAGACCATCCAGAACACCACGGCCAGACTTGTCCTTGGCATCCCACGACGTGAACACATCACCCAACACCTGCAAGAACTCTGCTGGCTCCCTGTCAAGAAGAGAGTAACTTTCAAGCTACTCACCAATGCCTACAAATCCCTCCACAACACCGGACACAAATACCTCAATAAAAGAGTCTCCTTCCACGTGCTCCACTGACCTCACCCTCGCAGAAACCCTGCGCATCCGCAGAACTAGAGCAGTGGAAGAGCCTTCTCCTACATAGCAGCAAAGACCTGGAACAAGCTCCCGATCAACATCAGATGCAGTCCCACTCCGCACAACGTCAGGAAGAGCCTCAAGTCCCTGAACCCGACCCTTTTTAACCTATATGTAGCGCCTGTTGCCTCCATTGTAGAGAAGTATGGCCTTCAGATAGTATCCTATGCCGACGATACGCAGCTGGTCATCTCCCTGTCGCACGCGCCCTGTCTTGCGGCAGATAGTTTCCGGTCGTGTATGAAAGATCTTGCCGACTGGATGGCTATGAACTGTCTGAAACTTAATGGCAGCAAGACAGAGGTGCTTGTGGTGGGGAGAGGCCAGTCTGCTTGGTCGTCGGCATGGTGGCCATCCTGTCTGGGGCCGACCCCCACCCCCTGTCAGGAGGCAAAAAACCTGGGGGTGTGGTTGGATGCGGGTCTCACTTTTGGGCCCCAAATCAACCGTGTGGTGGGTATGTGCTTTGGAGTCTTAAAAAGGCTGAGGAAAATTCTGGAACTGCTACCCACGGAGGCCCGTAAAACCCTGGTACATGCACTGGTGACCGCAACGTTGGATTATGCGAACCTGCTGTACCTGGGGGCACCTGGGAAAAGCTTCGGTCTCCTTCAAGTGCTGCGGAATGCGGCAGCACGCCTGATCCTCAGGCTGCCCAAAAGGGCGCCCTCGAGGGAGGCCTTGCAGAGGCTACACTGGCTCCCCGTGAGGAGCAGAGTAGAGTACAAGGCCCTTTGCACCTGCCATCGTATCTTGAATGGCAGGGCACCTTGGCCACTGCAGAGCCTGATTGAGCCCTATGAACCTGCTCGAGCATTAAGATCTGCGGGTGGGGGACTGCTAAAAATTCCCAAGGTGAAGAAAGCCCGCATGGGAGGAAGATCGTTCAGGTATTTAGCGGCAAATCATTGGAACAAACTTCCGGTGGAGTTACGACTAGAACCGGCTGAAACTAGGTTCCGTGCTAAATTAAAAACATACCTATATGTCAGGTAGACTGCTCGCCCCTCAGTTAAAATTCTAGCTTCCGCCTCTATCACCATAGTGTGGGGACACGCCGGTGTGCGTAACTCAGCGCTTTACAAATGCCCCTATTATTAATATTTTATTTCAAGACCTGCCATTTTTGGCTGACCCAGAGCTGCAACCCCCCCTTGCACCTTGAGACCCTCACAGGTGAGGAGTGCGCTTCACAATTCCATGATTGATTAATTGATTGATCAAGTGTATGTTTACTATACTTAAATCCACACATCTGTATTGTGATAAGATATATCTTCAAGCTACATAATGTGGATTGAAGGATAGTAAAAGTATGCTTATCTATAGATATTTACCTTCAAAAACATTTTTAGGTAATATACTGGTGAAAATGTTTTTGTAGCACAATAGTTTTGGGCTTGATATTCAGACATATAACTTCTAAGGTCATCCAACTACTGTCCAAGGCTGGTAGCAGTACTTGTTTGAGAAGGTGCAGACATATAGTCGTAAAAAGCAAGACGTAGATACATTCTTACCACATGGTATTCCGGGGTTAGGAATCTTTGATGCCAGAGTGGGCTACGGTCATAGATAGCCTTCGGCTCCACGCCGAGAATGTGGCATCCTATGGCGATTCAATATACACCATCCCTCCCCCCCCGGAAGCAACTGAAGATCCTCGTCCCCTTCAAGGACCATCATGTCCTCAGGAAGAACCTCCCTGTCACATTCTCAGAAGTGAGCATCACCTAGAGCGGGGTTCTTACACCTTTGACTTCTGTGGAACCCTCTGAATCATTATTGGAAACCGAGGACCCCCACTAATCATTATTGGAAACCGAGGACCCCCACTGAATCATTATTGGAAACCGAGGACCCCCAGTAATCATTATTGGAAACCGAGGACCCCCACTAATCATTATTGGAAATGGAGGACCCCCACTGAATCATTATTGGAAACCAAGGACCCCCACTGAATCATTATTGGAAACCGAGAACCCCCAGTAATCATTATTGGAAACCGAGGACCCCCACTGAATCATTATTGGAAACCGAGGACCCCCAGTGAATCATTATTGGAAACCGAGGACCCCCAGTAATCATTATTGGAAACCGAGGACCCCCACTGAATCATTATTGGAAACCGAGGACCCCCACTAATCATTATTGGAAACCGAGGAACCCCACTGAATCATTATTGGAAACCGAGGAACCCCACTAATCATTATTGGAAACCGAGGACCCCCACAGAATCATTATTGGAAACCGAGGACCCCCACTGAATCATTATTGGAAACCGAGGAACCCCACTAATGATTATTGGAAACTGAGGACCCCCACTAATCATTATTGGAAACCGAGGAACCCCACTAATGATTATTGAAAACCGAGGACCCCCAGTAATCATTATTGGAAACCGAGGAACCCCACTGAATCATTATTGGAAACCGAGGACCCCTACTAATAATTATTGGAAACAGAGGAACCCCCCTAATGATTATTGGAAACGGAGGACCCCCACTGAATCATTATTGGAAACCGAGGAACCCCACTAATGATTATTGGAAACGGAGGACCCCCACTGAATCATTATTGGAAACCGAGGACCCCCACTAATCATTATTGGAAACCGAGGACCCCCACTGAATCATTATTGGAAACCGAGGACCCCCACTGAATCATTATTGGAAACCGAGGACCCCCACTGAATCATTATTGGAAACCGAGGACCCCCAGTAATCATTATTGGAAACCGAGGAACCCCACTAATCATTATTGGAAACCGAGGAACCCCACTGAACCATTATTGGAAACCGAGGAACCCCACTAATGATTATTGGAAACCGAGGAACCCCACTACTCATTATTGGAAACCGAAACCGCCCACTGAATCATTATTGGAAACCGAGGACCCCCACTGAATCATTATTGGAAACCGAGGACCCCCACTAATCATTATTGGAAACCGAGGAACCCCACTAATCATTATTGGAAACCGAGGAACCCCACTGAACCATTATTGGAAACGGAGGAACCCCACTAATGATTATTGGAAACCGAGGACCACCACTAATCATTATTGGAAACCGAGGACCCCCACTGAATCATTATTGGAAACCGAGGACACCCAGTAATCATTATTGGAAACCGAGGAACCCCACTAATCATTATTGGAAACCGAGGACCCCCACTGAATCATTATTGAAAACCAGGGACCCCCACTAATCATTATTGGAAACCGAGGACCGCCACTAATCATTATTGGAAACCGAGGACCCCCACTAATCATTATTGGAAACCGAGGAACCCCACTAATGATTATTGGAAACCGAGGACCCCCAGTAATCATTATTGGAAACCGAGGAACCCCACTAATGATTATTGGAAACCGAGGACCCCCACTGAATCATTATTGGAAACCGAGGACCCCTACTACTCATTATTGGAAACCGAGGAACCCCACTAATCATTATTGGAAACCGAGGAACCCCACTAATGATTATTGGAAACCGAGGACCCCCACTGAATCATTATTGGAAACCGAGGACCCCCACTGAATCATTATTGGAAACCGAGGACCCCCACTAATCATTATTGGAAACCGAGGAACCCCACTGAATCATTATTGGAAACCGAGGACCCCCACTAATGATTATTGGAAACCGAGGACCCCCACTAATGATTATTGGAAACGGAGGACCCCCACTGAATCATTATTGGAAACCGAGGACCCCCAGTAATCATTATTGGAAACCGAGGAACCCCACTAATCATTATTGGAAACTGAGGAACCCCACTAATGATTATTGGAAACCGAGGAACCCCACTAATGATTATTGGAAACCGAGGACCCCCAGTAATCATTATTGGAAACTGAGGAACCCCACTAATCATTATTGGAAACCGAGGAACCCCACTAATGATTATTGGAAACCGAGGACCCCCAGTAATCATTGTTGGAAACCGAGGAACCCCACTGAATCATTATTGGAAACCGAGGACCCCTACTAATCATTATTGGAAACCGAGGAACCCTACTAATGATTATTGGAAACGGAGCACCCCCACTGAATCATTATTGGAAACCGAGGACCCCCAGTAATCATTATTGGAAACCGAGGAACCCACTAATCAATATTGGAAACCGAGAACCCCCACTGAATCATTATTGGAAACCGAGGAACCCCACTAATCATTATTGGAAACCGAGGACCCCCACTAATCATTATTGGAAACCGAGGAACCCCACTAATGATTATTGGAAACGGAGGACCCCCACTGAATCATTATTGGAAACTGAGGACCCCCAGTAATCATTATTGGAAACCGAGGAACCCCACTAATCATTATTGGAAACTGAGGACCCCCAGTAATCATTATTGGAAACCGAGGAACCCCACTAATCATCATTGGAAACCGAGGAACCCCACTAATGATTATTGGAAACCGAGGACCCCCACTGAATCATTATTGGAAACCGAGGACCCCCAGTAATAATTATTGGAAACCGAGGACCGCCACCAATCATTATTGGAAACCGAGGACCCCCAGTAATCATTATTGGAAACCGAGGACCCCCAGTAATCATTATTGGAAACCGAGGACCCCCACTAATTATTATTGGAAACCGAGGACCCCCACTAATCATTATTGGAAACCGAGGAACCCCACTGAATCATTATTGGAAACCGAGGACCCCCACTAATGATTATTGGAAACCGAGGACCCCCACTAATCATTATTGGAAACCGAGGAACCCCACTGAATCATTATTGGAAACCGAGGAACCCCACTAATGATTATTGGAAACCGAGGACCCCCACTAATGATTATTGGAAACCGAGGACCCCCACTAATCATTATTGGAAACCGAGGAACCCCACTAATCATTATTGGAAACCGAGGACCCCCAGTAATCATTATTGGAAACTAAGGACCTCCACGGATTCATTATTGGTACTGGGGACCCCCGCTGAGTCATTACTAGAAGCCGGGGACCCCACCTCAGCATTTTTGAACAAAAATACAGAAACATGCTTTCATCAAATAAATACACAAATGATTAAATATTATCTTTAATTCACAAACCAATTTTTTTAAATGACTATTTCAATGGAAATGTTAGAGGTTTTCTAAATTCAACTGAGGCCACTCATTGTCCATGTTTTATTTTATTCGATGCATTTGCACTGCTCCCAAGAATCGATCTGAGGATACTATCTTAAATTTCAGCCTCCAATTTCAAATTCCATCACATTTGCAGCAAGCTTTACATTTTTTGATGTTACCTTTTGTATATATATATTTAAGAACCATTAATCTGGAGCGTCGCTTCTCTACCTGTTCTCCAATGTAGAATTGTCTCTGCCCTCTCGTGAGCGGTGCTTTCTTTCGTTACTGCTAGCTTTGTGCTATACAGTTACCTTTCAAACAAATGGAAACAACAATTCCATAGGAAACTCAAAATGTGGCTTCCTCTGAAAATACCTGGCACTGCTGTGCTTCAATAAACATAAGTAGAAGGGACATTATGCATCGATGAACAGAGAGACATTAAGGGGTCAATTAGGATGACGGATGGATTGCCACCGCCATGCAGGCGGTGGCGATCCGTCCGCCATCCTTGCCCGTCCGCCACCTATTTCCCCCCGCCATATTAGAATGGCAGGGGGGACCGTGCCGTACGTGAAGACCGTCCACCGCATTTCCGCCACGGTCGCCTTGCAAAAGAACGGGCTAAAGAACGGTGATTTATTAAACCCTTATCTTTTGACTGGGTGTGAGTGTTTGATTGGTTCAGATGCTCCGTCCATTACCACCCCCTTTTGTACCGCTTTGGCCGCCATAAGTGTGGCGGGGTATGCTCAGACGTGAGTCCCTTGCTCACTTTGCCACTGGATTCAAGCAAGCCGGGCTGAAGAAGGCTGGAATGCCAGAAACCGGTCCTCCTAAGCTTGTTTCCGGTCCAGGGAAGACATGGCTTGGCAGTTCGGGCTGGACTGTTCCCATGAGGCACAGGGTCAGACTGATTTGCATAGAGCCATGTCTGAACTGGGGTGGCAGAGTGGGCTAAAGAACGGTGATGGATTAAACCCAGATCTCTTGACTGGGTGTGAGTGTTTGATTGGTTCAGATGCTCCGTCCATCACCACCCCCTTTTGTACCACCTTCATTTACAGGCAGCACATTCTCCATTGAAAGGGCCACTAAATTTGCACAGACGTACGGCTTTATTGATAAAACTACACAGTGCACGAATGATGACGTGTGGCCGTCAGGGTTCAGCCAATATTTGTCATTTGCACAGCACCAAGTAAAGTGTCTCGATTTATCTCAGACCTATTAAAATCATTATTTCAATCACACTTTAGAGTTACAAATAAGTGCTTCATTTGTGCGTTCCCAACTGCTAATATATTATAAATTATATTTGAAAAGTTCATTTATAGGTATTTAAATGTTCTTATGTGTTAGAGTTAACGACACCCTGCAGCTTTTCCTTTCACACCAGCAAGACTGCCAGGTAGTTCTTTATACAAAATGCTCTCACTTTGCAGTCAGAGGAAGTAAACACAAATCTCTCTGTAAAAGAATATGTGTCGGAGGGCATAGACTTATATCTGACCTGTGTCTTTTAATGCACAGAAAGTGAAAGAAGGTAAAGACAAAATGTAAAGGCGGATTGTTTGCTCATTGTCTCTGAACTTCACCACAGTTATTTTCAGTGGCGGCTCCTCGGCTAAGGCGGAGGAGCGTCGCCCCACTGCCAGGAAACAGCAAAAGAAAGGAGAAAATAAAATGAGAATAACGGAATGTTATTATCATTTTATTTTGTCCTCCTGCTGTGACAGCGTTCGTGAGAGAGCGGGGCTTGGCTGCAGAGCAGGGGAGGAATGGTAGAACACTCCTGTGCGCAATGACTGTTTGGTCAGCCCTCTCAGGTCGCCCAAAACAGTCATGTGCACTTCTCTGTTCTCCATGCAGGCTGCACTACAGCCTGCATGGAAAACATGCCCACCCCTCCAGCCCACGGCTGGGCGCCGAGTTACGGCGCTTAGACCAATCACAATGCTGCATTGCAGCATTGTGATTGGCTTAGGGGTGGGAGCTTGGCTGCCTGCTTCCTGTTCTGACCTGGAGTCGGAAACAGGTGAGCCGGAGAGAAAACGCAGGACCCGGCGGCGGCAAGGTAAGTGTTATTTTTTTTTTTTAATGCAGCCCGTGGCTCCCTGTGCTGTTGCCCCCGTGAGCTGTGCCGTGTGCCCTTTGTTATTTTGAGGGTGCTGCAGCACCCTCTGCATCCCTACTTCCAGCGCCTTTATCGTCATGGAGTACACCACCTTCCACCACCCCCTTCAACATGTCCCCTGGTATCATTCCTGAGATACCTTCAAAATATATTCCCACAGATTGCAAAGACATTGGGCAATATAGTCACCCCCAGCTCTTTCCTCGCTCCAGGAAATTAACCTTGTTGCCAGTAAATTCCAGTCTGTCTTATGTCCCCACTTGTTGCAGGGATTCTGCACAAATACAGAACTATGCGCAGGATTATGGGACCTTGGTGTATAGAGACTGAGTCTTCCTACCACCTTGGTACCCACGAGCCCAGGACCGACTAGTTATTGTCTCACTTGCTCTGCTACTCACTCACAGAGAAACACATGATTAGACACTCCAGAACACAACACTCCCATATCTCTTGTGAATAACGGTAACAAGACACACCCTTTCGCTCGCACTCTTGTAGTTGTCCACAATAAGATCTGACAGAGACACAAAATAGTTCAAAATATTGATTTCAACTATTGTGCCCTAACATGCAGTATACGTGCCACAACAAGCAGGAAAATGGGTTGTATAAATACAGTCAGCATAGTAGCCAGTCCATATATCATGAAGGGAGATGTCATCATGGAAAGACAATAGAGCCTAACCTCCCTCCCCTTGCTAAGAAGCAGTATTATGATAAAGTAGAACATCTCTGGGCTTTGTCAGCAGACCCCATACCTTAGCCTATAGACGGTAGATCTACATCATATGTGCTGTCTCGCTGTTCTCCCTGGAAAGTACCCTCTCCAGGTGTGTGCTACCTATTCATGTATTCTAATAAAACCAAAGTACGTTTGTCCAAACAACAGCTGCATCTGTATGTTTTGTCAAAGGGCTAAGGCCTGGCCAGAACAAAATAAGAAGGGGCATTGTTGTTCTACCTTGCACATAATGTTCAGTCAAAATCCCAGGAACATGCAGAGAATTAACACAGCGATGAGTTCTCGTGTGAAAACAGCCATAGCAATGATTGCAAAAAATAAAGACGTGTAGTAACGTGCGAAAAGCAGCAGGCAGGCAGAAGCGTGCTCATGCTAACTTAGTGAAGACAACCCTCCCCTTGGCCAGGTCGTTAGCAGTATGCAAAAACAAAAATCAGGTATAAGCAGAAAAGCATCTCAGTGGTATCTTAATTGGGATGTTTGTGAAGTAGAACTTTTTTTGTAAATTCATTACAAAAATATTTAAAATTCAATTGGGTATCTAAACGACATCCATTCATAACGCATCTTCAGATTCAGAAATGTTGCGGGAAAAGCGGAATGCCATAAACACCAGTATGTTGTCTGAACCTTCCATAGTGAAAAGGTATGCCATCCAATTGAGTAAGCCAAACGAACACACATGCTCCTCATATCCAGAGGCCGTAAGGAGTATGTCAGGGCAACCTGAGCTAACTTCAAGGAAACTCCGATCTATGTGGTGCTGCGCACCAGCATAGGTACTCAAGTCTACTGATGGTTCAAGTAGAGGATCGCATTCCAGACACCTACCCATGGAACATTCCTGGTCATGGGCCTTCAACGGACCCATTGACAGTTCGTAATCCAGGGCAGCGTGGGTTGTATTGGAGAGGCAGACATCCCGGGCCCATTGAAAGGGGCACAGGAGACAGTGGAACACAGGTTGCACGCAGGTGAAGTAGGCATAACGGAAAGTCAGGCAGTAGCCGATGTCAAGAGCTTTCAATGGCATTGCACCAAAAAGTTGGCGCATCCGCTCACTGGGTTTGGCAGTTCCACAGATTGAGCAGCCATTGCCGAGAATAAAATAAAAGTACAAGTACGCCGCAAATGAGCAGGAGCACCAGGGCAAACTCTCCGAAAGCTCTGGAAAAAATAGAATGAATAAATGCTGGGATGACACCAAAAATAGTCTGAAAGGAGGTGAAAAGGCTGAATCCCAAAAGTTTCAAAAAAATGGGCTAGGCCCTCAGTATCAGATGCATTAAGTGTTTGGTGAATACATTCTCCAAAATGGAGTGAGAGATTTGTGTTCAGCAGAGAGTGAATCTCACTTGCGGGTTGTGCCACCTCCAATTCAAAGGTCTATCGAACGGATACGAAAGACACTTCTTGTTGAAACAATAGCGCTTTGAGTCTGCTTAGCTAATTGAAAACTCTTTTCAAAGTTAGAATGGAAGGCCAAAGCAAACTATCTACAATCCCATGCGGGGTGGAAGCAGGACATTGCTGCAACATTTAACACGTTGGAAAACTGTTACTATATACGGCATGCCCACCTTTGAATCGGAATCCTCACCTGTAAAGAAAACTTCCTTATCTGCTCATTGACATCTAAAGGTGAAAGGCAATTACCATATTTCATGAATGTAGCTACTGCCAAGGAGCTCATATCTGCAAACTGGATAGTGTTTCATGCAGGCTGTGAGCTGAAAGAGAGAGATAGGCAATGAAATAACCCCATGTATTAACCATACAGCTGAATCAGTCTCTGCAACAGAAAATGGTAACTGTTCTAATTGTTCAATATGTGACAATGTGTATGTTGCGTCTTTCATTGACATTAATTTCTTTTTATTAGTCAAATTAAATGGCAAAAACAGTGCAGAACCAATCAGGTAATCCCACAGTATCTTTCCACTTTTGAACGTTTGTAAGGTCCATGCAAATTGCATTACAGAACGTAACTGATTTTGACCACGAAACAAAACAGACACTTCATGTTGAACAATGTCAATGACTGATGATACGATATTATCCAAAGTACATATACGGGAAATCAGTGTATTAATGCTGTTATCGACTACTGCAGGTACTTTTTCTAAATTAGCTTGGTCATTTTGGCGCAGGCAAACCACAACTCCAATTTGCGATAGCTTCCAAAATTCATGATATGCAGCATAAACTAATCATTTTGCTCGAGGAGACTTTGAACCTAAAAGAAAAGCAGCAAGATCAATATCACCCGACAATAGAGAAAGGTGTTTTTTCACAGAAGACAATGTTGAATGTTCCAACCATTGCTGACATAGTTTACCCACAGAATATGTGGTAACAGTATGGGAAGGTCTACTTTGTGTAAACCCTTGTGTGGCACTCAGAAAACGCAATTGACATGCATTGGAGCTTGCTGGCCACAGTAACCAACCCAAGGTGTCAATAGTGGAAGAGTGAAGTGTGCCATTCTGAAACATGACAGCTAAGTCCTCAATTGTATAGTTGGTATGTGTTTGCCATGTTTCATACTGAGCCAATGATGGAATGGAGGGAGTATTTATATTTTTGGCCATAGGTAAACCAAGACAAGTAATCTGTTGTACTGTCTCATTTAAAAATATGAGCTGAGACAGTATCAGACATGCACGATGCAATGCCAAGTTTTGGTACCCCAGATGGATTTTAAATCAATTGTGTCCTTCCAATACTAATAACCTTTCACAAACAAATAATTTATGAAGAGCAAGGATAAAGTAATTTAGTATGGGTCAGCATAATTTAGTGCGGGTGGTCTCTTTAGTTGTAATAATAGGACTCAGGGTCTGAACTATTGTAACCAGAAAAATATATAAATTTATTCTGTTGGCTCTTTGAACTCCCCTGTAACTGTTGGGCAATGCTCCCATTGGGTATAATTAAAAGATGGTCTTGGACTACTGGTTTTGTGTAAAAAAATGATGGCCATAATGTTGATAACAGAACAAATCGGCATAATTTGCTGAATTAAAATTCAAATCTTCAGTGCGGAAAGCAGTATAATATTTCAAGTCAGAGGACAATTGATGAACAGCATGAATATCCAAGTCATCAGAGCTTATGCCAGGCAAAACCACATCTTCTAATGAAATATAGAAAACGTACGGAATGTTCAAAATTTCTGATGGGCCATGGATATCGAATGGTACTTTATCCCACACAATGCCATCAACAACAGGGAATGCGGAACTATTAACCAGTGCTTGATCTCGTTTCATTATATGAGATGACGTGTGAGGGGGCAGAACACCGTCAACCAAGTTCACAGCAGAGCGTTCAGGTCAATAATGGCCATTTATCAGCAGGAAAAACACAGCCACATACCCAATCCACATGAAAAGGAACACCATCGTCAGCAACATCCAAACGTATGTCCGGGGCGTGACTAGGTAAGTCTTTTTAAACCAGGAGATGAACAGACTGGTGCGTGTAGGGGGCTCTGCCACTAATAATGACAATGAAGACTTATCAGAAGAAAAGCTAGTACAGTCCATATAGTAACCACTGGACCCCAGCTGAAACAATGGGATTGGAAGGTGAATGAATTGTACTTTCAGGAATGTCAATTATAACTTCAAGTGGAGGAGAAGAATACTTATTATCCGCTGTTGTAGATGTAGTAGGTAGAACAGGCAACATATCAACTGAAGACTCAATCTCCCCCTCCATTTGTCGGGGATTATTAGAAGAAACAGAAGCTATCAAATTCAGTGAAATATCTTGGCGTGGAATGCTTGGAGGCATACTATTCAGTATCGGCTATATGGTGTAGCTTGACATGTTCAATGGAAATGTAACGATTCTCCTTACGACCAGGTAGTGGAGGCAAAATCACAGTATGGGTGCCTTTCAAACCAAGGACCCTGACCAGTGCATGGTAAGATGGACCAAATTATTTTTTGTTCTCCACCTTTTCCCGGACCAGATGTCCAACTTTAGGAAACCAGCCAGAAACCAGAATCAGCACCGCTGCACCCATTGAAGAGGGCAAATGGGCTTTCGCTTGTGTATCACAAGCTTTTTGCAGTTCCTCTAACACAGTACAATGGTTATCTACCTCAAAGGTTGTTGCAGCAGCACAATGTCTAGACCATCAAGGTCTGACACAAACATTTTAATGCCAAAGAGCATTTTGCATGGGGTCCGCCCACCCAGAGATCTTCTGGGGAGATTATTAAGTGCATGTTGGACTCCGTAAAGATGAGAAAGCCAGCCCCGACCAGTACCTAATACCCTCGCTGTTAAATATTGCTTTAAGTCACAGTTCATCCACTCCAAAACAGAATTGCCCTCAGGCAAATATGGAGACGAGAATTGCACCTGCACCCCCAGAGACTACATTGCATCACTGTAAGCTTTAGAGGCAAATGCCGGACCTTGGACTGAATGGAAGGTGCCACAGACAAATGTCCTGAAAAAGACACACAAATCTTTTATAACAGTTCAAGCATCAGCACTACGTTGCGGCCAAACCCAAAGGAATCTAGTGCATGGATCCACTGTGACCAGTATCTACTTAAAAGCATTATCAGATGTCAAATGTCTGCAGTGATGAAGATAAATGCTACCAAAGGGTTGATTTAAAATGTACAGTTGAGTGTGTAGCAGACGTGAAACAGTTGAAGGCTTATTCTGTTGACAAATGTCACAGGAAAGATCATATTTATGTGCCTTTTGGTATAAACCCAGCCACCAAAAACGTTGCTGTGAGAGGGAAATAGTTGCGGTCACACCAGCATGCGCAGAAGCAATGCCTTCATGTGCAGCTAGGATCAAAGAAAGTCTGCGGTCCTCGTGGGGAATCAGCCGATCACCAACAGATGGAATAGTCACAAATGGAACCTGATCGGTAGTTAAATGATAGGTATAACGTGAAGGGAATCGTTGGGGGAAATCCGCCCCCTCCTTCGTCGCAGCTATGGCCACCAAAATATCATCTTTCATTTTAGTCATGGACCTAGTGATGCTGCTACTGAACAAGTATATAAACAGAAACAATGGTTCTTGTGGACAAATGCACTTAATAAACTTGTAAATTCAAATGTTTGTGTATATACAAATCTTGAGTATGGAGTCCTCCAAAAACCACAATTGTAGAAAGCAAGAAGTGGCACACCAGGAGACAGCACAATTAATTTATTGTGCACAAAAATAAAGGACGACGTGTTTCAGCGTATTGCCATTGTCAAGTATACATATATAAATCTTAACTGTTTTCAGGAATAAAGTGCATAGTGTCCCCAGTGAAAATGGAACCTACATAACAGTTTGTGTCATTTTGTGACGTAAAAAAGGGGTTACAACGTTCCAAAGTCGACCATGACAATGGTATCAAATGATCACAGCCTTCTAATACAGTAATAGAGGCTGGTAAATGGTTTGCGTTGGGTTTGCCTACGACGTTTCAACACCGCCAACAATAAGGGGTCTCACCAGGACCTAACATTGTAGGGACATCTGAAAGAATAGTACAGTGGATCAGTTTAGGAAAGCAGGAAGGCTATAAGGATATGCTAATGGTAGACTGGTAGTAGTACCTGAAATAGGAATCCCCGGTCAGTATGAGTTTAGTCCACCTCAAGGAAGTGAGAGTAAAAGGAGGGTATTCACATGGGACCCAGCTGGGAACTAACGAAAATAAGAAATAAGAAATAGGGGAGTAATGAGGCCTCATTATGGTACTATACTCATGGATTAGTACTGTAGCTATCATGTAGAAAAACTTCCTCCAGTGAGGGGACCTTAGATATTGAGTCAGTAAGGGACATGGACTATGCACGAAGCTGACGCTCGCAGCTTTTCTCATTAGTCGTCCATGAGACATCCTTGACTCGCACACGTGTAAGAGCATCTGGAGGCACAATTATCCCTAGCAGAATGTACCGCTAACTCAAGAATTGAACCTTGCTTTTTATTATTATTTTTTTTTATAGAACTGTCTGGGGCATATTTGCAAGAACCTCGTTAAAATTATCGACGTTTTAGCGACAGGAAACTGCCGCTAAAACCGTGGTAATGGGCTTGCTAATATGCGTTATAGAATTACAATAGAAGCCCAGGTTAGATGTCCTGCACATCTAACCTGGGCTTCTATTGGAATTCTATAATGCCTATTAGCAAGCCCATTATCGACGTTTTAGCAGCAGTTTCCTGCCGCTAAAACGGCGATAATTTTAACGAGGTTCTTGCAAATGCGTTAAAACTGTCAGACCTTGTTTTTCTGCATGATAGTTGACCTTGTCTCTAAATAGTCAACTGAAAAAAGATTTTTCGATTAAGTCAGGTGCTAAAAAATACACTTGTTATCTTTTCCTGTGACTCCGACCTGCTCAAAAAAAACTTGAGCACTCAGTAACCCACAAAACCAAACACTAAGGGCAGAAAATCCGGTCACAAATATTTTTGCCACCAGAAAAGATTTTTAATAACTGACTGATGCACTAATCGGTAGGTTCTTAAATATCCAAATTGAAGTGGCTCAAACGCCAACCTACGTCATAAATATAAATGAATTACATTACAAATTGAATTGTGGCTCAGTACGATTGAAGGAAATCACAGGGAAGGTGGCCAGCAGGGGACAGTGGACTAACATATCTGTGATTGTTTTTTAATAAAGCATCTTTTTTTTAATGCAGACCCTTTTCCTTTAAGGAAATAGGACTATGTTTAGGAAGAAAAGTGTCCTTTATTAACAGAATACAATATATCCGGGGCCCCCCGCCTACTCTTCAACAAACTTTATGTTTACATTCACAAATGGAGGGGGTGCAAACGTGTGACCACCCCTCTGAGATGCTGAAAAAACCCATCAATGTTTGTGCAACTGGAAGTCGGTTGGAAGACTCTGATACAGGAGCTACAAATTCGGTATTTGGGAGTGTCACTTACAACACACCTGTTCCTGATATCGAATCAGTATCCGTTAAGAATCTCATTTTTAAAAAATATGTCTGACTCCTAAAATTGTGCTACTACTTAAAAAAAGCATTTTAGCAATTACACATGCCGCATTGGGCGGTTTGCGACTGCTAAAATGCTTCGGGGCAGATTTACAAGCCCCTTGCGCCACTTTTGCGTCACTTTTAACACGGGGGGGGGAGTGACGCAAAAGTGGCGCAAGGGAATTGTAAATCTGCCCCTTCGCACATCTGGCCCTGAGGTCTGGCGCACATTCCTGCCTCAATTTTCCTGAAAGCGCTTCGAAGCTGCTGACAGCCTCAAGGCGGTCAGAGCTCTTATGGGAGAGAGTGTCCCATGGTCTAGCCAACCAACCCCTCCCGTCTAGGGCATGCCGAGCCAGCATCACAATGACGTCATTGCAGGGCGCCACTGTCGCACCTGCCCCTTTAAGGACCACACTGAAAAAAGCCCCGTATGTGCACGTGTAGGGAGCATGGGTGCTGTCTGAGTAATTCACAGTTTGCAGCGATGACTCATCTTTGACGGTTCTGTAGAAGTGAAGGACAGATGTGCTTTTTACAGAAGAATTAAATGCAAGTTGTATTTACACAACAAGTAGACAGCAATAAAAACTTTACTTCAAAGGTGTGAATTTGTCGCCTTAAATGATGTCTTCTGAGAAACAGCTCTATATTTTCTCACTCTTTCACTAAATGACCTTTTAGTAGATGGCATATCACTGCAGTAAAATTTGAGAAATTGTGTGAATCGTTTTCAGATCATCTCAAGGATTTTGGGGACCCTGAGCGCAAACAAATGCTGGAGCCCCTTTAACAGCTAGATGTAACTATTGTTGGAAAAGTCTTATCTCCATAACCTTGTGGTTCTCCACACGTTGGCATGAACTCTCCAGGAAGCCATCTCCACTACTCATCATGCGTGTCTCCCGCCAGTAACACAGACCACCACCGCTCAACCCATCTTCAAAACCTCCATCGAGGAGGTCACAGATCTCGCGGGCATCTCATCCACCGTTTCATCCAACATTATCTTTCTCTTGGACTTCAAACTCCAAGGCAATCCCTGCAGCAGGGTTTCCACTGCAGCACTTTTCGAAGTTCTCGAAACAACTTACAACCGCTGGACCATCACAGCTGGAAGCCAACTTTGTCAACCTGGTTTCCAGAGGGATGTATGACGTTACAACGCATACTTTTACAACGCATACCTTTACAACGCATTTTTTACAACGCAACATCCATTACAACGCATTCCATTACAACGCATGCCATTACAACAAATTTTTTAAAATTACCTTTGCAACGCATTCCATTACGACGCATACTACCTTTACAATGCATACCACTACAACGCATAACATTACATTGCATGTTTGGTAAGTATTGGATAGTGTAGGGGTAAAAATTACTATTCTAACTCCAGGGGGTGCAACAGTAGCGTAAGTGTTGGATAGTGTAGGGGTAAAAATGACTATTCTAACTCCAGGGGGTGCAACAGTAGGGTAAGTGTTGGATAGTGTAGGGGTAAAAATGACTATTCTAACTCCAGGGGGTGCAACAGTAGGGTAAGTGTTGGATAGTGTAGGGGTAAAAATTACTATTCTAACTCCAGGGGTAGCAACAGTAGGGTAAGTGTTGGATGGTAATGTTATGCGTTATAATGGTATGCATTGTAATGACTGCGTTGTAATGACATACGTTGTAGTGGTATGCGTTGTAGTGTCATGCGTTTTAATGGTTGCGTTGTAATGACATGCGTTGTAATGGATGTTGCGTTGTAAAAGTTTTGTTGCAATGGTAGTGCGTTGTAAAAGTTGTTTTGTAAAGGTTGTTTCCCTTTCAGAGACATGCAAGCTTCCAAAAAACGGTGGGCTGGATGTCTCATGCTGCCATCTTCACCATCACCCCTGACATCAACCACTCACCACTGTCAATAACACCTCACCATATGACGGTACTGCTTCCTCATGGACTGCCACTTGAAATCTCTTAACCGAGAATCCACCACTACACTCACAACTGACTCCAAGGCTGATATCAGCCGCTTCTGGTGCTGGGGCGGCGTTAACCCCAAAGCCAGCAACAGCACTTACCCCCTCAAATCCCCTGCACTTCATAGAAACCAAGGGGCAAATAATCAATATATTTCCGCGTTTTCAGCACATTGCGCCGAAAAAGCGTCGATTTTATTATCTCAATATTAGGAAGGCGTCGCTAACATGCATCAATGCATCTTAGCGGCGAATCTGCAACACATCTCATGACAGCGATAGATATCGCTAATGAGATGCAAAGTACGCGTTCCCTCCTAAGACAACATGTGAAATAATCACAAAACTAACAGCGCAGTATTACCAACGCTGCCCCTGAACAGCGAAGCCATGACAAAAGGCGCGCTAAGCCCCCATTATCGCATGGGTCTAACGCCTGAATAAAACCTGACTTAGCATTATTGCCTATGGGAGGTGGATTGTATGGTTAAGTACACACTCCCCTATTACCAGGCTTTTCATTAGTGCTGTGAAATCATCTCTGGATTTCACTCGCAAATAATCATTATCGCAGTCTATCGGCGGATTGTACTTCGCCTGTTAGCAAAGCGTTGCCAATAGCCGCTAACACGGTGATGCAATTCAGCGATAGAGGACGATAATGAGAAACGCACTAAGCGCGATTTGCGATATTTATCACGTGTTCTTGATAATATGGCCCCAGATCCTTTTGCATCATTTTATTTAGGGGTGTCGTAAACGGCTGCAAGATACCCAGGTAGCTTTAGAGCGCTGGTGGCTTGGGCACAAGTGACAGTAATCCTAAACCGTGATCTCATAATGATGGCAAGCAGATTACAAAGACGAAGAAGAGGACAATCAATGTTTGACCCAGCAAGGTGACGAGGATGGTTTTAGTCCTCAAAACAGTGTGGGTTAGGTGCAGGAAGGGGCAGCAGAGGGGCTAACCATATGATGGTCATGGTGGACCCAAGAACTGGCTGACAGCAAGTGTGCTCCAACCAGAAAAGGAACAACACACAGCCCAAATCTGAGACGTCAGTCCCTCTGCTACTTCTCACAAAAAACTAATCTCACCAGCCAAAGCTGCCTAGAGCACCTCGATGAGTATGTTGAATCTTAAAACCATCAAAGCCATACGGCATTGTGTAGTATCCTCAGGTTGTACATATGTTCCTTTACTCCTCTGCATCTAGCTGCTCAGTCAGTGTGAGTGTTACGGTTAGAATGTTAGTGTGAGTGGAGTGCTTGAGTGCCTGGTGCATGAGTGTTGTCAGTTAAGGATGGGCTGAGCAGCTAGGAGGCTGCTGCTTGTGGGGCTTGATGTAACTTCATCTAGAACTTAATAAACTTCATCTACATTTACCTGGCCACGTCTACAGCATCTACTTGTGACACCTGAACATGTGGGCCCAGCCCACTACACATTGTCCTAACTTGAACTAAGACCAACACAATATTGCACGCTACTTGTAACCGCTACGCCGCTAATCATTTATTCACCAAACAAGATCCGGTCCAGCAACACCTCAATATCACAAAGGAAGCTCCTCCCACCCCACCAGCACCTCAATATAGAATAGTGAAGTCAACCGCGCTCACGTTGCCTCCTCATATGATCTTGCAACCAACCCTACCATCCCTCAATCTACCACATATCAGGGCAGTATTTTTCCATCCACCATCATTAGACCCTCCTCCAGTGAAATGCTCAGCATTCATAATGCTTCCCTTGCACAATGCTCCTTCCCCAATCAAATCAAAACTGGAAAGAACCCACACTACTGAGGAATCCAAACCTCATCCCTGAAGACGCTGCCGGCTTCCAACCCGCGACAAACCGACCAATCACGAAAGATAGATTTATGTCGCTTTTATTCAACCAAAAGACCATATTTTTTGTTGTTGTATTTTTTTTACAGAGTTTTATATAGCGCGAACTTGACCCAAATCAGGTATTAGAGCGCTTTACATGTAATGTAATGTAATGTGTATACTTGTAAAGGGCACTGTTGCCAGCCGGCGTCCTGGCACTGTATACCGCTGGGGAACCCGTCCTGGCTCTCCCTGTGGGTTGGTCCCTGCTGGGAATCCCCAAGGTGGAGCCAGGCATCCCCGGCGTTGATGGGGCCGTTGTGGAGATAAAGCAAGCTGATGCCCAGAGTTGCCGAGTGGGACCCCTGGTTAGAGTAGGCACCGAGGCGAGAATGATCAAGTCCGCTGTCCCTGGTCCACGACCCTGCCGCGTCGGAAATCGAACCCTGGTCCCGGGCCGACTTCTGCTTCTGGGTCTGGCGCCTCTAACCAGTGAGCCACACCACTCCACTACATAGCACCAGTTGCATTACATGAGGACATTTTTGTTAGGCACGGGGAGATTAAGTGATTTGCCCAGAATCACAGGATGTTCAGCGTCATTGCCAAGACTCAAACCCAGTTCCCCAGGTCGAGCGCCCTAGCCGTTAGGCCAACTCTTCTCCCCTAAAATCAATGTCATCCAATAAGACCACTGAAATGTTTTCAGATCACGCTGCAGTATCCCATGGGTGGAACCCTTCTCATCAAACGATAATACACCTAAGTGTGCGTCCGCGTCATCTTTCAGCCATCTTGGGTACCACTGACCAATAATCTGAGTTCAACATCCGGTTACAGCCCATGAAATTGAATGATGGCACAAGACTGGTTCTCTTTATATCTCCACAACCAGCATCAACTCATTCAGCTAGGCACCCCAAGATCCCAC
This sequence comes from Lissotriton helveticus, assembly GCF_964261635.1. Lineage (NCBI taxonomy): Eukaryota > Metazoa > Chordata > Amphibia > Caudata > Salamandridae > Lissotriton > Lissotriton helveticus. The sequence continues at coordinate 2,116,224,499 of NC_136065.1, forward strand.
AGGCAACTGGCAATTTGAGAAGTACCCCAACTCTTGCTAGCAGTGCCTGCTCCAACCACACACAGAACAAGCTCAGCAGAGGTAACAGCAGTACAGCCTTCCCTTACCCATGCTAAGTTCAGGAAGGCAGCCATCATGAAGCCCCTGCCTCGCCTTATTTGTGTCCTATGATTTCTGTTGGCCATCCTGACATGTCATTTGCAATCTACCAGCAGCATACAAGGGGTATCCCTGACAGAGGGCCCGATTAACAGAACTAACTTAAGACAAAATCCCAAACTTACTACTTTTGGTATTCACAGAAGGCATTTAGTAGTAGTAAAGTTAGGATTTTGTCTTAAGTTTGACTAGTTTTAGATTAACTGAGACAAAATCCAAACTTTAGTACCCCTAAATGCCTTCTGTGAATACCGAAAGTCATCAATTTAGGATTTTGTCTCAGATTACTTTTGTGAATCGGGCCCAAACTTATTTAAATGAATTAGACATAGTTTTCACACATTTACGGCATACTAAATACAAATTTAAATGTTACTGGGGGATTACAACTATTGTTTAAAAATATGATTGATAAAATAAATTAGTATATATTTAGCTGCATTCAATATTTAATGCACATTAATAACGTTTAATAATTTTCCCTATACTTTGCCATAGGAAGAGTACCTATGCTCATTACGTTCAGAACTCAGTGGGAGAATAGGCTTGCCCCAGACTTTATGAGCTGTTGATATTGTGCATTTAATATGGATGCTTTAAAATTAACAATGAGGTCACGAATGAAGCCTGAAGCACGAAACACGCTTGAAATGTGCTAGCTGCATTGTTCGAATGCACACCTCATACTTGTATGTGGATAGCAATTGTGCTTTCTAAGGGCATTTGGTGAACTGATACCTAAACTCTTTTCGGGCCAGCCTTACACTATTCCTCCAATGAGTTTCAATTAGAGCGAAACAGGTGTCAGGAATTACATGAAATCCATTTTTCACCAATAAATAGAAATGCATGAACTACTAGGACCCTAAAGCCAAGTGTGAGGAGAAGACTGCAAGTTATGAGCCTATACCAAGGATACCTTCAGATGCCCTGTCAAAGATGTCCACACGAAGTGCTGCCTGCGGCTGCGTCCAAGGCTATGGATCCTCCCGCGGTTCATGTATGGGCCGAAACATATAAACCCTGAAGGGCTATGCTGTTTACTAATGATGCAAGCACTGCAGCCAGGATATCAGTAACAGCTATTTCTAAAAGCAAAGCCAATGAATGGCTTTACCGTGTGCACACCTCTTTCGGTGCTCGGATGAGAGGGATTCTGGCTCATTTGTGACCCTGATGCTCAAACAACAATCTTTTAATTCAAGGCTCAAACAACTACTTAGGGGCATATGTATCAAATGATTTCGTATTCGAAAATGCTGCGATTCGCAGAAAAACAGCGTTTGCAAATACAAAATCGCAAAACGCGATGTAGGTGCCTTTTTCGCATCGCATTATTAAGGAATCGCTAATTTCGCGATTCTTAATTTTGCCTAAGCATTTAAGGAATCGCAAATTGCGATTCCTTAAATGCTACCTAACAAGCACCCAAGTTGTGCGATTTCTCCTTAAGAAATCGCAAATTGCCACCAACTTCAAGTTGATGGTATTTTGCGATTTCTTTCAGAAATGTACTTTTTGGCATTTTTCTAGGTGCCATGTGGCGCACATACATGCCCTTATGGCACACACATGCTCATTTCAGGGGTGCATCAGGGTGTCCTTATGACACGCTTGCACCCTTAAAATTATTCTCAATTTGCGATTCTCAAATTGCGAATCGCAAATTGAGAATGACTTCCCATTCATTCCTATTGACGGCCTGGCCCATAGGAATGAATGGGAAGGTATTCCTTAATTGCGATTTCGCAATTTGCTAATCGCAATTCAAGAATACTAAGAAATCACAAAATATTTGCAAATTTTTAAATACATCCCGTTTTGCGATTCTCAAATAGCGATTCTCAAAAAATTGCTATTTGAGAATCGCAAATACTGATTTTGATACATATGCCCCCCAGTCGGTAATTTAGGTAGCTTGGAAGTGTATTTTTTGTATATGGTGTGTGAATATATGGCACACTTTGCAAGTGTGTGTCTGTTTCTTTAACATCTGTGAGTTGGTTTTATTACTAGTTTGTGCGTGTTTATGCGTCTTTGATAGTTTATAAGCCATCATGTCTATTTTTAATGGCTTGATTAAGCCTGTTTCTTTTGAGTTCATAAACGTTTGTGTCTACTTCTTTGATGGTTTACATGTGTGCTTGTTTCTTTATTAGTTTTAGCTTTTTCCTGTTGGTTTATAAATGTGTTTGATGAGCATATCTGGGTCTGTTTTTTTAATTATTTGTCAGCATTTGTGTCTTTCACTAACAATGTTAGCGTTTGTATGTGTACGTCTTTCACGGTGTGGTTGTACCTGTTTTTTTCAGATGATGTGCTGGCGCCTACCGTTTCTTCGGATGATTTTGTGTGTGCACTTCATGTGTGTGCACTTCATGTGTGTGCACTTCATGTTTGTACTTCTTTCACACAGATAGGATGGGTTCTTCTTTTTGTTTCTGCATGTCTACTTCTTTAATAGTTTGCCCATTTTGCACATGCCTCACTTATAATTGGTGAATTGCAACTGTTTATTTGGAAATGTTAGTGTCCATACTTACTTTCTTTAATGTTTTGTGTCTATTTAATTCTCTACTTGTTTAGTTTATTTAATTATTTTGTGCTTTTGTCAGCCGCTGCGCCTCACTTTAAAGTAACTTTTTAGGTCGAGCCTAGAGGCATCATGCATGCACTGCTATGTGAGGCATGCTGTAATTTCTCTGTGAAGTTAGAAAACAGCCGCCACTCGCCCACCGCTTGTTATTGGTTACTTAGTCCACCTTTCTAAAAAGCATAGTTTTGGTTGGTGGATACAGTAAAGTGGTCCTGCCTTGTGTCTGTTTTGT